>NW_022146225.1:1002044-1125988 GCF_002938485.1 Sitophilus oryzae | reverse complement strand
CTGAACTATAGGGTGTAGAGGTTCAAAAAGAAAGGATTTCTCGAAACTCGAATAAGGGGGTGAAACCACAAAAAGTATAGAATAAAAAAAAAAAAATAATTAACAATAATTTTTATTTAAAAACCCCCGGGTGAGTTTTTCCGGAAAAAAAACTCCTTAAAACACGTATATATTTTTATTTATGTTGTTTTAACTTTTAAAGATATTTTCTATAAATTTATACAGGGTTGTTTCCATTAAAAATTTAACTAATCAACCTAATCTGCACCGCTCCACCCCCAAAATTCTTTTAAATTTAAATTTTTTTAAAGGCTGATTTTTGGCCAACGGATGACCGTGGGGCTGTAGAGGTTCCATAAGGAAGGGTTTCTCGAATCTCAAATTCCGAGAGGGTGAAAACGCCCCTCAAATATTACAATATTTGTAATTTAAAAAAAAACGGTTAGTCTTTCGGAAAACGTTTGGACAAGCATAATTTATTTGGTTTTTACATATTTTGAGAATTTTTTAAAAATCATACAGGGTGTTCAAACGGATTTTTCGAAAGTCAAATTCCAACGAGATTCAAAACTACCCTTCAAATATTACTAAGTTATATAATTATATCGCCATATTGTTTTTCAAGCTTGCTGACATAAGTGAGAAAAGAATTACATACAGTTTGTATGTTAATGGACATTCTTGCTTTGCTTTATCATCACCATTACAAATGATTAATTCGACGCAAATGAAGTCGCTGGTACACGCTAATATTAAATATATTAAAAACTATTACATATTTTCTTTTAATTAGTTAGTTAGTCAGCTTGGCCCGAATATGTCTATGGTTGGCAACAGCCAGATTTAAAAATCGCGCCCTCAATTACGTAACTAAAGTTTAATTGCTATCAAATATATCTATCTCCATAGAACGAAAAAGCGGTAGAAACAAGCAAAATGTTACACCCTGTACAAACGCAAAATAAAGATGTCGTTTCTAAAATTTCGTACTACTAGCTTTCTTTTTCAAGTAACTTTTCACGATATTTTTATCTCTGTCGAAACGTTTCTAACTATTAAAATCTGCATTTTACATTGTTCTGGGCAATTCTAGAAACGACACAGTAATAAAAGAAACAACCAATTAATTTTAGTCAGTAATCGAAAGGACCTCACACTGCTAATTAAAAACCAAACTAAAAGTTAAGATAATTTCGCCCTGGGATACAACCGAGCGACGACTTAACGAGACATAAAAAAGGAAAAGGGACGTTTTGTCTAGGGCTGGATTCGCGGTAAGTTACGAACAAGGTTAAAAAGATAATATTTAAAATACACCCACGTAGACGTATCGTCAAAAAATTAAAATACACTCATCGACACAAAAAACAAGCAGATTAAAGTTTTCATGTACTTTAAAGTTTAATAATTTTGTTCCAGTGCCAGTGGGCCGATTTTGATGATTTTAAAACAACTTTCATTTTTAATTTAGAAAGAGATAATAAAAATTCAAATAATTTAGCTACAGATTGCTTAAAATTCATCAAAATCGGTCAAAATCGGTAAAATAATTTCGGACTTCCATTGTATTTATTTATACTTTTATACCAATGCAATTTATACAAATGCAATATAATATTGCATCTTAATTTTAGCGTTTTTTTTTAATTGTTTTTTGATCTTAGATTTTATTTTCAATTTCCGTCACTTAAAAGAAAATACTTTTTTACCTGTGTTTGCATATTTAACGCCTAAATTTGAACAGTTTGTACTGTATCTTATTAAATAGCCCGAAAAACCTCGTGATATAGAGGGACCGGCAAATTGAGTTATAAATTATAAGGCTATTTTCGCTTTGGCTTGGGTAAGATTAAATCAAGGAATGCATTATGTAAGCTTATTCCTCCAATTAGATCGTTTGGAGTAGAGTATGTTTCATATGGGATGATATACAGGGTGGTCTGAACTGTATTCCGGAAACTTCGGTAAAATATTCTGCACATAAAAGTACAGTACAACAGTTTCTGTTGAACTTTCGGCACAAAAAGATTTCAAATTTATGATTTCAGTTTAATAACTATTTAGTCAACATATTTAATTTATGTCAATGATGACAGGTATTGATAATTTCGATTCCAAATATCTCGAGAACCATTGCTCGTAGCGATTTTTACAAAGAGACCTTTTTTATGTTAAAAAAGTCGTAAATGTATATTTTTTTACTCAGTAGTTTAATACAGGTGCGGACGAAAAGTTATTACTCTTCAAACCAGTTAAAAAATTTGTAGATGGCGCCCTCTACAAGTAGGAGTCATATTGACATCAAAATCAAATTTGCCATGTCAAAAAACTCCCAGATACCAATTTTTATCCAAATATTGACGTAACATCAGAAATTATTTCGAAAAAATCGAAATAAAAATGAAACTTCTACACCCTGTATCTCCGAAACTAAGCATTTTAGGACATATATTTATAAGAACTTTTTCACTAATTTTTATTTGCAGAATATGCTACAGAAGTTTTCGGAATACAGTTCGGACCACCCTGTATATTGAATACAAAAAGAGGCAAAATAATTTGAAAACCATATTTTTGTAGCTCTAATCTCAAACGAGAAACTCTGTAAAACACACGCAATACAGTACATAATTTTAAAAGTAAGATCTTTATAGTAAAAAACAGAAAATGTTTGAGAAACCTCTAATACACATTATTAAAAAAAAAACGAAAAAATATAACTTCTGTATTTTCTTCTTCTTTTTCACATCTTCCTACTTTACAACCCTAATTCTTACATCGAAAATATACAGATAAAAGTTAAAAATATCTACAACCCCCAAAGACATCTCTGCGAGTTAAGATTTTCCGAGCTGGAACGATAAACAAATCACTTTTGGTGCTTTCAGGGTCAGGACAAAAATACAGTTTTTTTTCTTTAGTTGAGTTCACACCAAAACCAAGTCATTCGCTCAAAATAGAGGAAGAAACGAAATACCAGAGCTTTCAAAGACATTATTTAATTTCAAAGCGACGAGGAACCTTTTAATTAATTTTCGCTCACCTGTCCTGAGTAGTCGAGAATGTTACGGGGATGGCAAAACTTTTGTATCGTTCGCTTTTAATCGAGGTTTTTTAAATTAGCTTGCGGTACTGGCAGGGGCAGGAGAGATAAAAATATACCTGTCGATGCGTGAGTATTATAAACTACGGACTGGGACAAAAAACGGAAAACTTACTTTTCATACTTTAAAGGTTCTACATACAGTATACAAGTTGGGCTTTTTTTGAAAACTTCAATGGCTATAATTTTTTAAACCAAAAGATCAAAAAAATAAAAAATGCTGTTTCTATAATATCGAGGGGGAATACATATGACGTATTTTTTGAACCACCCCGACCTACCCCTTAGGCGGCACCCCTACTTACTTGAAAATCTTAAATGGCAACACCCCACTTGTGGCGCCTTTTTGGAAAGCCCATGAAAAATGCTAAACGATCATCATAAAGTTTTTAGGGTGAAATTAAAAAACTAGCCCTTACACGAAAAATTAGGTAGACATTAATGAAAAAGGTGATTTTTTCAGCATAAATTACAAATTGGTGCCCGGCTAAATGAGGCAAATGAGGTGCCACCCTCTCTTTTCTAATCTCAAGATAGCGATACCCCACTTGTGACACTTCTTTGGAAAGCTAATTGAAATTGCTAAACGATGGTCATACAGACTTCAACTTACTTACTGGTAAGTAGTGATAAGAAATGTAGGTGTGACAATTTGAAAGAAATTTAAAATGATAACTTATTTTAACAATTGCTCAAAATGACAGCTGTTTTGTTCCATACAAAAATACAAACGATTTTCAAATTCTTCTCTCACTTTTTGGAAAGTCTCCCTCGGAATATTGCAACATGCTTCAGTTCTCCTCTGCCGCAATTCTTGCAACGAACCTGGTTTTGTCTTGTAAACTATGGATTTAGTGTAACCCCACAAGAAAAAGTCTAAAGGAGTGAGATCAGGTGACCTTGGCGGCCACTCGATTGGACCCATTCTGCCAGTCCATTGCCATGGATAATATTTATCCAATCACCGCCTTGTGACAATAGAATAATGCGGAGGGGCTCCATCTTGCTGAAAGTGTATGAGGTCTTCATTAAGAGTTATAATAAATTTCTCTGTACCAATTTTTTTTGCTCGCAATGGTACATGGATACAAAAATAATTCATTCTATTGATTTTGACACGTTTTGACATTTTTTTTTTTAATTTTTAGCTCCTTTTTTTGTTCATTTTTATGACGTCGTTGAGCATTTTTATACGCTTTTCAAAGAGGTGTCACAAGTGGGGTATCGCTATCTTTTAGCTATCGGTACGTATTTGCATATAGTAAATATGTGTTAATTGTTGTTGTCATAGTTACCGATCGGCCTAAGAGCAGATATCGTAAATTTGGCACCGACGACTCTCGGTATCCATGGTACAAAAGAATACAAGGTATGATCGATAGCGGCTCAATTTCGTTCGGTTCACGCGCATACCACCTGTGACGTCGCACACTAGGAAAATGAGGAATAAATAAAAAATCAAGAAAGTTGAAGGATCTGCATTTTTTGGGGGTTATGGTTAAGGAGTGTTTATTTTTAAGACTTTTAGTTCGTTTAATTTGTAATAATTACTAAAACCAGCAGTTTCAAAAATATATTTAAAAATAATAATTATCTATTAACATGGATTTGGACCATAATAGGTAAGAATACTAAATTTATTTCTGTATTCGGTATAAAATTGTTTATTAGGTTTTTAGTTTGCGATGTTTATGGTAAATAATTTTTATGTTCATTGCCTCTGAATTCACATGAGGACAGAGATGAGGATATCTATGGAAAAGTAACCACAAGAGGAATTGTTACATCATTTAAAAAATGTTGGGAATTATATTGTTTCCCATCTAAAAATAGAAAATGCCAATGCAGATGAATGTATTGTAATTGTGATAGAAGTAATTCCAAGGGTGAAGTTTATTATAATTAGTGATCTGGTGCTTCTTTTTATATGTAGATGTTTCAGGTTTTGAGAATAAATCGGTTGAACGAAACCCAAAATTTAGAGGAAGTATTTGCATACCCAGAATTTGCCCAAGCTCAATTGCCCAGCTCAAATTTCCTTTAATGGTAGGCAATTATTCAATGCAAATTAACTTTTTAAGTGACTGAAATATTAAATAGTTTACAATATGGTATATCATTAAAAATATATTACATTTAGGTACAATTAGGGCCCGATACATTTCAAAAAGTAGAATATTATTTTATATTAAATGAGGTATTGTACCAACAATCAATTTATATTAATACCGGAGATTAAAAAATAAATAGAATAAGGATAAATAGTTCTTTTTTTTTATACTACAAAAATAAACTATAGAATACAACAGTATTTAAAAAAATAAATAACAAGTTATGTCCCGGCCGAGATTCGAACTCCGGTCTCTCGCTTCCTAGCCCGACTCCTTACGCACTGCTCCACAGTAACTTGCTTAGCGATAATTCAATGACGGTATATAAACAAAAAAACAGGTTTATAACAATATCTTACGGTGAACTTTGGCGCGCCGGGCGTGCTGACCAATAACGCCTGTTATCACCTGGGCATAGCGACCAACCTGCGCAATATCATACCTTGTATTCTTTGTACCATGCTCGGTATCTCTACCGTGAGGTTGACAAAAGGGCACGGTAGAGATACCACGATTTTCGTCGGTACAAATTTGCTCTCGATACGTATTTGTATATGGTAAAAATGTGTTAATTGTTGTTATTATAGTTACCGATCGATCTATGGCAGATATCGCAAATTTATTTACCGACGCAGATTCAGGTATCCGTTGTACCGAGAGTCGTCGGTACAAATTTGCGATATTCATAGGGCCGATCGGTAACTATGACAGCAACAGATAGCATATTTACTATATAAATACGTACCGATAGCTGTCGGTAACTTACCGATACCGACGATTTACAGAATAGCGCCCCTGGCCTTTATGCTTTGCGGAACGTTTTCGATGGGACACCCTGTATGTAAGATAACACACATGGTACCATAATAACTATTATTTTTTTTTATGTCATTAAAACAACAAGATACTATATTTTACAAATGAAAGCGCAACAATGTTGCCAGTAATTATTTAGACAAATGGAGTAACTGGTATTATTTTTTTTAAATAGAAAATATTTCTGGAAACAGACTATTGGTAAAAGCACACAATTTATTACCGTAGCAAATTTTGTAATTATTTACCCACCTAAAAACAGACCAAAATCCCTGAATATTTAACAAGAAAGGAGAATTTCCTCCTCAAGAAGATTTGTTTAATTTAATTCACCGCTATTGACCGACAGCGAAGAAAGAACCATTTTTCTCTCAAACTTCGTTTACAAAATAAGGCAAAGGAGGAATAGCGGACGAGAGTTCTTTGGCTTACTGTGTAAAATTAAGAGTCGTTTAAACGGGGCACAGCCAGTTTTTGGAGTCAGCGCT
Source organism: Sitophilus oryzae (assembly GCF_002938485.1). NCBI lineage: Eukaryota > Metazoa > Arthropoda > Insecta > Coleoptera > Curculionidae > Sitophilus > Sitophilus oryzae. The sequence continues at coordinate 1,119,470 of NW_022146225.1, read as the reverse complement.
ATCTAATGGAGTTACTTACTGGTTTAGAGCGAACGCCATGGCCGGGTGTTTCTGAGATTATGGTAAAGCATGCTTCTTTATGTGCGTTGCTTTCGTTCCTCTTCACTAATGCTTTATTAAAGGACTCAAATTGTTTGATTGGATTCCCTAGTTTTCAAAATCCACTGGAATAAAAAAATCTACAAAATAATAGTATATTGTTTTATTAGGAGTAAAAATGACACTTATTATGACAAAGCTGTACGTTTGACATACAGCCGGTGCATAAAATAGCTATTTATCACAAAACATCCCCCTTTAGAACTTTTTCTTTAATGACCATAAGCGGGAGTAAAAGCCCAACCGCCCGAACAAACACTAGAGGCGCCACCGGTCATCAAATGGTGTAAAAATTGCGAAAATTTAATCATCTAATTTTGACACAAGGGCAGCAATTTTGACACATTGTTTTCAAACTATATTATTAGACTTTGTTGTATTTTGTGAATGTATAAATGTTTTCTTAGTATAAAGTTGCATTATAGTAATTCAAATTATATTACATACTATATTACATATTCAAATTATATTACATACATATTAAAGATTCAAATATCATGACATATATGTCAGTTGCCGTCTAAAATGTCATCTTGATAACAAAAAGTTAGTTATTGTCAAAAGTAGTTAAAATCATGTTAAAATATTAAAATTTACAAGTTATAATTAGATATTTTATATTATTTCAACAACAAACACATAATAGTACAGCGTAATGTTGATATGCAGGTCCAAGACAAAAAGTGCCGTTATATTTATCAGTTTTCGTTGTCAGCCGCGGAAGTTTCAGTGATTTTAGTGTTGTCGGATATTTTTATTTGTGAAATAGAAATATTGCGTTTGGATTACAAAACTAAAAGTGGAAGTTTTATTGCAATGTATGCTTATCCATTTTATACATATTTTTACTTTTTTTTGCATACCACCACGACAAATATACATATATTAAAATTTTATAATTCGTTTTATTTAAAAAATGTTAGAAAACAAGCTTGTAATCCTGTAATTGACATAATTGTTATGTAATATATTCCATTTAAATGTAATATATTACTTTACAATTAAAAAAATGTAAATTTAAAAAATATATTAAAAATATATACAGGCATTAATTGAAGTTTTTTGAGTGCGAACAAACACGAGAGGCGCTTTATTATTTACTTTCATTCCTTAACATGACAGATGAAGTTCTAATGGGGGATGTTTTGTGCTATTTATGTAACAAGTTGCGAAATGAATGTGTTTTAAGCGCGGGACGCCAAATTGTCAATCAAACTGGACAATGCTTAACCGGCGACTGCTTGAAACACTCTTTTCGCAACGAATCTCATACAAGATTTTTTGTGAAAGCGGGTAATTTGAGATTTTCATGCTATTATTATTATTTATTTTTAAACATTTTTTAAAACGTTCTGGTAATCGGTTTCTAAGGCATTGTTTATGCATTGTTTAATGACAAAGTTCTGTCAGGTTCAAGCGTTGCCGTATTTTCTACAAAGTTTTGTGAAAAAATGAGTGATAATGACGAGTCTTTGAATATTCAACGTTAGTGTTAGACCACCTACAAGAACTTTGAAACCTGGGTCAAAGAAAAACATGTTGAGAATTTCACAGAAAAGGTATTGCTACCCTATTTCCTGAAGATATCCACTACATTAAAGCCGTCAACTCTGTGGAGTAAATATTCGATGCTCCGCATCATGATTTACTTGAACAGAAACGTAGATATTAGCAAATTCACAAACCTTATTGCATTTTTAAAAAGAAAAGCTTCCGGATATCAGGCAAAGAAATCAAAAGTATTTACCAAACTGGAAATAGAACTCTTTATGAAAGAAGCCGATGACAAAGAATTCCTATTACCTAAAGTTGTCTTAATCGTTGGAGTATTCGGAGAATGTAGGAGGGAAGAAATCACGTTTTGACCGTAGATGCTATTAAAGATTGTCAATCATTTATTAGTGTGAAGATTCCGAATACAAAAACTCATTTTCCAAGAGTGTTTACGATTTCTGAGGGACCAATAGACGGTATCAATTTCTTACATAATATATTTCGTAAGGACGCAAAACTTCGACCACTCAATGTGACACATCAACGATTTTTCTTGACGTACCGAAAAAATCAATGCTGTACCTTGCCAGTTGGAATCAATACAATTGGAGGTATGTCAAAAAAGATAGCGGAATTTCTTGGACTCTCCAACGCCATTGAATACACTGGTCATTGTTTCTGGCGCAGCTCTGCAACAATCCTGGCAGATTCAGGAGCGGACATAACAGTTTTAAAGCGATATGGAGGTTGGCGATCAAGCTCGGTTGCTAAAGGTTACATTGAAAATTCAATTGAACATAAAACCGAAACAGCAAAAAGAATCATGGGCAGAACGATACGCCACATAAGAAATTAAAAACAGTTCACGTAGAAGCAGAAGCTACCAGCATCTCCAGTACAAGAAATTTACTTATTCCGACTCCTACAACTTGCATTTCTCTTAGAGACGAAAAGTTGGATGCCTCTTCTATTCACTTTAATAATTTAAATAATTGTACCTTTAATATTTATAATAAATAAGTATTTTTATTGTTTCTAACGTTTCATTTTTTACTTTTAGGCACTAGTGCCTAAACAAGTGTCACTTTTAAATCATCATCATCATCGTCATGTAGACATCGTTGTCCACTGCTGAACGTAGGCCTCCTCCATATTTCTCCATGTCTCACGATTTTGGGCCGTCATCATCCAATTTCCAGCAATCCTCTTTACATCATCGGTCCAGCGCGTCGGTGGTCTGCCTCTGCTACGTTTATCTGCTCGAGGTCGCCATTCTAACAATCTTCTAGTCCACCTGTCTTTAGATGTGCTCGCCACATGACCTGCCCATCTCCATTTCATTCGAGTTACGTGTTCCACTATGTCTTTAATTTTGGTTGTTTGTCTGATAGTGTTATTAGGAATTTTGTCTCTTTTAGTTATTCCAAGCATGGCTCTCTCCATGGCTCTCTGGGCTACTCTTAAATTTTCTGCTGACTTTTTCGTTAATGTTAGAGTTTCCGCTCCATACGTAATTACCGGCAAGACGCATTGTTCATAAACTTTCCTCTTCAAGCATATGGGTATATCACTTTTAAAGGTCTCCCGCAGTTTGCCAAAAGCAGCCCAACCCAAACCTATTCTGCGCTGTATCTCGTGTGTTTGGTTGTTTTTTCCGATTTGTATTTCGTGCCCGAGATATTTGTATATATGTGTTTCTTTTATGTCTGCGTCACCTATTCTGATGTTCTGTGTGAGCACTAAGTTTGTCATTATTTGCGTTTTACTCGTATTTATCCGGAGACCGACTTTTAATAAGGCCTGCACTAATTCTTCGAGCATCTGCTTTGAATCTCCGATGTTATGTGAGACAAGGACGATGTTATCTGCGAATAGATGTGTCAACCTTTCACCATCGATATTTATGCCCCTATTCTCCCAAGAGAGTGATTTCATTGCGTATTCAAGGACAGCTGTAAAAACTTTAGGCGAAATAGTATCCCCTTGTCGAACTCCTCTGCCTACCTCAATTTTATCTGTTGTTTCGTGAAGTTTTACAGTTGGTGGCATTACTATATATGTATTCTATAAGCCTTGTATACCTATAATCTACTCTTCCCTGCTCCAATGCTGCTATTATGTTGTTAATTCTACTGTGTCAAATGCTTTCTGGAAATCAACGAACACCAATGCTAGAGGCCTGTTGTATTCCACAGATTTTTCTATCAAGAATTTAATTACTTGAAGATGATCGTTTGTTCCATAACCTTTCCTAAAGCCTGCCTGTTCTCTTGGTTGATAGAAATCTAGTTTACGTTCGAGACGTTTGGCAATGATTTTGGTAAACAGCTTATACAAGTGACAAAGAAGGCTTATCGGTCTATAATTTTCAAGCTCGATGATATCGCCCTTTTTATGGAGAAGTATCGTTATGGCGTTGTTCCATTGAGACGGGATTATTCCTTTTTCAAGGCATAAATTAAATAAGTCTTTAATCCATTTTAATAGTGTTCCTCCTCCGAGTTTTACAGCCTCAATCACTATGCCGTCCTCGCCCGGGGCTTTGTTATTTTTCATTTCTTTTAAGGAGTTTCTGATTTCTTCTGTAGTTATTTCCGGTATATCCTCTGATCCCTGGTTAACTATCTTTTTGCACAGACGTGGTTGACTGTTGTATTTAGATACTAGTGCCTAAAAGAATGTCATTTCGAATCTCAAATAAATATCACAATCTGTCAATTTCGAAACGCTTTCACAAAAAATATATTTTATATTTATATAGTTATCTCGTTCTCATCTGTATATCTGTAGCATATTCTTTACTATTATCCCCCCAAAACCTATAAAACCTCCCTTATTATAACTTTCCCTTCTGCTTGATATTTAGGTCGACCCGGTGACGCCCTCGAGACCTCGAAAAATAATCGTTTCGCTTGGTAAACGAACCATCTTGTTCAATGTCTCATTCTCTCGCTGTTCCTTCCAAGCCCGAAAACGATTTTTTAATTCCACTTTCGATTTGGGCGTTCTTGCTCCGATGGAGAAAAGTCATCAGGGGAGTATTGTTGTATTTTTGGGGGGATTTTGAATATCAAGTTTTATTTGGTGTTTTTCTTGCGGTTTTGGAGATAATTGAAGAAGAGAAAATATGGGGGCGGTATAAAAAAGTTATTTGCTTTTTTTCGATGTGTTTTAATAGGTTGGTTTTTTGAGGGTGTATGGAAAAAGAGATGAACGATTTGTCTGAATTAAAACAGGACTTGTTTTGTGGAAATAGAGGGTTTAAACACTTATTTTATTATACACAGTACCCCGAAACTTTGTAGGCTACTGAACTCCAAACTGTCTTTACAAAAGGGAAAACTTTTTTATTATTGACATTTTGAGAAAAATAGATTCTTTATAAAAAAAAATTGCTTCTTCTAAAATGGTTAATCCCGTTTATACTTTTCAAAATTTCCATACCGTTTTAGAAAAAATTAAAAAAAAAACATGAAAATATGGTTGAAAGTCCTAAAAATCAAACTATGGTAATATAATGTGGTTTTCATTCTCTGATAAATTCAACCATATTTTCATGTTTTTCTTAATTTTCTCTAAAAATGTATGGACATGGAAAATGATAAACGGGATTAACCGCTTTAGAACAAGCTAAAATTTTTATGAAGAATGCATTTTTCTCAAAGTGTCAATTTTTTGTAATTCACATTAAAATTTAAGTATTAATCTCTAGTTTTAACATGTTTACTTTATTTTCAGCTTGCAGACAGATGGAATTTGGTGTTCAAGCAATTTTCGGTCCGTCAGACCCAATTTTAGGAGCCCATATACAGAGCATATGCGAAGGTTAGTTTTGTAAATAAATATGTAATTAAATGAGTAATTAAGTTGATTAATAAACAATTATTAAAAACACTTTTAAAGAAAACTCTTCAGAACATGAAATTTCTAAATATAAGTCTTTAATTCTCTTTGTCTAAATATCTAAATATACAGGGTGCGTCTTATATAAGTGCAAATATTTTCAGGGTTAGTATATCTCGATAAAAGAAACATATTTTCTCTGGGTTTTCTTTCTTGTAAATTTAATCTATTACATATGCTGCCATATTATGAATATATTAAGTTTTTTAACTAAAAATTTTTAAAAAAAATCAAAAAATTCCAAATTTTAATTTTTTTCGCGAAAAAAAAACTTAAAAACATGTTTCTGGGGTCGAAATATAATACCACTAAAAATATTTGCACTTATTTAAGACTCGTCCTGTATATCTAACTCTTTTATGTCTTGGAAAAGTGGATATACAGGGTGGTCTATTAGTGCAAGGAAGTCCAATGTCGTCGTTGTTCTCAGAGATATAATAAAAATTAAAATACTTATAATATTTTCCTATTTCTTCTTAAACCTCAAGGATAACAGATTAAGTCCTTGAAGGAAAATTTACTTTATTTTATACAGGGTATTTTTATATGTCGTAACCAACATTTAGAAAAAGAAGGTAAGTAATAATAAAATTAAATTCACTCCAGTTTTTAACAATCTCTTTGAATATTGTGTTTTTAACCAAAGTTTCAACAAATAAGAAATCCAAATTAAAAAGCATTTTACAAAACCTCACACTTCATCATTACTTTCATTGAAATGCTCTGCATACAACAAAATATTTTTATGATATGTATTTTTATAAACTATACAACATTTATTGGCCTCGACAATATTGGACTTCCTCGCACGAATGGGCCACTCTGTGTATTAAAATTATGTAACGTTTTTTTAATAGCGTTGGATGTTCCTCATATCGAAGCCAGAATCGACTTTGAACCAATGTCAAAAAAGCTAAGCATCAATTTGCACCCGAGCCAAGAAAATATGAACAAAGCTTTCAAAGACTTGATGGCGTTTTTGAATTGGACCAAAGTGGCCATCATTTACGAAGAAGATTATGGTAAGTATTTTTAATTTTGAAAATTAATATTAATATTCTCTACTTTCTATACCTTATGGTTGCTTTTTTTCTTCTTTATTGTAGATTTTTTATTATTATTGTGCATTTTAATGTTGTTCATTTATTACAGGTTTGTTCAAATTACAAGAACTAGTAAAGGCCCCAGCTGCTATCAAAACTGAAATGTACATTCGTCAAGCAACACCCAGTACGTACAGGCAGGTATTACGTGAAGTACGACAGAAAGACATTTTCAAATTGATCATTGATACGAACCCTAGGAATATACAGCAGCTTTTCAGAGCGGTGAGTACGAACTTGTATAAAGAAAACTTAATGAAAATATTCAAAAAATAAAAATAAAATTGGTCCTAATAAGGCTGACACCGAAGAATTCTTATTATTTCTTTAAAAAAACTTATTTCGCACTTTCAAAACTTTTATTTGAAAGCAGAATTTTAATTTAAGCGATCTAGCCCTGCTTGACAGTTTTCTTTATAACATTTTAAAGAAATTAGAGTGACGTCAGTCCGGTGTGAGTGAGGAGATTAGATTTTTTTCTCTGTTAACGAGAAAACTTGAAGCCCATTGTCTGAGTCGCCTCGTTTTATTTTATTTTATTTTTTGAACAAAATTGGATTATTCAAGCTTTTACTGATACTGAAATTTGTCTGGAGTGTTTTTAATAAGAAATAACACAGAAAAAACAGAGCAATAAAAAATATAGTACAGAAGAAACGTGTTTTTTTTATTTGAATAAATAAAACGTCTCAATGCTGTGTGCGCGGTGGAGCCTCTACTCGTTCTGTAGCCAACGCATAAAACACTCATTTTCTCTAATTGGGTTAGGAAAGATATATCGAGGAAGTGGTGGTGGTGGCGGTGGTGGTCGATTTTTCAACTAGAGACTGTTAAAGCAAATAGATAATATGTAATGATCTAACTGTATATATCATCCAATGTAAGAAAAAAGAGTTTTACTCAAAAATATGCCCATATCAAGCAAATCATTGAAGCAATTAAAAAACGTGCGAGAAAAAATAAAGTTTTTAACTTATCCTCGCTGTTAAAGTATCATTTAATCTACCCTTGCGGGTAAAGTACTATTTATCTACTATTTTTGATAGATATAAGGCAAATTTAAAAATTTTGCTATGAAAAAACAGTCATAAAATCTATCAATCTATCTAAATAGTTTTCTTTGTCTTTTTAAAAGCGTTTTTATTTTAACTTTATAACAACAAAAGAATCTAATAATTTTCTCGCCGATGCAGAAGACACCGCCATCTCTTCAACTAAGCTCCTTAAAAACCGTTTTATTTTTAGAAGAAAACTGCGCGGAAAATCTTAGAGATTTCCCGATGACATTCGCAATAACTCTTCCCTTGTGAAAAATACAAAATTGTAAAGGTATAAATAGTTGCCGAAGCGTACTGTTTCGAGCAAATAACAATAGGAACGTTCCCTATTGTGCCTTGCGTCTTTACCAGCTCTAAAATTGCGGAAATTACTCCTCACACTGCTTGTTTTTCCTGTTAGAGCGTTTATAGAGACGTATTACTTAGTTTTTGAAATTGTTTTACGCCGATTTATGATGTTAGAAAGTGAATTCTACAAATATTTGTAATTTTATGACATTGAGAGGTTTCACTATAATTGAGGATAATTATATTGACTTGGCAATTGCACGGCACTATGATTAAAAAAGAATAATCTGCCATTTCGATTACCAAGTAAATCTAAACAGTGCATTGCTCTTAAAAATAAAGTGTGTTAATAGCAGAGAATATCATATTGTCCAATTTTCAAATTATTGCGTAATGCTTTCCCACCCAAGCAGCATTTGGACGTCGGGACAACGTTGTGTCACGCGACCAAACGTCGGGGCGCAACGTCGGCACAACCTCGTGCCAACCCTAGTCTGCACTAGTTTGGAGAATAATTTTTGGGTCGAAACGACGTTGGATACCGACGTTGGCTAGAAGCCTAATTTAGTACAAACTGCAACGTTGTTTAAAATCCTAATTCACAGAAATACAAAACTAATATGGCGTCTAAGTCGCGTTTATCCTAAATTGGGATAATTATAGTAAAAATATTATTTTTATGATTTAGTTAGACATATGTCAGATGGCAGTGAAGGAAAACAAAACAAAAGTATTTAAGTGTGGAGGATGTTTGAAGATCATAATTATTGAAACACTTTAACCGACTCTGTAACTCGTTACCCAAGGCAAAAAAGTTAAACGCAAACAACTTTATTGATAAATGTATTGTTTCTACTTTGAAAAATACTAATGGGCCTTAAAATTAAAGAAATTTTAAAAATTTTCTTGAATTTTTTTTTAGTAAAATGAGAATAATTTTTCGCAGTCGAAAAAATTGTTTCCGCGTCTTTTATAGGGTCAAATATTTCAAGTTAATGTATTCAAAAAGCAGGAATTGCTATTTTAGGAACGAAACATTTTCTTATTTAACAACATGGCGGCTTTCACTTTGTTGTTTTGGAGATATATTGGAGATTAAGATGGACTAGTTCGAGTAGTCGCTTACTGGACTAATAAAGTCGCAGTTCGGCCTTAACAGGTAGTATACTAGTCGCAAGATTGCCTAATTTAGTCATCCTAGAATCTAGCTTGTGCCGCCCTCTATAATCTAAATAAACGATGGAGTGGATAAACATCGGTAATATATGTCGATGTATATTTAAATTTAGTTTTATATGTACCTTTCTTATGTCCCATTTTAATTAAGTTTTTTTATAAAAACAAAAACAGCACTGAACTGTCTGACTGAACAGAACAATGAAGTGAAAATTTAAGATTTAAGGTTATGGTTCGTTATAAAAACGTTTAAATTTATTTTAATACCGAAGGTAGGGAGCTAACTATTTTTTGTAACTAATCTAACGTTGTGTTTAGTAAACATGTGGTCGCAAGTCGTGAAAATGCTACTTGGGCATTCTTCTTTAAAAACCAAGCGAAGTTCAGTTAATAAAGCTAGTATCGCTTCGCGACCTCTAACTCTCCTGCCAAGCATTTCCCAAACTTCGAGCATGATCACAATAATCACCAAAGCCGCCTTGTCATATTGAAAAATAACTTCAAAAAAGGAATGATAATTGAAAAAATTGCAAATTGTTGGTGGCAAGCTTATTTCGCTGTTAAAAATGAACCAAGGCATGTATTGACATGATCCAAAAAACAAAATGCTCAGGAGATATAGTTCTGACTGTAAAATTATATTTTAGGAAAATCTACACACGAAATTATTGCACAGGGTGTTTTAAAGTTAAGGTAAAAAAACTGAGTTTACGAATTAAAGTTAACAAATTTTATACAGGTTGCTAAAAAAATCATGAAAATTTTTTATAGAAGACGATAATGCAATTTTATCGTCGTGTATAAAACAATATTTTTTTTTCATAGCGAGTTACGTTTTAAAAAATATTCAGAAATTATTATTTCAAGGAATTTATTACGAGTAGAAAAAATATTGTGCTGGGTTGGCGTTGGTTTCCATGTAATTTGACAAATAAATAAAGCAGTCTCTTTAGTTGTCAGTTTTGAGTCAATATTTTTTAATTCTCTTTCGTGCCGATTGCTGATTGAATTTGAGCCAGAAATGGCTCAAAACGAAATAACTAAATTACCAACAAATATTCAGGCTGAGGCAACAAACGCCATATCCAAACAACTTCAACAATTTAAATCCCTAATGACTTATGAAAAGGAATACAATGGAACCAATTAAAAAACGTGCCAGTAAGAAATACAGTTTTTAACCTATCTTCGCTTATATATAATATAATAATTCGCTTAAATATAAGTATCATCTAATCTACCCCTCCGGTTAAAGTACTATTTTTGATGATATAAGGCAAATTTAACAGTTGCTATTGAAAAAATAAAATTGTATGAATTTGATAGTATGTTATTCGATAAATAACAACACGATTAAACTACCACGTTTACCCAAAGTAAATTAAATGAAACTTTACAGCTGTTCTATTGGCCAAGGAAGGACTATTGTGGATAATGCCTTATTTCTGTTAAAGCGGTTTTAGGTTAAGGCTCAAAGTCGATTGCTTTCGATCGCTTCAGAACAATGTAGTTTCAAGGGAAATAAGTTTAATGTTATTGCTCGGGCGCTGTGTTCGACATTATCGTGTTCCGAGTGTTTATAAAGAGCAGAGGAAATTGGAAAAGCCAATTACGCCTGGATGCTACGGAATATTTATTTTGTTGATGCAATAACACTTTGAATTTGCGTATTAGTTTCGAAAAAAAAACTTGTTTCAAAAAATGAATTTTATCTGTCTGAAATAAATTTGTCATTATATTTGTGATTCCTAACTTTGTAAAGACTGTTCAGCCATCAATATTTGTCAAATGCCTAGATCATACCGGGTGTTGCATCGTCGGACGGGACATAGGAAATCCCATGTAAATTTTAATGGGGTCAATTACTGGCTTCCCTAATTATTTTAGAGAATAATTCTATTTAGGTTTATTGAAGAGCACTAAAACCCACATTCAAAAGAATAACTTTAGATATTTTTGATTAGCTCGTTTACGAGTTATCGCCGATTTCTTTTTAAATATTTCTCCGTTCTTATGGCCCTGTATTTACTTATGAGCACCAGTCAAGGTAAAAAATAACTGTCAAATGAATATTTAGTGCTTTATTATTATTGAAAACTCATTCCTACAGCGGAAATCTTAAAGATGTATTTATAAATACAAATTAATATGAATTGAAGTAAAATAAAGTAATCGATTACAAGGTTAATTATAGTATTATTACAATATTCAATAACTTATTAATTTAGGTACTATTAAATTGTTAGAACTTTAGGATTTAAGAAGATGTTCAAATATTCCTCCATCGACTGCTAGACAATAACCCAGGCGATCATAAAATTCTCTTCTTACATTCGCTAGTTGGTAAACTGAAATTCTATTGTATTCGGCAGAAATAGCATTTTTAACTCGTCGATATTTGGGTATTTTTTATCCTTGTATATCCTGTTTTTTAAATGGCCCCAGAGAAAGAAATCATTTGGCGAAATATCAGGAGACCCTGCTGGCCAATTTACTGTATGATTTAGGCCAATAATGTTTCCGTTAAAACTATTGTCTAAATATTCCCGAACAGCCAGGGTACTATGTGCCGGGCAGCCATCCATTTGGTACCAAACTTCCTGATTTTCCCTAGAGGCATCATGTAAAGCAGGTAAAATATGATTTTCGGGTAGTTCCAAATAATATTCTGCATTTAAATTTCGCGTAAGAAATAATGGCCCGATAATATTGTGTCCGAATATCCCTGCCCAAACATTTACTTTCTGTGGATATTGCGTCCTTGTTTCGACAAACCTGTGTTGGTTTTCTTTGTTCCAATATCGATAATTTTGAACATTGGGTTCATTATTTAAGGTAAACATGCATTCGTCAGTGAAACATGTTTTTTAAAAATTCCCTATCCGTGTTGCTTTCCATCATATCAAAACAAAACGCCTGCCGCCGTATTTCGTCCCCATCTCGTAGCTCTTGGTGCTTTTCATATTTGAAGGAATAGTATTTATGTCGTTTCAAAATTCGAAACGCTGTAGTGTGATCTATTCCTATTTCATCCTCAAGTTTCCTTGTGCTGATCTTTCCATCGTTCTCTTCCACGCAAAATAAAACTTCCAAGTCGGTATCATTTCTTGCATCTTCTCTTTGTTCCTGCCTTGCTTCACATCTGCAGTTATTTATTAGGGTACCTTTGGTCTCAAATCTCTGGATATTCCTTGCAATTGTAGATTTTCCAGGTATCGGTCTATTCCGATACAGAGCAGCAAACATGTCCGACACCTTTTGATAACTATTTTCTTGATACCATTTAATCATCAATACTTTTTCTTCGGTAGTGTAATTCATGGCTAATATTTTCGATGTATGTGTCGACTTATCGTCGACATAAACGATAACAATATTATCGTTTATGTCGACGATAAGTCCTCGACAAGGGTAGATAGAGTAGAAGCACCGCGTGTGCAACAAAAACAGAAGATAAATGGAAGTCGTTGATATGTTTGCGACAGTTTCCATAGTGATTTACTTATCCACTTATATGATCTAGGGTATAAATACACAGAATCTTAATTAGCATGTGTAATTAAATATAACCTATATAGGTGTTTTCAATCAACCCTTCTTAATTACACTATACACAAGCTGCTAAGTTTGATATAATATCAATCATTAATCAAATCAAATCCTAGAAAACGCTAACAGTAAAGCACCAAAATAACAAGGCGGTTTTCTGAAAATGACACTTCAATTAATTTTGACAAAATTTCATTATTTTGTCGATCGAACTGTTTGAAATTAATTTATCGGCTTTCTTCTAATTCACTGAGATTACCTAAACATTGGCATTTCAGGGAGTTAATATCAAACTGTAGTATCAAGTAAAACAACCCTCATCAGTTATTTGAGGCCGCCATATATTTGGCTTTAAAAGGATTAAGTTATAATATACTTGTTGCTGAAATATCAAGTTTCCGTTTAATGAGAATTTGTTGCGAATATTGTTACAAGATTTTGGTCTTTTTCAAAAGCGAATATCTACAACAAAAAAATTAGTTATCGAGATGAATTAAATAAAAATCAGTGTATGAACTGTTTATAAATATTAGTTAATTTTTGAACGTAGTCACCAAACTTCCCCCTTTAAAACTTCATCTGTCATGTTAAGAAATGAAAGTAGATAAAAAGCGCCTCTTGTGGTTGTTCGCATATTAAAAATTTCAATTAATGCCTGTATACAGGGTGGTCCGAACTGTATTTCGGAAACTTTGGCAGCATATTTTGCAGATAAAAATAAGTAAAAAAGTTCGTATAAATGTATGTCCTAAAATGCTTAGTTTCGGAAAAACAGGGTGTAGAAATTTCATTTTTATTCCCATTGTTCGCTCGAAAAAAACATATGTTCGATGCCACACGAGTTGAATAACCTGCCTAATCAACTTGTCAACACGTAAGTCGATAGTTTAGCCGGCGTTGATCATCGAATAGAGCAAGGACGTTTGAGGGCCGAAATGAGGTCTTATTAATTTATCAGTGGGCCAACTATTTTATAGATATGGATGTTTGTCTGGGCCGGCGTATAAAGAAAGCCCATATTATTAGAAAAAAGAATATGCGTCAAGGCATATGGGTTGTTAGGTACAGTTTGGCTATTTTAATCTAACTCTTTCCGTATGAGAAGCAAGGGGCAAATTATACGTGAAAGAGCGGAATCACATAAATAATAAATTTAGACTAATGCAATATGTTTCCTTGGCGCGTAGGATAGGTAAATGCATTAAAGGGAATAATTAATTAAATCATTAAGTTCCAAAACATAATAACTCGGATCTGCTGATACATTTTGCTAAAATTTAGGCTATTAGGACCTACATTTTTTATGATTATTATTTTTTTTTAATTAACAACTTAGGACAAAGAAAATGCTTGCATGGTTTCCACCGTCAACAGGCGTAAAAACAAATGAATCCAAGGCGTTGCCAAATATTTATTGGGATAAGTTTTTATCCTTTGAATATTGTTGTAAATAATAATTATCATTTAATTAGTGCTAACTTATCAAAGTTCACAACATGGCGAAATTTCAACAAAATCGGCCAACGGATCTTTGAGATATTAATAAAAAAGGACTAAGGTGACACCCTGTATCTTTAAAATTATAAATTTCCGGACACACATGTGTATATGAACTTTTCATCACTTTGAATCACCTCCTGAAGTTTGGCCAGATACTTAATTAACACCCTGTATTTAAAAATGGCTAGCTAGTGAACTAGCAAGCTATGTTTATTTTAATGGGAAAAAATACATTTCATAAAAAATAAACAAACTCATAATACAAATACTATACACTAATTAATTCATTTTAACTGTATCTAAATAGGCACTTTAATAATTGAAAAATGGTCAGGAGCACTTAAAATCACTTCATAGAATATACCAAATATGCAAAAAAAATCCAATAAAAAAACCACAAATGGCACATTAAAATCTGCATTATCTGAAATCAAACTATACCTAAACGGCTAATAAAATAATAGTGACTAGACTAAATAAAAGTGACAAGACGCCGACATCGATAACGCGATGAGCAGTTTTAAACAATAATTATATTATTACGAGTTATTATTACATAAATGTTTTACAATTATTGTAATACAGTAGCATTCCTTCAAATAAATTTTAATTTAAGTATTGTTAATATAGTCATATTAATGATTATTGCCCGTATGATTTCTGAAATAAAAAATCAAGCGTATTTTTATCAGAATTATTAAATGATTAAAAATAAGTAGAAATAGTTAATATTTATTAATTTCGTAAGTGTTATATTTTAATATAATTAGGGACTATCTTAAGTTTAAATTATGGTAAACTTGTATGAGATTCAATCATTTATATTTAAAATGTTAGGAAAGACAATATAGATATTAGGCAAGAGAACTCAAGGGAAGGACTGTGTAAGTAATAATTAAAACTTAACATTTTTTTTACTTGATATTTTTCTGGTCGTTCTCGTTGCACTTTGACTCTTCGTTGTGTCACATATAAATTTCGGATATGATGAAGAACTGATAAATTGGATCAAATATATTAATTGCAAGGTATGAAAAGAAATATTTTTGTTAACTTTGCAAATACTTCAGGCATGCAATAATTTTAAACAATTTTGACGTGAGATTACTTCATAATTCTTGGAAGTCTTGAATGATAAAGATTTGAATTATTATCTGCTTTGTTTAAGAAGCTAACAAATAATTTCAAAAACTCAACTATCAAAATATATAGGTAGCAAATTTTTAAAAGTATGCATAGGTATAATGTTCTATATTAATTGGACATACTGAATGTAAACTATAGTCTATAAAATGAATAACTTTGAATTTTGACCGTTATTTTTTACCAACATGGCAAATATAAAATCCCTCTATCAAAAAAGTTACTGATATTCTTTAAATTGAGTGCCTGAACTAGCCTGAACGAATCAGATAGGTAACTCTTTTTACTTTCGTGAAATAGAAAAGGAAAATAATAAAACAAGTGACAATTCTTCCTCTTCTTGCAAAAATCAACACGAAATGTCATAATTGACAAAAGTAAAATGTCATCAGCTTTTGACATTTCTAAATATTAGACCAATGCCGTCTCTATTAGAACAGCCACGAGGCGAGATTTATGACGTCACGCTAGTTAGATAATACGGATTAATAAATATGTTGGAGAATACATGGGAAACATAATTATTCCTCGTATTTTTGGTTTGTATTTTAAAAATGATATAGTTTACATGAAATATACATAATATACAGTTAATAAATACAATATAATATATACCGATTTATTGTAATAAATACTTTGGCTAATAAACATGAACCATACAAATGCAGCAAATGTTTTACAATATAAAAATAATGAATAGGTGGTACATAAGATAATGGGTAAAATGTAAAATATATTTTAAATTTTGGGGTTCGAAAATCAATCTAATTTAACAAAAAACATTCAATATCTACTAATAGTGATGTATTATTATTTGCATTCACAAAATTTATTTATATATTATAATATTTACTGCAATTAATAAACTAATATAAATTTGTCAAAAGATGACCACATATTTTTTTAAATTATTATTCTTAACACAAAAACTATCTACATTGACTATGGAGTACGATTTCAGTCTATTGTAAAACATTTGCTGCATTTGTATGGTTCATAGTTTATCTGCCAAAGTATTTATTAATATAAATAGGTATATATATTGTATTTATTAACTGTATATTATATATATTTCATGTAAACTATATCATTTTTAAAATACAAACTAACAAATCGAGGAATAATTATGTTTTCCATGTATTCTACAACATAGTTATTAATTTGTAGTATCTAACTAGTGTGACGTCATAAATCTCGTTGCTAGGCTGTTCTATTAGAGACGGCATTGCGTCAGCATGGCCGCAAGTTGCTAACCTAATAAAATTAACACTAGAAAAGCCCGCGGGAACTGTCAAATTCAAAGTTATTCGTTTTACAGGCTATAGATATAGTTGCTGCAATCGATAATATACTTTGCTGCTTATTTTCAGCACGAAAAAAAAATACCGCTACTCATATTATGGGGAAAAAATATTAAGACAGTTTCTGTTGAACTATTGACACTAAAACATTTGAAATTTATGATTTCAGTCTAATAACTATTTAGTCAACATGTTTAATTTATGTCAATGATGACAGGTATTGATAATTCCGTTCCAAATATTACTCTTCTAACCAGTTAAAAAATATGTAGTCCGAGTTTTATCTTTCAAAATCACCCTAGCCTAAATTATTTATTGCTTATTTTAGTGTCTATAAACTCTGTCGATTGAACAAGTAATCCCGTACAGTTCAAATCCCAGTTCCGAACCAGTTCTGAACATGATCCACGCACAAAAGCTATTCAAACTTGTGTAGCTTCCTACGAGATAATAGTTATTACTCCGAAATATAATGGTAATCTCTAGAGAGGTTTGTGCGATGCGAGAATAGAACCCAAGCACATTAAACTGAATAGAGCTATCTTAAATATTTTCAATGATGCCGTAGAGCTATTCGGTGTTTCTTGCTGCCTGTTCAAACTTTAATGTTATATTGTGGCCGTAAAAATCATAAAGTTCCGTGAGAAATAAGATAAAAGTTTTGAGTAGGTGGTAAATTTTTCAACGATGATGGTCAGATAATAATGGAATTTCCAGATTTACTTCACATATAAGAAAACTTAAAGTTTTTCTTGGAGTAATACCCTAATCTTTACTGGGTGATTCTCTGAGATAAATTGTGATCGTAATAGACTTGGAACTAAGGTATATATTATACAGGGTGTCAAAAAAATAGTGTATCTAACTTCAGTTCTACAGATAAAAATAAAACAAAAAGTTCTTATGAACATATGCCCTAAAATGCTTTCCGAAGAAATTACAGCCTTCATAAAGTTAAATAAAAATAATATATTTTGGTTATTTTTAAGAATATTGGTAAACCGTTTTTTTTTTAATTTGGTACTCTTACGCACATTTTAATGCCAAAGGGAATGGCGATAGTGTAAAATTCTGTAAAACAGCCCTGAAAGGGTATTTTCCATTAGGATAGATAGTACTTATGGTAGTACTTCTTTTATCCTCATAGATACAGTAATTTAAACAAATGATATAAAAAGCTAGAATTTTTCTACGTAAAAGAAGTGCTCTTCGTTTCAAAAATCTGTCTCGAATAAAATTTAATTTATTTTTGTTTTTTTTTCAGATATTGCAACTTCAAATGAATGACCACAGATACCACTACATGTTCACCACTTTTGTAAGTAAAAACATTTTAGTAACTATATTTTATTATTTTAGAACACACAATTTTTATTTATTACTGTGTCAATTTTAAAACTTCCCACCCTTAATATCTTTCTTGCAGATAAAATTATGAAAAATCGGAAAGACACATCAATATTTTTTGTGAGGGGGACACTTTAAATGAATATTTTTAGCCTTTTTCTTTCAACCCCCTAGGAGGGGTAGATGTCACCCTTACAATCTTAAGTGGGATTGGGGGTCAAGTGGCACATCGTTTTAAAGGGCGTTTGATTCTCTTTTTAGTGGTATCCTACTTTGTTGCTTTTTTTCCAGAGGTTTCCGAATATTCGTGTTTCAAAGTTGCAGAAACAATTAAATATTTCTGCATTGAGATTTTGGTTTTCAGGCTAGTATTTACACAAAAATGATTGCAATGGATCTCCTTGTAGTAGAATTTAGATTTAGAATGAGTGGGAGGGGGGTTAATCACTTCGACCTTACAGATCCATTGTGTCCCCCTTTCTTGAATCATAACTCATCATACAGTCCTAGGGCTTTGACAAAAGCCAGTATCTGGGACGGCTTTATAGAGGGTAGTTCTCCATCTCCAATATCAGTCGTACCAAAATTCATGGCACGAATGGTTGTCATCTCGGCGCACTCAGTGATGAGGTGTACTGGTGTTTCACCATCTTCCCCACAGAATCTGCATTCGCCGTTTCTTCTTAGTTTCAATCTACTGAGGTGTTCATTGAGGAGACAGTGTCCTGTTAAAAACCCCGTGACAATCCGAAGATTGTTCTTACTCAGACCCAGGAAGATCTGTGATTTTTCTTGATCATAAGCCCTCAGAAACTTCTTCGAGTGTCTTAGACTTCTTAGACCATTGCAAGATTTCCATTCCAGGTTGCGGATGGAATCTTCCAAGTTCTTGAGTTCCGCCTTGAGTTGGTTACCACTTGGAAAGCAGAACGGTTCTCCTTGTAGTATAAATGATTAGAATATTAGGTTACACCACTGACGCCCTATCTTATAAGTTGTTCAAAATGTTGTCCATTTTCCTGTAAACAATAATAGAGTCTGTTTTCAAACTCCCCCCTAACATTTCGGTAAACTTCACCGGGAATTGACTGGCATTCTGCTGTAATTCGCCTCTTAAGATCATCAATATCAGTAGGTTGTGTTTTTGTAAACATTGGATTTAAGATGTTCCAAAAGAAAGAAGTCTAAGGGTGTTAAATCCGGTGATCTTTGGACGCCATTCAAGTGGTCCACTTCGGCCAGTTCATGTACCCGAAAATATCTCGTTTAACCACTGTCGGCACGGAAGAAAATGAGGTGGAGCACCGTCCTTCTGGAATGTTAACAAATTCTCCTGTAAAACTGGATTACCCTCTGCACCAATTTGAGTTTCTAGCTCTTGGGTGATAAAAGGATCACTAGTCTCTTGAAACATATTAAGATGCAGATCACCTGTCAAGTTTCCTTCAATAAATAAAGGACCAATTTATTCAAGCATTTCCAAAAACACCAGCACAAACATTAACTTTTTGGGGATATTGTGTATGTCCTTCTCGAAAAATATGAGGGTTTGAGAAAAATAATAAATAATTTGAGAAAAGAAACCTTAATGCGGTTAATGGTTATGATGTTTTCTGTTTATTAGTATTTCGACCCCCCCAGAAAAAATGTAACGGTTAAACAAAATTTCAATGCAGGCATATTTAATTGTTTCTGCAACTTTGGAACGCGATTATTAGGAAACTTCTGGACAAAAAGCAACAAAGCGGGATACCACTGAAAAGAGAATTAAAAGCCCTTTAAAACGATGTGCCACTTGACCCCCATTTCTATTTAAGATTGTAAGGGTGACATCTACCCCTCCTAAGGGGTTGAACGAAAAAGGCTAAAAATATTAATTTAAAGTGTCCCCGTTACAACTAAAATTGACGTGTCTTTCCGATTTTTCATAATTTTAACTGCAAGAAAGATATTAAGGGTGGGATATTTTAAAATTGACACAGTGTATATTTCAAAAAAAAGAAGTTTTTAAAATTAAAAAAAAATGGTCTTACATCCTGTAGATGTATACTCCAACAGCATTCGATGAGGCATTTAACGTAGTTTATGATAAAATATTCGTTATAATTCAGTTTGGCAACAAGACTTACTTACGAAGGAGTGAGTCAACACCTCCTTGAAAACTAAGGCTTTAAAAGCATTTTAAATGTCTTCATACTACGTAATATATATATCCAGCTGTAAATATAAATAAAAAACATTTCTCCCAAGTCTGCCAGATCAGCTGCACGCTAGAGGTGTGTAGTTCGTAAACGAACTAGTTCCGATGAACTATTCCGACCCCGAAATGAAAGGAACTAGTTCCCGGTTTCTCAAAGAACTAGTTCCTCAGTACCTACTCCGGGATTGAGATTGTGACCGATATATAATAATATGCGACAGCGAGGAACTAGAGGAACTAATTAAAAAAACTAGTTTACGGGAATCTATTCAGTCGGCAGATCCGAGATATAATACAAGGCGACGATGATAGATTCGGCCTTGTCTATTGCCACAGCCGGCATAATTACCACAGAAGATTGTCGTGGATGCTTCATTTTTAGTTTGTTCTTTGAATATTTTATGGGAAAGTTTCACTTTAGGTCCCTAAAATTAAGAAATATCTTATAAAACGGAGTAGATATTCTGAAATTTTAGACAAAAACAAAAAACTTGAAGTGAGAAAAAATGCCATTTTTCGTATTATTCGCTCCAATTGATTTGTTATATAGTTTTTTAAGCTCTGATTTGAGTTTATTTTTTTTATCTGCAATAAAACTTACCTATATGTTTTTAACATATACACAATTACGTCTCTTTATATTTCGTACAATATAAAAATTATACAGAGCATACTGTGAGTAGTTCTGACTGACAACGAAACCCATTAGCAATCAACGGGGATGTCAATGTTAGTCGGAAACTATTGTTAACGAAAGACCTAGTTCAAGGAACTATTCCTTTGGAGGAACGGGGACTAAAGAATTAGTTCCTGTAAAATCGCTTATTTCTGGGGCTTACTCAACCGGGTATCACAATGCAAATTCACCTCAAATATCCATTTTGTTGGTCATTGGTGAGCAGACTCTCATTGTACATGAAAATAACAAAGCAAACATTTACTGATCTGGATAAAATTGATAGTTAAATAGTAAAACTCACCCGGGGGTACTCCGCCCCCTAGCTACTGATATTCTATTCAATATATCCCATTCTATATCTTCCATTTAATTCAAGTATTATTCGGATCTATTGGTTAATCTTCAACAACTAGCTGGTGTCACCTGAAATAACTATAGGGGCTTCCCCCGGACGCAAATCTGCCGCTAAACAGATTCGCAACCCTAATAGTCAAAAAGACTCGCAACCTTAATAGTCATAAAGACTCGCATCCTTAATGGTCATAAAGACTCGCATCCTTAATAGTCATAAAGACTCGCAACCTTAATAGTCATAAAGACTCGCATCCTTAATGGTCATAAAGACTCGCATCCTTAATAGTCATAAAGACTCGCAACATTAATAGTTATAAAGACTCGCAACCTCCAAATGTCAGCTCTGTGACAAAATAATAGTCAAAAAGACTCGCAACCTCCAAATGCCAGCTCTGTGACAAAACACAACACAACACTACACTACAACCGGCCGGCTCGTCTACTACTGACCCGCCGACGCCGGCAAGCTAAGCCTGTCCTCTTACATCACAATTTTACCTGATCTTAAATATTTATATCGCTTGCCAATGACTCATACTATTTTCTCTAATCGACTTTCAAGTAGAGTGTTTTAGCATTACTAGATAAATAAATTGAGAGTTTCCGCAGGAATGCATATTTTTTTATTAGAATAGTGAATCATAAAACCATTATTATAACGAACTTATTTTCCAAGTTTTACATTCCTCCCAAGGAACTAGAATTTCCACCTTTACTTGACGCATCTCCTCAACTGTGTCGTAAGGTGTCAAGGTCTGTCTAATATTTCAGGAGGTTTTGGTTGAGTACGTCCTGTCGGAAACGGTCGGGAACGGATTGCATCTTAATTCTGCAATCGGGTTATGTCGGTGAACGGTAAAACTAGTTAGCGAGTGGCGCGCATTTTGCATAGTTATTAACAACGTTTTCGGGATAGGCGTTTTCGGACGCCTGGCGAAGAGAAAATTACCAAAGCGACTAATTCGACTTGAAAGAGTCCCAGGAGGGCTTTCGCATACTTAAAACTGTGTTTTAATGATCGAACACAGCAGTCCCTCGTTTTACGCGGTGGTTAGTTTGTAGATTTAATGGAAGCAGGAGGAGTTAATCACCGCGACCTTATAGATTTATTGTGTCCCTCTTTCTTGAGTTATAACTCGACATACAGTCTCAAGGCTTCGACAAAATCCAGTATATAAGTAGTGCGAAAGGCCTTTCATTATTTATCATCATCATTTAGCTTATTCCGTCCACTGCTGAACAAAAACCTCCCTTAACTCTAGCCATTTCTTTTTATTTTGTGCCACTTGAATCCAGTTTCCAGCCACTCTCTTAATATCATCTGTCCATCGATTATGAGGTCATCCCCTGCTTCTATAGGCCTGGTGTCTTGGTCTCCATTCCTCAAGTCTCTTTATCCACCGTCTATCTCTTATGTCCATCTCCACCGTCCGTCCCACATGTCCTGCCCAATTCCATTTAAGATGTAAGACAGATATCACCGCATCTCTTACTCCTGTTTGATTTCGTATGGTAAGATTGGGTATTTTATCTCTAAGTGTAACTCCCAACATGGACTTTCCATTTTCCGTTGCGTGACCTGTATTCTATGCATGTTCTTTTTTTTTGTCAAAGTAAGTGTTTCAGCTCCACACGTGAGGACAGGCAAGACACACTAGTTAAAGACCTTTCTTTTTAAACATATTAGAAGATCATATCTCAGCAAAAAGGCCTTTACCAGGGCATACATTTTATATTTCAACTGGACGGTGCTGCGTGTTATATGGCTAAGGTCATTGTCTGCGAACAATTCGGACCTTAATGGTATCGAGACATTATGGAATAAAATGAAACAAAATTTTTGTGATTATCCCCAACGAAGCGTTGTCCATTTGACGATGATGATAATAAGTGAATTATGGCAAAACTATGACCCCTGGCTTATGCTATTCATTAATAGAAACAGGACCAGCAGCGGTTGTAAAAACGCATAACGATGTAACGCCAGATTAAAATAGGTATTTCTTAAAGTGTCCGAACCGAGGTCCTAACAATTAGTTGTCACGAGAGTGTGCAATATTTTTGTTTATTTATTGGCCTACAGTTTATTTTAATCTTTATAGAAACCAAACTAGTTTAAATACTCATTATAAATTATACATTTTAATATACTGGGTCTTGCATCGTCGAGCGGGACATAGGAAATCCCATGCAAATTTTAATGGGGTCAATTATTGATTTCCCTAATTATTTTAGAGAATAATTCTATTTAGGTATATTGAAGAGAACTAAAACCCACATTCAAAAAAATAATTTTTGATTTGCCCGTTTACGAGTTATCGCCAGATTTCTTTTTAAATATTTCTCCTTTCTTATGGCCCTGTATTTAATTATGAGCACCAGTCAAGGTAAAAGATAACTGTCAAATGAAGTTGTCATTTCAGAAATTTATCTATTTAGTGCTTTATTAGTATTATTAAAAACTCATACCTACATCGAAAATATTAGCCATGAATTACACTACCGAAGAAAAAGTATTGATGATTAAATGGTATTATCTGGGGCCATTTAAAAAACAGGATATACAAGGATAAAAAATACCCAAATCTAGACGAGTTAAAAAATGCTATTTCCGCCGAATGCAATAGAATTTCAGTTTACTAGCGAATGTAAGAAGAGAATTTTATGATCGCCTGGGTTATTGTCTAGCAGTCGATGGAGGAATATTTGAACATCTTTTTAAATCCTAAAGTTCTAACAATTTAATAGTACCTAAATTAATAAGTTATTGAATATTTTAATAAAACTATAATTAACCTTGTAATTGATTACTTTATTTTACTTTAATTCATATTAATTTATATTTATAAATACTTTAAGATTTCCTATGTAGGAATGAGTTTTCAATAATAATAAAGCACTAAATAGGTAAATTTCTGAAATTACAACTTCATTTGACAGTTATCTTTTACCTTGACTGGTGTCTATAAGTAAATACAGGGCCATAAGAAAGGAGAAATATTTAAAAAGAAATCGGCGATAACTCGTAAACGAGCTAATCAAAAATATCTAAAGTTATTCTTTTGAATGTGGGTTTTAGTGCTCTTCAATAAACCTAAATAGAATTATTCTCTGAAATAATTAGGGAAGCCAATAATTAGCCGCATTAAAATTTACATGGGATTTCCTATGTCCCGTCCGACGATGCAACACCTGGTATGGTTAATTTTGTTCTTCAATTTAATTTGAGTTTGTGTAAAAGTTTTCAATAAATTTTTGTTTTTTCGAATATTTAATTGTTAGGGCTCGTTTAGATATGGAATACCTAAAACTAATTATAATTGAATAATAATGTAACAAAAATTTACAGTAACACTCTTTCTCTCATATAGCCCAATTTTCGTACAAGACGAAACAAAAAAGGAAATTTAGGAGTATCGGTACCCCAAGTCCTGAAATATGTAAAGTCTTAAATAGGGCCAAAGGAAAAGGCTTCCAAAAACCCTAATAGGCTAACCGTAATGGATTTCAGACTTTAAAGCCCCCACCGCGATCCCTTTAAGCCCCATTTACAAAGTTCGCTGGCTGGCGAATTTAAAATTTCTTCGATAACATTCAGAACAAGCCATCTTTTCTGTGGGAACATTGTCGAGGAAATTGTTAGACTTGTTAAGCTATTATTTCTAGAGAGTTAAAGACTGTGAGACGAAAATACTTTTCTCTATTCTTGAGTCAACTTTTGTGTCAGTGAAATATTTAATTATACAAGACGAGTCTTAAATAAGGGCAGATATTTTTAGAGGTGGTATATTTTGACTCCAGGGAACACGCATATGAGGTTTTTTTGCAAAAAAAATATGTTGAAAATCGTGCAATTTCTTCATTTTCTAGTCACTATTTTTTGTACACAGGAAAAAAGGCGTCAACGACGGCTGGAGAATGACACTCGATTTACTCTTCTTTAATTTTTAATGGCTCTTACTGCCAGTTGGTTTTAAGTAGGTTGTAAAATTAATTTATATATTGAATGAAAATGATTCTTAAAAAGTGTAGTTTAAAATTCGAGAAGAGAAATATTTTTTTGGAAATAGATTTGGTTGTCATTATCCTTTTTTAATCTCTCCATATGACAAGTTTTATGTCAATTTTTAGTAAATGACATCTAGAAATTGACCTCTTCAAAATTATCATTGATTGTCATTTCCTAGCCATCTCTGACGGGGCTTTTTAATTTTTCATAGTGTATATCTTAATAAAAATGCTGAATGGTCTACAATTTCCTGTCTCACAATGTACTGTTTGTGTCCGGGAAGGGTTCATAGTATCATAGTTGTCGATTTTCGAAAGAAATCAGTACATGTATATTATTTCGTACATTTTTCATTTTATTGATTTAATGGAAAGCATTGTTCATTAAAATGTTGTATCCTATGTTAAAAGGCTTATTTCCCTCTACAATTTCCTGTCTCACAATGGACCGTTTGTGTCCGGGAAGGGTCCATAGTTTCATAGTTGTCGATTTTCGAAAGAAATCAGTACATGTATATTATTTCGTATATTTTTCGTTTTGTAATTACAATTAGAAGAGTTTTTAATAAATTTATAAAGAGGTTAGTGACTTTTTAACCTTATTAAAACATGGACGACTGATACAATGTTTTTTCAATTACGTTGATGAAAAAAGGCAGTAGTAATATTTCCTGCTATTCCTTCAGGACCAAAGTTTAATGTCTTTTCTACCGGTTGTTCCTTCATTCCATCTCCTTATTTTATTCCCCTTTCCATTGCGTTCTGAACGAGTGACTCAATTTCGACTTTTTACGGTTGTTACTTAACTTCAACAGCATTAAGGAAATTACAGAAAGGCTGTTAGGACTTGTCGTTATGCTTATGTCCCGATTGAGTTAGGAGATAACGTTAATACTTAATAACTTTCTGTATTATTGCTTAAATTACTTATAAATCTAATATATAAAATTCTCTTGACACAGTTTTAGTTACCGTACTCCTCCGAAACAACTTATAGCTTAGATAACTAGATAAATTCATTAGAAAGTAAAAGTAATGATTTCAGTTAACGTCTTCTTTTTGCTGCCAGGGCTAATCTGGACGGGGCCTACTTTGTAGGGCCATATCATGATCAGTGGCCTACCGACTTAGGAAGTGTATTAACTCTTACTCACGAGATATCCGATCTCATCCGGCCTCGAACCGGCGTGAATAAGCAGTGTGTATCAATAGATTTTACACTTTTCCCTTGGACAACAGCACGATACAGAGTTTCGAACCGGTCACCCGTCCATCCACCAGTATCGCTTTACGTCGCTTAACTTCGGTGTTTTAATGGGAATCGGTGTTTCAACGTAGCTAGGTTATATTTAGTAGTAGTATGTTTTGAGTATCTGAAATGGAATATAATAGTTCGGCTCTTTTACAAGATGTTGAAATGAGAAAAATTCGATTAGGCTTGTTTTTTTTTCATTCAAAATTTAAAAAAAACCGTCCATTTACTTTTAGTGCATAGCAATTTTCAGCTAATCGTGTAACTTTTTATTTGTAAAGATTTTCACATACTGACTGCGAAAGAAATATAGCAGACATGTTAAGAAAGTTTTTGAAAAAAACTACAATAAATTATTTCTAATGGATTTCGAGATATCGATTTTTGAATTCAGAGTTCTAATAGCGCGACCACTAACGAACACCAACTCAATTCAACTTGTTTTTACTAAAAGGGCAAGTGTTTCTAACCTGCACTTAAAAATTTACAAGCTAGAGGGAAAATTACAACGACGTATCATGAGACGTAATTAAATCGTATATAGCTGAACGCATGATATATACACCATTCACTAGAATTTTAAGTACTGTTTAGGGCCACCGCGACGAATCTGCTGTATCTCCTTCCACGTCTCTTAGCAATGTGCACAGATTCTCGGTTTATTTCATACGTTTGGCAACATTTTTACTGTTCTCTCTTTATTCAATACGTTATAAACGCATTGTACTTTTCTTACATACGGAAATCTCGACCCAAAACTAACGGATGCAAAAACTTGGGTATTTACCTTAATTTCAATATTATGGGTACTTGCCCATCACTGGGTTTGCTCGACAAAATAAATTGCAAAAATCAACTCGACACAATAAATTCCAAAGACAATTTCGTAAGTAAATCCAGACAGACTCCTATGGCCTATGGCCCGGGCAACTTGTGGGCTATAATAACAGTAATAATAAACCAAACTTGGCGTGGGATTAGGAACTTTGTCCCGGCCGACTGTAGCGACGGCCGGGAATACTTTTCCAAACTGGCAAACAGGAACAGCAGCGAGATAACTTTGCGTCCGCCTGAAACCGTGTGACTGAAACGTCATGTGTCAAATTAACTTCCGGTTAGGCAGTATATAAGTTGTAAATCCAGGGGCGTAACCCGCTGAACCTCCCAGAAAAGTTTTTTTATGTGGGTGATTTAATTGAAGGGCTTATTGCAATAACATGATATGCCACAAATCCATAATTCTGAATTATTAAGATTTCGCAGTTGTAAAAAATGTGTAAATTTAACTATTATCAAAGTAATAGTTATTTTTTTATACAAGACGATAGTGCAATTTTATCGTCCTGTATAAAACAATATTTTTTTCCGTAGCGAGTTACGTTTTAAAAAATATTCAAAAATAATTACTTCAAGGAATTTATTACGAGTAGAAAAAATATTGTGCTGGGTTGGCGTTGATTTCTATGTAATTTGACAAGTAAATAAAACTGTCTCTTTAGTTGTCAGTTTTGAGTCTTCTTCTTCTTCTTCTTATTCATTTTTAAGATCTCGCGATCTGTTAATTTTGATGGGTCCTCTGTAACAGTTCTTGGGAGGTGGACTGCCAGCTGTCCTTCCATCTCTTAGGTGGTCTTCCAGGTTCTCTTTTCCCTGTTGTTTTCCCTTCTAATGCAATTCGTGGCAGTCTTCTCTCATCCATTCTTCTCACGTGGGCGCACCAACCTCTTTTTCTTTGTCTGCCCCACCTTACTATGTCTTGCACCTCACATTGTTCCCTGATGTCGGTGTTCTTAATTCGGTCTCTTCTTGTTTTTCCCATTATTGTCCTGAGCGTTTTCATCTCGGCTACTCGTAGCATGCTCTTCGTTTTGTTGGTTTCCTCTCTGGTTTCTATTCCGTATGTCATGATTGGTCTGATACAAGTCTTGTATATCTTTACCTTGCTATCCCATCTCATGTATTCGTTCGCCCATATTGTTTGCCTTAAGCAGCCCGACATGGCAGTCGCTTTGTTGATCTGGCTTCTTAAGTCCTTCGCTGGATCATGGTGGCTCGACAGATCCATACCCAGGTATTTGAATTGTGAGACTTGCTCGATGATTTTGTCCTGAACTACCAACTTACATCTCACGGGGTCTTTAGCAAAGGTTATGCTTTTCGTTTTTTCTGTAGATATGGTCATATTCATCGCTTGACTGACCTGGTAGAATCTGTGAAGCTGTTTCTGCAGGTCGTCCTCCGTTTCCGCGAAAATGGCTGCGTCATCGGCGTAGCATACCATGCTGATTCTTTTCTGTCCCATTCGGTATCCTATATTTAGTGATGATACTTCCTCTATAATTCTGTCCATTAAGAGATTGAACAGAAATGGGCTAAGGCTGTCACCTTGTCTGATGCCTCCTGGTGTCGGTATCTCTTCCGTATAAGTGTCTCCTGCCTTTACTCTAGTCCTGTTGTTCATGTTTAGGTTGTGGATCGCTCTTACAATGGTGTCTGGCGCCTCTCTCGCCATTAGTATATTGACGATGTCGTAAAGGCGCACCCTATCAAATGCCTTGGTGAGGTCGATGAAGCAGACGTATGCTGGTGTATTAAATTCAATTGACTTTTCTTTTAGTTGTTTGATAATGAATATGGCATCGGTCGTGGATCTGTTTCGTCTGAAGCCTTGTTGTTCTTCCTTGTTTGTTATTTGTGTTTCAAGTCTCTCCTTCAAAATACCCGTAAAGAGTTTCATGCTTGTGTTCAGCAGTGTTATGCCTCTGTAGTTGTCTGGGTTCGTCTTCTGTCCTTTCTTGAATATAGGGATAGTTATACTTTTGTGCCATTCCGTAGGTATTTCCGATGTTTCTAAGATTTTGTTGTAAAGGATTTTTAAATGTTTTCCTAGTTCAGGTCCGGCGTATTTCAGAAGTTCATTTGGTATAAGGTCTGTTCCGGGGGCTTTTCTGTTTTTCAGTTTTTTGATTTTTGCCATTACCTCTTCTTCGTTCAGTGTTATTTGATGGTTTGTCTCGTAGTTTTCGACGTTTATGACTTCTTCGGTGTTGTAAAGTTTCCTGAAGTAGCTCTCCCATACATCCTTAGTAACTCCTTTTGTTTGCACAAACTCATTTACTGGCTTTTTCCTGTTTTTAAGCATCTTCCAGACTTTCTTCTGTGCTCCGTATAGGTCGTGATCCATATCGCTTGTAAATTTTGCCCAGTAATCCCGTTTTATGGCTTTGATTCTGGCATTGATTCTGTTTCTCACTTCTGTATATTCATGAGTTTTGAGTCAATATTTTTAATTCTCTTTCGTGTCGATTGCTGATTGAATTGGAACCCGAAATGGCTCAAAACGAAATAAGTAAATTACCAACAGATATTCAGGCTGAGGCGACAAACGCCATATCCAAACTACTTCCATTTAAATCCCGAATAACATGAAAAAGAATACAACAATTTTCAAAAATGGGAGCAATTAAAAAACGTGCGAGAAGAAATAAAGTGTTTAACCTATCCTCGCTGTTAAAGTATCATTTAATCTACACTTGCGGTTAAAGTACTATTTTATCTACTATTTTTGATAGATATAAGGTAATTTTAACAGTTGCTATGGAAAAAGATTGAAGACGTTTAGAATTAGTTTAGTTTAACTCGTTTAGTTTAACTCGTAACTGTTGGATAAAAGGCAAGAAAAACACTAGGTACTAGTTAATAAAACTGATTTCTAGTCGAGTGGTTTATCATGTTATTATAATAAGCCCTTCAATTATAACCATATTATATTATACGTGATTTAAAATAATCCTTTTTTGAAATTGAATTTTCTTTACCTTCTATTCCTTTGTAGGCTAGCACCCCAATCTAAGTAGGAATACTCATTAAAATTAACCTAACCCTAAATTTTAAACAAATTTTCTTCAAAATTAACTTTCAAAACCATCACATTGTTGCCATTTTCAATTATGTATTAAATATGGGAAAACTCTAACTTTCAAAGAACATAAGTTTGAAGGCTGCTTATCTTGCGAACCGGGCAAAACAGCGATACGGCAGTTTTTCTTTAAACAGTAGAACCGTCTCTAACTCCTTTTAATATTTAATCACTTCTGTAATGAACTATTTTCAACGATAACGTTGCATTAGACCTGTTTAATTTTTAATTTTCGGTATAAAGGATAGTTTGTAACTATATTTTAGAGAGGTTGTATAAACTTACGAACGGGCCTTTAATAATTTAACGTATATAAAAAGTTTTACATAGGGATTTTCGAATTAATTAGCTCGAGTTCGACTGCTAAGACGCGTAAGAGCAACAAAAAATCGAAAATATCAACTTTCCCCAAGTTTTATAATCGACATAATAATATGTTAAAAATAGAATCACTGTATTCTTTAATCAATTACACACTTATTAGCTTCAGACCATTTTTTGTCTTTGAATAAAAAGATTAAGGAAGGAGCATATCAAAAAACTTAAGCTCAACCGCGACGGGACTCTAAAATGGCCGACTTAAATTCCGGTTTATCAATGCCGTTCTAGTTTTATTCAAAACGTGTAAAAATATGATGTAGGGCAGACTCAATATGTTGTTTTATTTTACGTTGTCAAGAAATGTTGGTAGTTATTAAAAAGTTATTAAAATTGTTATAAAAATATATAATTCTAATAAAAATAGATATGTTATAATAACTATTTATTAACAGAAACATCTAATACGCTACTGAAGCAGGTTAAGTCAAATTGACGTATCTAAATTCTTTGACATATAATCTTTTAAGTGAATTGCATAAATGATCGGTTTACTACACGTATGTATACATCTAGCTGTCACTTACTAGCGAAAAATTATTCCATTATTTCCCTCGATTTTTGGCCGAGATCTTCCGCACGCTACTCAACCAACTATTTTACAGTCTTTTTCGATAAATAGTAATAGTGTCACTGTTAATTTAAGTTCTGCCACAATTTCCTTCTAGATTTACTACCTTTAAACAGCTATCAGTAGTAGAATAAATAATAAATAACATAAAATAAGCTCAGTAAAGACTGATAAATCCACAAAATTTCAAATCAAATTCAAATGTGTCAAATGAATCGTCAAACAGAACTGTCAAGGATCCCCACCCTAGAATCCTCGTTCCGTCGACCATGCATGAATACATGGAAAGCATTATGCTTCTTCAGTAATCTTTTTATTCAAAGGTTTTTGTCTATTTTTTCTGAATAAAGTGGCTGAGGAAGGTTAAACAAAATATAATTTAGTTATTTCTTTCAGGATTTGGAAACTTTCGATTTAGAGGACTTCAAATATAACTCTGTCAATATAACTGCCTTCCGACTGGTTGACGTGGACCATCCCAAAGTCCAGGAAATCTTGAAAGTAATGGAGAAGTTCCAATCTATCGGACACGCCATTCTGAATAGGAGTGGTATAATACAGGTACTGTAAAAAAATTAATCAATTAAATCAATCATCTTTATAAAAGCACACGATTTTTAAGAGAGTGATCAACTCTTTCAAAAAAGCTCCACCATCAGTTATCGTATTTTTATATATAATTTTATTATTTAGAACGATTCGTGTTTGAATTTGTTTCCTCGTTATAAATTTGTATTCTAAAAATACGACATTATTATAATGATTTTGTCAATTTTTAGGCTGAGCCGGCTCTGGTATACGATTCCGTCTACGTTTTCGCCAAAGGCCTAGCGAATATGGATTCTATCAAGCCTACCAACTTATCTTGCGACGTAGAAAAGCCCTGGAATGACGGCCTGTCACTCTACAATTATCTTGATGCTGTGGTAAGTTTCTTGCTCTTAATTAGAATTCATCCTGAGAATTTAATTATAAGCAAAATTATCTTTTACTCAATTATTGTTTTATATGACTACGTATTTTCTTGCATTTTTTGTATTTTTTTTAATTTTTTCAGTAAAAAATTACCAACTGACATTTAGCCGTGATTTTTCGAAGACTTTGTATAGTTTAAACGGAGTAGTATCGGAGAATTAAGCTTGATTTTCATGCATCCGTTATCCGACGATACGATATTAATTTTATTGGTTGAATTTAAAGACTTCGATTGATTAGAAAATTACGCAGTTTCCAAATTTAGTGCATTTTCATGCCTCCCTTCATCGGATAACTGATGAACTCACCGTACAAACAGTTTTTTAGTGATAAAAAAAATATTATAATAGATACAAGTGAGCTAACAACATGATTAAGGAGTTAACTCTTGTGTATAGTACAATATTTTATCTACGCCTAACTATAAAAACACTCAATGAATTTTAAAAATTATTGTACTTAACTACCCAAGCAGCATTTGGACATCGGGACAACGTTGTGTCACGCGACCAAACGTCGGGGCGCAATAATTAGTACAATTTAATAATTAATTAGTTAATAATTTAGTACAAACTGCAACGTTGTTTAAAATCCTAATTCACAGAAATACAAAAATATAATGATATGGCGTCTAAGTCGCGTTTTATCCTAAATTGGGATAATTATAGTAAAAATATTATTTTTATGATTTAGTTAGAGACATATGCCAGATGGCAGTAAAGGAAAACAAAACAAAAGTATTTAAGTGTGGAGGATGTTTGAAGATCATAATTATTGAAACACTTTAACCGACTCTCTAACTCGTTACCCAAGGCAAAAAAAAGTTAAACGCAAACATCTTTATTGATAAATGTATTGTTTCTACTTTCAAAAATACTAATGGGCCTTAAAATTAAAGAAGTTTTAAAAAATTTCTTGAATTTTTTTTAGTAAAATGAGAATAATTTATTCGCAGCCGAAAAAATTGTTTCCGCGTGTTGTTTAGGGTCAAATATTTCAAGTTAATGTATTCAAAAAGCAGGAAATGCTATTTTAGGAACGAAACATTTTCTCATTCAACAACATGGCGGCTTTCACTTTGTTGTTTTGGAGATTAAGATGGAGTAGTTCGAGTAGTCGCATACTGGACTAATAAAGTCGCATTTCAGCCTTAACAGGTAGTATACTAGTCGCAAGATTGCCTAATTTAGTCATCCTAGGTCTAGCTTGTGCCGCCCTCTATATTCTAAATAAACGAGGGAGTGGATAAAGTATCGGTAATATGTCGATGTATATTTAAATTTAGTTTTATATGTACCTTTCTTATGTCCCATTTTAATTAAGTTTTTTTTATAAAAACAAAAATAGCACTGAACTATCTGACTGAACAGAACAATGAAGTGAGAATTTAAGATTTAAGGTTATGGTCCAATACAGTTGCAAAAAGGTAGTGGCTCGACGTCCTACCAACGTAAGAATAAGGAAATCTAAACAACGTTGGAATTAGTAAAACAGACGACGTTTGCATAACGTTGGAATAGGTCCTGAAAGTGACGTCGGAAAACTCTTTATTGCCCAACATTGTAACTACGTTGTCCGAATCACCTAAAGATCACTTAAGCAAAAAAGGTTACAAGACAACGTTTATTCGACGTCGCAGAAGCTTTTACTTTTTTGTAGTACTAGTTCAACGTCGGCACAACGTCACAACAACGTTTACATTTATTTTAATACCCAAGGTACGGAGCTAACTATTTTTTATTTAATTTGTAACTAATCCAACGTTGTGTTTAGTAAACATGTGGTCGCAAGTCGTGAATATGCTACTTGGGTATATACCTATCCTAATAATCAGTTACCTTAATATCTTTGTTCAAATAACACCATGCATGGCAATGTCAATATGACAGTAAATAATATTGACGTCACTACTTTAAAAAATGAGCGATTCGGAAATTATTCCCTCTGACATTGAAGAAGAAGTATTCAGAGCCATTTCTGGATTGCTTCCAGCAAGATCGAAACAGAAGTATGAATATAACTACATACTCTGTATGAAAAATGGTGCACCGAAAAAAAAGTACACAGCTATGGAAATGAAAAGGTACTCATAACATATTTTTCCAATTTAGTGCAAAATAAATGTTTTACAAAATATTTTTTTCTCTTTGGTAGTCATCTAAACAAGGAGTGCGGTAATGATAATGCGTGAGTTAAGAAGCTCTTAACTCATTCAAAATGCGTGAGTTGAGAGCTTTTTAACTCACTGACATAGATAAATACTTTTACCATACATTTTTTCAAGAAATATGCAGTAGAACACGGCTTAACTTTAAAGAAACACTGGTTTTTTGTCGCAATCTCTTTAAACCGGAAGGAAAGCATTTACTTTAATCCGCACCGTCACGTTTCCGGTTCGATGGACGCTAAAACACTCCGGATCAATTGACCGAAACCGAACATGACCATCAATTACCCCAAAACGGTCGAGCTGCAGTCACCGCCGAAATCCTGAACCGATCGTTTTGGTTTATTTTATTTGTCATCCTGTTCCACAGCTCGTGTTTTTCGGAATTCTCGGCAATTTTGACAAATAGCCTATAACCTGTTTAAATCTATAAAAACAATTAATACACAAGTTTGTTTTATTAGTGCAACTTAACAGAAGAATATAATTTAAAAAGCCTGATTAAGCTTGACCGTCACAGCGTTGCCCCCTTTTACATTTTTTCCTTTAATCAAAATATTTTAAGAAACAAAAATAAATTTATTACAAGTATATAAACAGTTATTATTTACATCGACAAAACTCACTTTCTTAACAGCACATAAAAGACATGAAGGGCTATTACTACCGCTTTTCCGTTCAAAATATTCTAATAAAGTTGCGATGAGTTTTTTACGGCTATTAAGCTATCTTGTACACTTCGCACTAAAAGAGGTTCTTAAAAAAACAATGTTCGACTGCAAGGTCTGCTAGTAAACGTTTTTAAGCTTAAAGTTTCACAAGACAATTTATTTAAACCAAAAACTTGTAATACAAAGCTAAATTATGAAAACGAATGACAAAGTCAGCAAATAAAAAAATAAATATGAGAAATTTATATTTTTTTAAAGCAGAGCTACCACCTGAATCCCTAGCGCGAAATTTAAATTCCAGTCAGTCAGCCCGGCGCCGAATATGTCTATGGTTGGCAACAATGAATTTAAAAATCGCGCTTTCGATTGCATAACTAAAAGTATAATAATTGATATCAAATATATGAAATTTGGACATTGAAAATAAGGAATTCATAAAAAAAATTAACCAAATCAAAAAATCCACAGAGTATGGAATGATTATCACAGCAGACACATATGGCACACATGAACTACTGAAGAATCAAATTAATAAAATTTACATACAATATGACAATAAGATACAATAAGATTATGTAATGTGTAAAGTAAGACCTAATAATTTGCCTTTCTATAACTACCGGATGCTTCATTGTCGCTGAAAGCATAGGAAATCCCATTCTAATTTTGAACTATCCAAATATTGACTCCCCTATTAATTTTACAGTTCAGTCGTAAATAGGTTTTATAAAGGTCATATGGGCAACAGTTTTGGACAAACCGATTTTAAGTAATTTAAGAAAAACTGCATCTATTTTTAAATTAAAACTGAACAGGTAACAAGCACGTAATAGCATGCCATTAAGGAACACCCTGTACAGGGTGGCGCCTCTCATACGCCGGCGCCGCGGAGGCTCCAAGGAGAACGACAGTTTTTATTGAAATGAAATTTTGTGAGCCTATGTAGATTAATTCAGAGCACTTTTTTAAAATTATAGAAAGTTCTACAGGGTGTCTCCAAAAAAAGTTACGTATCAAAGTTGTGTTTTTTGTAATCGAATACCCTATATATTAATTGATTTTTGGATTCTAGGAAAAAAAATAAAGTTTTATTAAAGAAGCATATACCAAAAAAATTATGTATTTTGACATATTTCACATTTTGTGAAAATGAAGAGTAAATTTTAAATTTCGATAACAGCTAAAAAATTATTACTAGTTGTTAAAGTCAGACTAATTAGACGGCTATGTTGAAGTAACGTCAGACATATCACAGAAACCTAGATCTTATCAAATAATAAAGATCTACTCAGATCAAATCATGTAGATGAAAATATCTAGAAAAATCTTTGATTGAGGGGTAGGCAACCTTAATAGTATTTTGAGGAGACATGCATTCTCCATTGAATATCGGAATAATATACTGGGTGTTCCGTTTAAAATGAAAGAGTAACATGCTTTTAAAGCTGACCAATGTTCAATATTAATTTTGTCTCACCCTGTACAACTTTTTGGATCAAGTTTTAATTTGATTTAAAGTACAATAGTTACTTTAACTACATATTATGCTATACCGGGTAAATTCCAATTTAGGTAGCTTTTATTGTAATTTAAAAATTGTTCTTTTTTTTTTAAAGAAATGTTAAATATGCCAAAACCTTACATTTTAGTTATATACTTCTCTTATAAAACTCACCTTTATTTTTTTCCCAGAATCCGAAAATCAATTAATATATAGGGTGTTCCATTACAAAAAACACAACTTTGAGATGTAACTTCTTTTTGGGACACCCTCTAGAAGTCTCTATATTTTTAAAAAGTACTCTGAATTAAGCTATACATATATGTTCACAAAATTTCATTTCAATACAGACTGTCGTTCTTCTTGGAACTTCCGCGGCATATGAGAGACGCCACCCTGTATTTAGAAAATATCCGTATATTCGTAAAACTCTTAACTTTACAGTTAACAAATTTATTCTTTCAATTTCTGCAGAATAATATTTTCTCATTTGGAAAAGCCTTATTAACTTTTACTGGCCCTATAAAAACTAAACGTAATTAATAAAAACATACTTTTATGGGATCGTAAACCGTACAAGATTTAGTTATGAATTTTATAGCGTCTGGAATATTCATTAGGGATGAATTTAAAATTTTCTCAATATTTACTGTATAATATTATACTAAAACTGAGTACGTCTTAAAATGAGCGTATTAAAAATGATAAAAAATACTAGGAAGTTAATAAATAAATCTTATATTTAAAAAACATTGTATTTTATTATAACATTTTAAATATATAAATGATAAAAAATTAATTTCTGGAGACGATAATACAATTTTATCGTTGTGTATAAAACAATATTTTTTTTTATTGCGAGTTACGTTTTAAAAAATATTCAGAAATTATTATTTCAAGGAATTAATTACGAGTAGAAAAAATATTGTGCTGGGTTGGCGTTGGTTTCTATCCCAAGCAGCATTTGGACATTGGGACAACGTTGTGTCACGCGACCAAACGTCGAACAACCTCGTGCCAACCCTAGTCTGCACTAGTTTGGAGAATAATTTTTGGGTCGAAACGACGTTGGATACCGACGTTGGCTAGCAGCCTAATTTAAACTATAATAATATGGCGTCTAAGTCGCGTTTTATCCTAAATTGGGATAATTATAGTAAAGATATTATTTTTATGATTGGCAGTAAAGAAAAACAAAACAAAAGTATTTAAGTGTGGAGGATGTTTGAAGATCATAATTATTGAAACACTTTAACCGACTCTGTAATTCGTTACCCAAGGCAAAAAAGTTAAACGCAAACAACTTTATTGATAAATGTATTGTTTCTCGTTTGAAAGATACTAATGGGCCTTAAAATTAAAGAAGTTTAAAACAAAAATTGAATTATTTTTTTTTAGTAAAATGAGAATAATTTATTCGCAGTCGAAAAAAATTTTTCCGCGTGTTTTTTAGGGTCAAATATTTCAAGTTAATGTATTCAAAAAGCAGGAATTGCTATTTTAGGAACGCAACATTTTCTTATTCAACAACATGGCGGCTTTCACTTTGTTGTTTTGGAGATTAAGATGGAGTAGTTCGAGTAGTCGCATAACTGGACTAATAAAGTCGCAGTTCAGCCTTAACAGGTAGTATACTAGTCGCAAGATTGCCTAATTTAGTCATCTTAGAGTCTAGCTTGTGCCGCCCTCTATAATCTAAATAAACGAGGGAGTGGGTAAAGTATCGGTAATATGTCGATGTATATTTAAATTTAGGTTTATATGTACCTTTCTTATGTCCCATTATAATTAAGTTTTTTTTATAATTAATAGGTCCTGAAAGTGACGTCGGAAAACTCTTTATTGCCCAACATTGTAACTACGTTGTCCGAATCACCTAAAGATCACTTAAGCAAAAAAGGTTACAAGACAACGTTTATTCGACTTCGCAGAAGCTTTTATTTTGTTGTAGTACTAGTTCAACGTCACCACAACGTTACAACAACGTTTACATTTATTTTAATACCCAAGGTACGGAGCTAACTATTTTTTGTAACTAATCCAACGTTGTGTTTAGTAAACATGTGGTCGCAAGTCGTGAAAATGCCACTTGGGATGTAATTTGAAAAATAAATAAAGCTGTATCTTTAGTTGTCAGTTTTGAATCAATATTTTTTAATACTCTTTCGTGTCGATTGCTAATTGAATGGAGACAGAAATGGCTCAAAACGAAATAAGTAAATTACCAACAGATATTCAGGCTGAGGCGACAAACGCCATATCCAAACAAACTACTTCCATTTAAATCTCGAATAACTTATGAAAAGGAATACAAAATTTTTCAAAAATGGAAGCAATTAAAAAACGTGCGAGAGGAAATAAAGTTTTTAACCTATCCTCGCTGTTAAAGTATCATTTAATCTACCCTTGCGGTTAAAGTACTATTTTATCTACTATTTTTGATAGATATAAGGCAATTTTAACAGTTGCTATGAAAAAAAATTAATGGGATGAATATTGAAATCTCTGATACAAAAAAAGTTTAGAAATAA
Source organism: Sitophilus oryzae (assembly GCF_002938485.1). NCBI lineage: Eukaryota > Metazoa > Arthropoda > Insecta > Coleoptera > Curculionidae > Sitophilus > Sitophilus oryzae. The sequence continues at coordinate 1,080,303 of NW_022146225.1, read as the reverse complement.
ATTACGAAAAAAGAACAGCCATTCGAAAATTGAAATCTTGTTGAAAGGAAAAAGCGTGTAAAAGCCTTTAACGATTGAAACGGGGGTGTAAAAACGATGAAACGTCGAAGCGGGAGTTTTTATAAGTTCACCCTAAAATAGCAGATAAGAAGTTAAAAGTTACAGTGGTGCTTTACAGCCCTCCAGCCGTTCTCCATCCTCTATTTCAAACAATTAAGTGGATGGAAGCGATAAAATAGAATTTTACAATAACGACAGGTAGAGTGAAAATAAAAAGGGAATTGTAATGTTACGGGCCTGACCGTTTCAGTTTAGTGTTAAGTCCGAAATAAAAATACAAAGTTGGGTGGATACAAAATGTTTGTATGGTTTAGGAAAGGGTATGAGCTTTGTTTATTTTAATGCTTTATTTATTGTGAGGTCAGGACATAAAAAGTTTTTAATTTAATTTGCAACTCCTGTTACTGCGAAAATCTGTACAGTCTGTACACTATTTAAAAATCACTTTCTTAAGAGTCACTAGTCCGAAAGAGTAATAAGCGTTCGGCATTTAACGTTTTATGTAAAACTGCCTAGGTATTTTTGCACAAATAAAGAAGGAAATTAAAGATAAAGGATTATATTATTTCCGTATTGTAGCACATTTATAGGCAACTTCTAGATTTTGATGATCAAACATCAACAAAATATTTCTTATGTTTGGACTAAATTTTCTCGAAAATAAAGACATAGTTTAAAATTCCGTTACAATACGGAAATAGATTGAAGTTTTGTGATTTTTTTTTGAAATCTGCCTAAGGCTTAGCCTGATCCTGTCGTCGATCCTGTCGACCATATAAATTATATATCTACAGTGATATATAATTTATATGGTTTTGTAACAAATTTCTCGTTATTATGACAAATGCTGAAGCTCTGCAAACCTTAATCAAGTTTTAATAACAGCACGTGTCTATGAAATTTTGGGTGTTGCTTAACACGACAGGATCAGGCTACGCCTTAGGCAGATTTCTGAAATATAATATATAGCGATGGGAAAAACCGATTAATTTCAATAAACGAGGACTCGAGTTTCAAGCGATTGTAATAACCGAGTGATCGCTCGAGCGAAATATCACTCGTATTTAAAAATGCGTTTTTTTGCCAGTCGCTTGTTGTAAGTACTCGTTAACGCCAAGCGCCAAGCAGTAAGTTGCTTGCGCAGGGCACATATTCTGTCGGTGATGAATGGCAAGTAGCAAGCGACGAGCGAGTCGCTTGATCGCTTGATTTAGTTTATTTCAAAGCATTGTCGATGTAGGTCGTAAAATTTTGTCCCTCAGATACGCAACGGATAAATATATATACGGCGTCGTATAAATTTGCTACTTGCAATGTATGCAGAAAATTCGCTCGGCTTTTTATCGAGTATGTCACATTAAAATCGAATTTCGATTTATTTCATTCTAGGATAGCTTGCGTTCGTGGCTGGTAACTCGTCCCTTGCATCGCTCGTTCATAATCGAGCGATGTCGGTTATTTCAATAATCGAGCGAATTTTCGCTCGAGTTATAAGAAGTTAAAAGTTACAGTGTCAAAAGTACAGCCGTTCTCCATCCTCTATTTCAAACAATTAAGTGGATGGAAGCAATAAAATAGAATTTTACAATAACGACAGGTAGAGTGAAAATAAAAAGGGAATTGTAATGTTACGGTCCTGACCGTTTCAGTTTAGTGTTAAGTCCGAAATAAAAATACAAAGTTGGGTGGATACAAAATGTTTGTATGGTTTAGGGAAGGGTATGAGCTTTGTTTATTTTAATGCTTTATTTATGGTAAGGTCAGGACATAAAGAAGTTTTTAATTTAATTTACAACTCCTGTTACTGCAAAAATCTGTACAGTCTGTACACCATTTAAAAATCACTTTCTTAAGAGTCACTAGTCCGAAAGAGTAATAAGCGTTCGGCATTTAACGTTTTATGTAAAACTGGCTAGGTATTTTTGCACAAATAAAGAAGGAAATTAAAGATAAAGGATTATATTATTTCCGTATTGTAGCACATTTATAGGCAACTTCTATATTTTTAAGATTTTGATGATCAAACATCAATAAAATATTTCTTATGTTTGGACTAAATTTTCTCGAAAATAAAGACATAGTTTAAAATTCCGTTACAATACGGAAATAGATTGAAGTTTTGTGATTTTTTTTTTGAAATCTGCCTATGGCTTAGCCTGATCCTGTCGTCGATCCTGTCGACCATATAAATTATATATCTACAGTGATATATAATTTAGATGGTTTTGTAACAAATTTGTCGTTATTATGACAAATGCTGAAGCTCTGCAAACCTTAATCAAGTTTTAATAACAGCACGTGTCTATGAAATTTTGGGTGTTGCTTAACACGACAGGATCAGGCTAAGCCTTAGGCAGATTTCTGAAATATAATATATAGCGATGGGAAAAACCGATTAATTTCAATAAACGAGTACTCGAGTTTCAAGCGATTGTAATAACCGAGTGATCGCTCGAGCGAAATATCACTCGTATTTAAAAATGCGTTTTTTTGCCAGTCGCTTGTTGTAAGTACTCGTTAACGCCAAGCGCCAAGCAGTAAGTTGCTTGCGCAGGGCACATATTCTGTCGGTGATGAATGGCAAGTAGCAAGCGACGAGCGAGTCGCTTGATCGCTTGATTTAGTTTATTTCAAAGCATTGTCGATGTAGGTCGTAAAATTTTGTCCCTCAGATCCCTCAGAACGGATAAATATATATACGGCGTCGTATAAATTTGCTACTTGCAATGTATGTAGAAAATTCGCTCGGCTTTTTATCGAGTATGTCACATTAAAATCGAATTTCGATTTATTTCATTCTAGGATAGCTTGCGTTCGTTAAAGTTAGAGTTACAAAGAAGTTAAAAGTTACAGTGTTAAAAGTACAGCCGTTCTCCATCCTCTATTTCAAACAATTAAGTGGATGGAAGCGATAAAATAGAATTTTACAATAACGACAGGTAGAGTGAAAATAAGTCGGTTCAGAACGTTCTACGACGTTTTCTCACACCTAACCTCCACTCTTCTCTATTTAGCCAGAGATCAACAGGTATTTCTCTATTTTCTAGTTCTTTATCCACACCCTCCCTCCAGCTTCGTCGCGGCCTTCCTTTTTTATTTCTGCCTCGAGGTGTCCACAGTAAAATTTGTTTTGGTATTCTGTGATCGGGCATTCGTTGCACATGACCAAACCATATGAGTTGTTTTGTTCTTATGTCGTCCACAATTGTGTGTTCTGCTCCCATAATCTCTCTTACTCTGTCGTTGGTTATTTGTTCTCTTTTCGATTTTCCAGCAGATCTCCTCCAGTAATCCATTTCGGTCGCTAATAGCATGTTCTCTGTTCTGCTTTTCAACTGCCATACTTCGCTTCCGTAATTTATTATGCTTTTCACTACCGTATTATATATGTTCTTCTTATTAGCTTTAGAGATTCCTTGATCCCATAGTACACCATTCAACATAGATATTGCCCTCCTGCCTTGCATTATTCGATCTTCTATACCCTCATCGAGTTTTCCATCGTTAATTATTTTCAATCCAAGATATTTATATTTGTCACAGTTTTTTATCACGCTTCCATCCTCTAAGACTATGTTCTCTTGTGGCCCCCCTACAATCATACATTCAGTTTTGGCAAACTGACAGTAACCGACATTAAAAAAAATATTAATTAAGTACCTATATTTTTTTTAGATTTCAAGAATAAAAGCTCAGGACGCTCGTTGAAACAAAACACTTTAGGACGTCCCCGAAGGGCGTCTTCGACTCGCCGCCTTTTGTATTTCTCTAATTTCTCTAAAACGCCGAGATCGCTACTAATAAAAGCCGTTAGCAAACAGCCATAACGTCGTTTTCTCCACTTTCCTCTGGCTAAATTGTTGAAAAGGTCTCCGAAATTGTCGATTGAACTGCCTATTCCTGATCTTTTTTTTCTGTTCATAGTTTTAGCACTCTTTCTTTTATATTCTCTTCTTGCAAATGTCATTTTTATTGTCAAAGAACAGTTTGTTTGAATATGTAACTCTCATAAAGCCATTTAATTTCAAAATTAGTTTTTGTTTCTAAATTAGATGAGGCCTTTGAAAAACTAGCAAAGTCGACTGGCTTATAAATTAATACGCTGTGGCTTTATTAGAACTCAATCTATTTCACAGAATATTCCTGTAATTATAGAATGTTGCTTCTCTGCGCAAAACTATGCTCCTCTATGCAGTCTATCGCGTTGAAAATTTTCAATTAACTCCCTACTAATTATAAGTTAAATTTACGCTTATTCGTGCTCGCGCATCAATGGCGGAATGCTTTGTACAAAATACAATGAGAAATGCAAATATATGCAATCATCGGGGGAACGCACAGTCCATTTCCGACATTTTAGTTATTCCCGCTTAAATTTTCGGCAGGAGATATTTATCGATACTGAATAATCGTATTTTATCAATAACTCTGCTGATATTGAGTATTATTGGAAATAGCGTGTTGTACAAGGCGTCCTGAGTTTTATTTAAGCTTGTAACATGTGACCCTATTTCAAAATTAATTCTGTGAATTTTTGGTATGAAGGAATGGAAAGGTATGAAGTGTTTTGAAGTGAATTTCCAAAAAAAAACGTCTCCATTAAGTGGAATCATTGTTTTGTATCTGGTTTTTCTACCCAAGTAGCATTTTCACGACTTGCGACCACATGTTTACTAAACACAACGTTGGATTAGTTACAAAAAATAGTTAGCTCCCTACCTTGGGTATTAAAATAAATTTAAACGTTTTTATAACGTTGTGCCGACGTTGGACTAGTACTACAGCAAAGTAGAAGCTTCTGCGACGTCGAATAAACGTTGTCTTGTAACCTTTTTTGCCTAAGTGATCTTTAGGTGATTCGGACAACGTAGTTACAACGTTGAACAATATAGAGTTTTCCGACGTCAGTTTCAGGACCTATTCCAACGTTATGCAAACGTCATCTGTTTTACTAACTAATTCCAACGTTGTTTAGATTTCCTTATTCTTACGTTGGTAGGACGTCCAGTCACTACCTTTTTGCAACTGTATTGAACCATAACCTTAAATCTTAAATTTTCACTTCATTGTTCTGTTCAGTCAGACAGTTCAGTGCTGTTTTTGTTTTTATAAAATAAACTTAATTAAAATGGTACATAAGAAAGGTACATATAAAACTAAATTTAAATATACATCGACATATATTACCGATAGTTTCTCCACTCCCTCGTTTATTTAGATTATAGAGGGCGGCACAAGCTAGACTCTAGGATGACTAAATTCAGCAATGTTGCGACTAGTATACTACCTGTTAAGGACGAACTGCGACTTTATTAGTCCAGTATGCGACTACTCGAACTACTCCATCTTAATCTCCAAAACAACAAAGTGAAAGCCGCCATGTTGTTAAATAAGAAAATGTTTCGTTACTAAAATAGCAATTCCTGCTTTTTGAATACATTAACTTGAAATATTTGACCCTAAAAAACACGCGGAAACAATTTTTTCGACTGCGAATAAATTATTCTCAAACCAAACAATACTGACAATAAAAAGCAAATATAAGTGGATAAGACGGATTTTGCTTCAGTAACGTAATTCGTAGTGAATTTTATATAGGAATAGGCGACTGTTGCTATAGTTTGGGACTAAGTTTATGTAGATTTCAGGGTCCACTATTAATATATGGAGTGGTCAGAATTAAAATGGATTAGGACCAATTTTGTACTATTTTAAGATAATCATTTTTATACGTTTTTAAAATATTGTTTTTTCCGGTGGAGAAATAAATCGAGTCATACTTCACGCATTAAGCAACTATAGCATGTTTCTGTTTGGTTTCTGAATATTCTGTTGATTCCTTTCAGAAGTCAACTGGATCAAGTCCATAAAATTTAACGCTGTGCGCGATTTTAACATTCGCGCTTAAGTTTAGAGCTAAAAAAATATTTTTTTTGATAAAATGGATGACAATGAAACAAAGTCTGAACTATTTGCACCAAGTGAATCAGTTTATCAGTCATCTGAAAGGTCTGATTCTATCGATTCTGAAAGTATAGTTTGATTTATCGTTATTTTTACTATTACTACATCAGTAAGTTAGGCTGTTTTTCTTACGAATAATACTTAGATATCTGGCATGTTGTTGATCTGAATAAAGCTGAAGGAGGAAGAAAAATCTTATCATTTTATATAGACTTAACGTAACAAACTCTAAAAGACAACACATGAAAGATCTTCTTGCCTTTATCCCGCCTATATATAGAATAATTTTTATAAAAATCGAAGAAAACATTATTAATAGACAATGTGAAATCAAGAAATCCCTTAATGCCGAAGAAGAATGTATTGATGAACCAATTTATATCTAAAAGTTCAAATATTTTCAGAGATAAAATGATTCAAGTCCAAAAAAGTATAAACAAACATTCCTAAAAATGACCAGTTGTATTTTCAGTTCTTTACTTGGCAATTATACAATTTAAAATATAATAAAACATTGTGTCAACTTTTCTTCTCCAGTTTGTTTTATTTTAATTAAGTAACATTAAAAAACTTTAACTCTCATTTTCTCAATAATTATCTTCTAGGACTTGATCCATTTCACTTCTGAACCCCTCATATGTCATTATGCCATTTTTTAAAAAATGGATAAGGCGGGTTTTGCAACTTGACGCCTCAAATATCCCCTTTTCCTGTCAATTCCACCCTCGATATCTCTATTCTGCGCTCATCCCCCATTTCGCATACCACGGCATCTAGCGAATTAATAAATACGCAGTCGATATCGCAATGGCAAAAAGGGAGAAGGGAGAAAAGAAATGAAAACGGGGAACGCGTCTGAATACGAAGCATTTTAATCGACTGAACGGGCTTTCTCTATCTGTCGAATGCGAAAACTGAAGGCTGTACGCGTAGATATTTGCTCACTCATCCCCTAATCCATTTTGATGTACCATTCACACTCTCTAAGCCCCTATTCTTAAACGACGATTAAAGACATACACAGAAGTCCCTTGTTTTTACGATGTGGTTACATTATTGATTAATTGATTTTTTCCCATAGCAACTGTTAAAATTGCCTTGTATCTATCAAAAATAGTAGATAAAATAGTGCGTTAACCGCAAGGGTAGATTAAATGAAAAAAAAACAGTGCAAAGAAATTTCACGACATCTTTTGTGTTTAAAATTTTTGATTTATTCGGTTTGTAACCACTACATGACTGTTTCAAGAAAGCTACGAGCTTGCTATATCTACAAAGTTTAGATGTTACTAACGACGGAAATTTAAACGGTATCCTTAACCTTGAAATATCCATGTTTTCATTGACCAGTATTGTACTTTTTAGCATTGAATAGTACGACCATAAACTGGATGGCTGGATTTTCTTTTATTTTTCAGAAAAATATGCTAACAGTATCTTTTTTCTCGCTTTTCTTCCAATGGAAGTTGTTTGGATATGGCTTTTGTCGCCTCAGCCTGAATATCTGTTGGTAATTTACTTATTTCATTTTGAGCCATTTCTGGTTCCAATTCAATCAGCAATCGACACGAAAGAGAATTAAAAAGTACTGACCATAGATAAAAGACTTATACTATTAAATAGATAAGCAACTTATAATACATTTCAATTTTATTATACAAGGGCGCCTCTGGTAGATGGAGGAAGAAATACTAATGGAAGAGAGGGGTGCGGGGAAGGGGGGTTGTTTTAGTTAATTTAAAATAAATTTAGACATACATGTAAGAACACTTTGTGTACTTTTAATTAGGTCGAACATATTATAAACGATAAATCAACTGAATTAAAAGCATACAAAGTGTTCTTATATGTCGGATATTAATTAAAAAATATATTAAAAAGACTAGAAATAGTATATATTAAGTTGTTACAGTTATAATTTAATCTTTGGCGGTTTTCAGCAAATAGCAGGCAGTTTTACATAATTTTCCTCCCTTTGAAGTGAATTGGAAACGGCTATATAATTTTGGTGTAGGCAAGATTCCCAGTTTGGTTCCGTTTGAGACCTGAAATAATAAAAACAAATTAAATTAGATGTAATAATCTGCTGATCATGCTAATATAACACAACGCGCGTCCTTAATTCCTTACATGGACCGTAAAAAAAATTAAATAACTGCTTAGCAAGTAGCATTTATAAGCAGTACTAATTTAAAAATCTATAACTGTAAGTAGATATGTTTAATTTACTTACCATTGTATCCTTCGGAAACCAGGTGTACAACAATTAAACTCCATGATAAAAATAATTAAGAGTCTATACAAAACACAAATTGTCCCACCATTTTTAAAAAACATTGTCTAAAACAGAATACTGGCAAAAACTCTGAAGGAATTTAATTTTACAATAATTCGACAATCAAAACGAAATCAAAACGAAATCAAACCGTAAAATCACAACAAAAGCGTCTCTGAGTGACAGTTAAAAATCAAATTTTATTATTGTCAGATATTGACATTTGCATTGTTAATATTGACAGTTTTAATATTTTGCGCCTCTGCATCTTGGAGGAAAAACTATTTTTAATGAACCGTCATTTCCATTTAAGTTTCTCAGCCATGGTACTGACTCAAAACTGACAACTAAAGAGACAGCTTTATTTATTTGTCAAATTACATAGAAACCAACGCCAACCCAGCACAATATTTTTTCTACTCGTAATAAATTCCTTGAAATAATAATTTCTAGGTATTTTCTATACATCTCTGGTTTTTCCTGTTTAAATTTTATTTCTTTCTTCGGTTTCATTCTTATGCTCCAGTACTTTGACTTCTTCTTCAGCGAGTTCAACAGCTAGTGTGATTCATGAAGGTAATTTGCATTTACCTGATCTAAATCAGCATTTGTTTTAATTTGGCAATTTTTTATGAGTAAGAATGCATTTGTTTGGATACTGTGTATATTGTATATTATTCTTTATTCTCTACATGTTTTATATTCTCTATAAAGACGATTTCCAAAACAAATGACTTCAAAAAACTCTTAAAAATGCACCCCTAAGTGCCATGGACGTGTTTTAGTCGATATAGGTCCGGAAAATCTTGGTAACTTGTTTTAGGGAAACCGAAATTTATTATTTCTCTGTTGGTCCTTGACAAATGGTTCGCAACTGTCTAAGCTGTCTTTATAAAACGGTCTCGAATGGAGATTTGCGAATGAAAATAAAGAATCTGACGTACGAATTACCCATGACAAATAATAGTCGGTTTTGTGGCATTAAAAAAGAAAAATGAGGCATTAAAAAAGCTTCTGTGCAAAATGATAAACAATGTTGTTATGTAGAGATACTTTTTTAACGTACATTTTAACATAAACCATTTCTTGAGTACTAAACTAGTATTGGAATATTATATTTTCGGTAAATTATGGACTATAATTGGATTTAATCGGATTTTATTTACCATAATCTTAAAATGTATGATTATCATTTGCTACTAAGAAAAAATATATTTGAGAGAAACTATTCAGTCAACTTCACAATATTTATTATTGTTTGAACAGCAATTTTTATTTTTTAATACTTAAAATATAAAATAAATAATGTATATTTTTCGTACAGTTAAATAGATCTACCACTTTTTAACATAAATCTTGACAAAAACCAATTCTTCAGTATTAAACAGGTTGGTTCGTTCGTTATTGAAATTCCAATTAGCAGAATTACCGTTTTTAGACCACTTACTCTGAGATCCTATTCCTAGGGAAGGTACAATGGGATTGTTAAGTGTTTATAAACCATTCGTTGACATCGAGGAAACTTATGACTTCTGTTATGCTTTTCCTGGTTACATTTAAGATCTACGAAGCTATAGCTTTCGAGGAAAGAATTTTTGGTCCTATACAAAGCCGTAGGACTGTTTCCCCTTTTTTCGGGTCCTTGCAGCTTTGGCATAATTCGCGCCTTCACGCCGTTAGCCTGGCGATATCCTTTCTCAATTTCCTAAGGTCGTAAGGGACAAGTTTTTCTGGCTATTGTGCAGGTGTTTAAAGTTTTCAATTTACTGCTCGTCATAGATATAACGTGGAGAGAAATTCTTTACGGTAAGGCGAGTTATACAGGGTGGTTCGAACTGTATTACGGAAACTTAGGGAGCATATTCTGCAGATAAAAAGAAGTAAAAAACTTCTAATAAATATATGTCCTAAAATGCTAAGTTTCGGAGATACAGGGTGTAGAAATTTCATTTTTATTTCGATTTTTTCCAAATAATTTCTGAAGTAAAGTAAATATTTGGATGAAAATTGGTGTCTAATAGTTTTTTGACATGAGAAATTTGATTTTGATGTCATTATGATTCCTATTTGTAGAGGGCGCCACCTACATGTGATTTAACTGTTTTGAAGAGTAATAACTTTTTGTCCGTATCTGTATAGAACTGCTGAGTTAAAAAATATACATTTTCGTATTTTTTTACGTAAAAAATGTCTCTTGGTAAACATCGTTACGAGCAACCCTTCTCGAGATATTTAGAATGGGAATAGTCAATACATGTCATTATTGACAAAAAATAAACATGATGAGTAGATAGCTTATTGGACTAAAAAGATAAATTTGGAAAATTTTTAAATTAATTAACTAAAATTAAAATTTTAACCGCGTTTTTTGCAAAAAATAGATAAAAAATTGCACACCCGACTGCATATGTCTTGTCATCAAAGCTCTACTAAACAAGACTGATGCACACCACTGCTTCTAGTTGCATAAATTTGGCGCTAAATTTAAAAATGTGACTAAACCATGTAATTATCAATTTCGCCCCAAACTACGGTAAATCATATTTATTTGTGGATTCCAATCCATTAGCATTGTACCTACCTGTTTTTTTTATATTTTTTAACTTCAACTCTTTCAATGAAGAAAGCCTAGCTTTTTTTTCAAAAACAGGACAGTTTTTCTAATATATACGTACTATATAGAGAGAACTTCTCTAGCTTTACTAATTTCACTGAGAATAGCAGATATATGCAAACAATATGTGTCTTCTGAATTTCTTTGTACTATTGCAGTATTATTCTTTTTTAATTTCCATAATAATTAACAAGAACTAATAATTAAAAAAATATTTTTTTTCTTTACTTATAGAAGCATTATAACTGCCTTTAATATCTTTATCGAATAAGGCAATAAAGACCTTGTCCGATTGTAGTAGCTTTACTTCAAAAGATCCAAACGAGCTGGTTCTTTTATTTTTATTGTTAACAGAAAGGCCATACCGCGTCGCCGGTTGCATACGCTAAAAGGAATAGAAAGGATATGCCAGACTTCGTTAGATCCGGAAAACGGCTCATTTTAATATAAGGGCGAATGTATTTTTCAGCGGAAATTAGGGATTGTGATATTTAAGAAACAGTATCGATATTTAAAGATTATTGACACTTTTTTTTAAATATATCGATATTTTTTGGGTTCTGTAACAAAAAGAAAAAACAGAACCTTTATAAGATCACTTTGTTGTCTGTCCGTCTGTCTCTCCGTGCATAAAGACCTTATATTTCGGGAACGCGTTGAAGTATCGAGTTCAAATTAAAACTAAACAGGATGTCAAAGAAATAATGTATCTAACTTTAGTGGGTGATTCTACAGATAAAAGTATAACAAAAAATATGTCCTAAAATGCTTTCCGATGAAGTTAACTAAAATATTTTTTTTAAAGAAAATTAATATTATATCTAGATATCGTTAAAATAAAAACACTAAATCACCACAATACACCAAAACACTTTTACTTTTACACTGGACGCGCGTTTCGCTAACCATGTTAGCATCATCAGCAGATGATTATAAACTAAAGTACAATCTACAAGTTGAGCGTTTATATACTCGCCCAGTGGGCACCGAGTGGGCGTGGCAAAAACTAGCCAACCGAGTCAGAGCCAACTGAGCGTAACAGTTAAATTTCCCCCACTAGAGTAGTAGGAACAACAAACTTGAAGGAATGGGACCGTTGTCTCTGTTCATACTATCTTTACATTTATTAATTCTGATGCTTTCATATGCATCTAATTGCCTGTAATTTGAGATTTGTTTAATTAATTTTAAATTATTAAGATCTATACAATGTTCTTTATCAACAATATGTTCGGCAACGCAAGATTTATCCGGTTTACCATATCTTATCTGAGCTAAATGTTCTTTAAATCTAGTTAATATTGATTTTCTAGTTTGCCCAACATATTTCTGATTACAATCTTTACAAGAAATTTCATAAATACCCGACCTTTCCAGTGGAGGTGTTTTATCCTTTGGATTACCTAATAATTGTTGTAATTTATTATTAGCACTATACACAAGTTTATAATTTACATTCTTCAAAATTCCTTTTAGACCACGGGATAACTCTCTATCAAACGGCATCGAAAAATATTTAGACGTGTCTTTCTCCACTTGAAAAGTCGAATTTTCAGAAATCATTAACCTATACCTACGTTTTCTAATTAATTTATCAACTAGTGAAGGAGAATATCCATTACACTCAGCTACATTCCTAATGTAATCTCTTTCTATTTCATATCTTTCTTTGGAAAGTGGGAAACTAAGTTATCTATGAACTAGGAAATTTAAACTAGCCATTTTATGTTCAACACTATGATGTGATTCATTAGGAATATATCTGCGTGTGGTCGTATTTTTCCTATAGATATTAAATTCCAGGCAATTATTAATATTTCTAATAACTCATACATCTAGAAATGGTAATCTGTCGTTGTTCTCAATTTCATGCGTAAATTTAATGGAAGGAAAACGATTATTTAACTTAGAAATAAAATTATCTATGGTGTCTGAATGTGTGTCAAAAACAGCAAAAATATCATCCACATACCTAAACCAAACTCTTGGAAAATACTCAAACTGATTCCTAGCCTCCACTTCTATCGTTATTTCAAAATCGATATTCTGATACATCGATATAATTTATACATCCCTACTGCAAATCCACCGCTGGGTTACTATTTCCTACTGTAAAATTCGCTGCTGTCGTGTTCGCTTTTACAAAAGTCCCCAATTTGTCAAGATTTAAGCTATGCCAAAAGGAAATAACAACGTATAGGATTTTTTTCCACACTCTGTGTGTGCTTTTCCGAAACTGGTTACCTATGGTTATATAATTAACATATATGATTATCGACCTTATATTACACCCTTTTCTTCATAATATTAAAGGTCTAATAAATATGATTAGTACAAATCTGCTTTTTTAAATATTTATTATTTAAAAAAGCAGATTTGTACTATAGAATATGCTTTTGAAATATCTGATACTATATACTTTCTTTTTTAAAAATTTACATGTTAGTTAGACTTATGTCTCTATTATTTTTTTATTATTCTCTCTATAGAGGATGTACCAAAAGTTTGAAAACCTAACAACTTAATAATAAATAAGAAACCTCTCTTTTAAACTTTTTGGAACGCCCTGTACATTAATGCTAAGGACGAATAAACATGTCGAAAAAGGTTAAGTAAAACAAAATAAAAAACAAAAATGTTTAATAGAAACAAACTAAAAAATATAAGTACAATATTTTAGGGTATATGAAATAAAACAATTTTATTTCTATATATCAATATAATTTTCTATAAACGTTTACGTCAAAATATCGTTGGAAGCTGCAAAGCTTCTGGTCAATCTTAGTCTTCACTGTATCCAGGAGGCCTTATGTATCCAGTAATTTCCAATAATTGCTGTATTTCTTGATTGAGCTCGATTCTGAAAAGAAAAGAATGTTAAGGTTAGCAAATTAAAAGAAGAAATAGAACAACTTACTGTCAAAAAATAAGAAAAGAATAGTTGTATATTTTGATGATGAATTTTGAATATCCGTGGTATCGACAGAGCTTCTGGTCAGTCATGGTCTTCACTGTATCCAGGTGGTCATCTGTATCCAGTAATTTGCAAGGATTGCTGTATTCCCTACTTGGGCTTGATTCTGAAAAGAAAAAGAATGTTAACGTTAACAAATCAAAAGAAAAAATAGAACTGTCAAACTTACTGTCAAAAAGTAACAAAAGAATAGTTGTGTATTCTGATGATGCATTCTGTATATCCGTGGTATCGACAGCATGATATTCTATAGCTATGGTGAGCGACATCTTACATCATTGGGCTTGAACCTGAAATAATAGTGAATGACGAGGAGATGACCAAGAATAATTTCATCTCCTAATTTCGCGAACCCGGAGAAAATATTAGAATTATCGCAGAGCTTCTGGTCAGTCATAGTCTACACTGTATGCAGGTGATCATCTGTATCCAGTAATTTCCAACAATTGCTATTTCTTGCTTGAGCTTGATTCTGAAAAGAAAAGTGAAAGTTAAGGTTAGCAAATTAAAAGAAGAAATAGAACAACTTACTGTTAAAAAGTAAGAAAAGAATAGTTGTATATTTTGATGATGAATTTTGAATATCCGTGGTATCGACAGAGCTTCTGGTCAGTCATAGTCTTCACTGTATCCAGGTTGTCATCTGTATCCATTAATTTGTAAGGATTGCTGTATTCCTGCTTGGGCTTGATTCTGAAAGAGAAAAGAATGTTAACGTTAACAAATCAAAAGAAAAAATAGAACTGTCAAACTTACTGTCAAAAAGTAACAAAAGAATAGTTGTGTATTCTGATGATGCATTCTGTATATCCGTGGTATCGACAGCATGATATTCTATAGCAATGGTGAGCGACATCTTACATCATTGGGCTTGAACCTGAAATAATAGCGACTGACGAGGAGATGACCAAGAATAATTTCATCTCCTAATTTCGCGAACCCGGAGAAAATATTAGAATTATCGCAGAGCTTCTGGTCAGTCATAGTCTACACTGTATGCAGGTGATCATCTGTATCCAGTAATTTCCAATAATTGCTGTATTTCTTGATTGAGCTCGATTCTGAAAGAAAAGAATGTTAAGGTTAGCAAATTAAAAAGAAGAAATAGAACAACTTACTGTCAAAAATATAAGAAAAGAATAGTTGTATATTTTGATGATGAATTTTGAATATCCGTGGTATCGACAGAGCTTCTGGTCAGTCCTCTAGTCTTCACTGTATCCAGGTTGTCATCTGTATCCATTATTAATTTGTAAGGATTGCTGTATTCCCTGCTTGGGCTTGATTCTGAAAAGAAAAAGAATGTTAACGTTAACAAATCAAAAGAAAAAATAGAACTGTCAAACTTACTGTCAAAAAGTAACAAAAGAATAGTTGTGTATTCTGATGATGCATTCTGTATATCCGTGGTATCGACAGCATGATATTCTATAGCAATGGTGAGCGACATCTTACATCATTGGGCTTGAACCTGAAATAATAGTGACTGACGAGGAGATGACCAAGAATAATTTCATCTCCTAATTTCGCGAACCCGAGAAAATATTAGAATTATCGCAGAGCTTCTGGTCAGTCATAGTCTACACTGTATGCAGGTGATCATCTGTATCCAGTAATTTCCAATAATTGCTGTATTTCTTGCTTGAGCTTGATTCTGAAAAGAAAGAAAGTTAAGGTTAGCAAATTAAAAAGAAGAAATAGAACAACTTACTGTTAAAAAGTAAGAAAAGAATAGTTGTATATTTTGATGATGAATTTTTGAATATCCGTGGTATCGACAGAGCTTCTGGTCAGTCATAGTCTTCACTGTATCCAGGTTGTCATCTGTATCCATTAATTTGTAAGGATTGCTGTATTCCCTGCTTGGGCTTGATTCTGAAAAAGAAAAAGAACGTTAACGTTAACAAATCAAAAGAAAATAGAACTGTCAAACTTACTGTCAAAAAGTAACAAAAGAATAGTTGTGTATTCTGATGATGCATTCTGTATATCCGTGGTATCGACAGCATGATATTCTATAGCAATGGTGAGCGACATCTTACATCATTGGGCTTGAACCTGAAATAATAGCGACTGACGAGGAGATGACCAAGAATAATTTCATCTCCTAATTTCGCGAACCCGGAGAAAATATTAGAATTATCGCAGAGCTTCTGGTCAGTCATAGTCTACACTGTATGCAGGTGATCATCTGTATCCAGTAATTTCCAATAATTGCTGTATTTCTTGATTGAGCTCGATTCTGAAAAAGAAAAGAATGTTAAGGTTAGCAAATTAAAAGAAGAAATAGAACAACTTACTGTCAAAAATATAAGAAAAGAATAGTTGTATATTTTGATGATGAATTTTGAATATCCGTGGTATCGACAGAGCTTCTGGTCAGTCATAGTCTTCACTGTATCCAGGTTGTCATCTGTATCCATTAATTTGTAAGGATTGCTGTATTCCCTGCTTGGGCTTGATTCTGAAAAGAAAAAAGAATGTTAACGTTAACAAATCAAAAGAAAAAAAATAGAACTGTCAAACTTACTGTCAAAAAGTAACAAAAGAATAGTTGTGTATTCTGGATGATGCATTCTGTATATCCGTGGTATCGACAGCATGATATTCTATAGCAATGGTGAGCGACATCTTACACATCATTGGGCTTGAACCTGAAATAATAGTGACTGACGAGGAGATGACCAAGAATAATTTCATCTCCTAATTTCAATGAACCCGGAGAAAATATTAGAATTATCGCAGAGCTTCTGGTCAGTCATAGTCTACACTGTATGCAGGTGATCATCTGTATCCAGTAATTTCCAATAATTGCTGTATTTCTTGCTTGAGCTTGATTCTGAAAAAGAAAAGAAAGTTAAGGTTAGCAAATTAAAAGAAGAAATAGAACAACTTACTGTTAAAAAAGTAAGAAAAGAATAGTTGTATATTTTGATGATGAATTTTGAATATCCGTGGTATCGACAGAGCTTCTGGTCAGTCATAGTCTTCACTGTATCCAGGTTGTCATCTGTATCCATTAATTTGTAAGGATTGCTGTATTCCCTGCTTGGGCTTGATTCTGAAAAGAAAAGAATGTTAACGTTAACAAATCAAAAGAAAAAATAGAACTGTCAAACTTACTGTCAAAAGTAACAAAAGAATAGTTGTGTATTCTGATGATGCATTCTGTATATCCGTGGTATCGACAGCATGATATTCTATAGCAATGGTGAGCGACATCTTACATCATTGGGCTTGAACCTGAAATAATAGTGACTGACGAGGAGATGACCAAGAATAATTTCATCTCCTAATTTCGCGAACCCGGAGAAAATATTAGAATTATCGCAGAGCTTCTGGTCAGTCATAGTCTACACTGTATGCAGGTGATCATCTGTATCCAGTAATTTCCAATAATTGCTGTATTTCTTGCTTGAGCTTGATTCTGAAAAGAAAAGAAAGTTAAGGTTAGCAAATTAAAAGAAGAAATAGAACAACTTACTGTTAAAAAGTAAGAAAAGAATAGTTGTATATTTTGATGATGAATTTTGAATATCCGTGGTATCGACAGAGCTTCTGGTCAGTCATAGTCTTCACTGTATCCAGGTTGTCATCTGTATCCATTAATTTGTAAGGATTGCTGTATTCCCTGCTTGGGCTTGATTCTGAAAGAAAAGAACGTTAACGTTAACAAATCAAAAGAAAAAATAGAACTGTCAAACTTACTGTCAAAAAAGTAACAAAAGAATAGTTGTGTATTCTGATGATGCATTCTGTATATCCGTGGTATCGACAGCATGATATTCTATAGCAATGGTGAGCGACATCTTACATCATTGGGCTTGAACCTGAAATAATAGCGACTGACGAGGAGATGACCAAGAATAATTTCATCTCCTAATTTCGCGAACCCGGAGAAAATATTAGAATTATCGCAGAGCTTCTGGTCAGTCATAGTC
Source organism: Sitophilus oryzae (assembly GCF_002938485.1). Taxonomy (NCBI): domain Eukaryota; kingdom Metazoa; phylum Arthropoda; class Insecta; order Coleoptera; family Curculionidae; genus Sitophilus; species Sitophilus oryzae. The sequence continues at coordinate 1,062,475 of NW_022146225.1, read as the reverse complement.
GACACTGTATGCAGGTGATCATCTGTATCCAGTAATTTCCAATAATTGCTGTATTTCTTGCTTGAGCTTGATTCTGAAAAGAAAAGAAAGTTAAGGTTAGCAAATTAAAAGAAGAAATAGAACAACTTACTGTTAAAAGTAAGAAAAGAATAGTTGTATATTTTGATGATGAATTTTGAATATCCGTGGTATCGACAGAGCTTCTGGTCAGTCATAGTCTTCACTGTATCCAGGTTGTCATCTGTATCCATTAATTTGTAAGGATTGCTGTATTCCCTGCTTGGGCTTGATTCTGAAAAGAAAAAGAATGTTAACGTTAACAAATCAAAAGAAAAAAATAGAACTGTCAAACTTACTGTAAAAAAGTAACAAAAGAATAGTTGTGTATTCTGATGATGCATTCTGTATATCCGTGGTATCGACAGCATGATATTCTATAGCAATGGTGAGCGACATCTTACATCATTGGGCTTGAACCTGAAATAATAGTGACTGACGAGGAGATGACCAAGAATAATTTCATCTCCTAATTTCGCGAACCCGGAGAAAATATTAGAATTATCGCAGAGCTTCTGGTCAGTCATAGTCTACACTGTATGCAGGTGATCATCTGTATCCAGTAATTTCCAATAATTGCTGTATTTCTTGCTTGAGCTTGATTCTGAAAAAGAAAAGAAGTTAAGGTTAGCAAATTAAAAGAAGAAATAGAACAACTTACTGTTAAAAAGTAAGAAAAAGAATAGTTGTATATTTTGATGATGAATTTTGAATATCCGTGGTATCGACAGAGCTTCTGGTCAGTCATAGTCTTCACTGTATCCAGGTTGTCATCTGTATCCATTAATTTGTAAGGATTGCTGTATTCCCTGCTTGGGCTTGATTCTGAAAAGAAAAGAATGTTAACGTTAACAAATCAAAAGAAAAAAATAGAACTGTCAAACTTACTGTCAAAAAGTAACAAAAGAATAGTTGTGTATTCTGGATGATGCATTCTGTATTATCCGTGGTATCGACAGCATGATATTCTATAGCAATGGTGAGCGACATCTTACATCATTGGGCTTGAACCTGAAATAATAGCGACTGACGAGGAGATGACCAAGAATAATTTCATCTCCTAATTTCGCGAACCCGGAGAAAATATTAAGAATTATCGCAGAGCTTCTGGTCAGTCATAGTCTACACTGTATGCAGGTGATCATCTGTATCCAGTAATTTCCAATAATTGCTGTATTTCTTGATTGAGCTCGATTCTGAAAAAGAAAAGAATGTTAAGGTTAGCAAATTAAAAGAAGAAATAGAACAACTTACTGTCAAAAATAAGAAAAGAATAGTTGTATATTTTGATGATGAATTTTGAATATCCGTGGTATCGACAGAGCTTCTGGTCAGTCATAGTCTTCACTGTATCCAGGTTGTCATCTGTATCCATTAATTTGTAAGGATTGCTGTATTCCCTGCTTGGGCTTGATTCTGAAAAGAAAAAGAATGTTAACGTTAACAAATCAAAAGAAAAAATAGAACTGTCAAACTTACTGTCAAAAAGTAACAAAAGAATAGTTGTGTATTCTGATGATGCATTCTGTATTATCCGTGGTATCGACAGCATGATATTCTATAGCAATGGTGAGCGACATCTTACATCATTGGGCTTGAACCTGAAATAATAGCGACTGACGAGGAGATGACCAAGAATAATTTCATCTCCTAATTTCGCGAACCCGGAGAAAATATTAGAATTATCGCAGAGCTTCTGGTCAGTCATAGTCTACACTGTATGCAGGTGATCATCTGTATCCAGTAATTTCCAATAATTGCTGTATTTCTTGATTGAGCTCGATTCTGAAAAGAAAAGAATGTTAAGGTTAGCAAATTAAAAGAAGAAATAGAACAACTTACTGTCAAAAAATAAGAAAAGAATAGTTGTATATTTTGATGATGAATTTTGAATATCCGTGGTATCGACAGAGCTTCTGGTCAGTCATAGTCTTCACTGTATCCAGGTTGTCATCTGTATCCATTAATTTGGTAAGGATTGCTGTATTCCCTGCTTGGGCTTGATTCTGAAAAGAAAAAGAATGTTAACGTTAACAAATCAAAGAAAAATAGAACTGTCAAACTTACTGTCAAAAAAGTAACAAAAGAATAGTTGTGTATTCTGATGATGCATTCTGTATTATCCGTGGTATCGACAGCATGATATTCTATAGCAATGGTGAGCGACATCTTACATCATTGGGCTTGAACCTGAAATAATAGCGACTGACGAGGAGATGACCAAGAATAATTTCATCTCCTAATTTCGCGAACCCGGAGAAAATATTAGAATTATCGCAGAGCTTCTGGTCAGTCATAGTCTACACTGTATGCAGGTGATCATCTGTATCCAGTAATTTCCAATAATTGCTGTATTTCTTGATTGAGCTCTCGATTCTGAAAAGAAAAGAATGTTAAGGTTAGCAAATTAAAAGAAGAAATAGAACAACTTACTGTCAAAAAATAAGAAAAGAATAGTTGTATATTTTGATGATGAATTTTGAATATCCGTGGTATCGACAGAGCTTCTGGTCAGTCATAGTCTTCACTGTATCCAGGTTGTCATCTGTATCCATTAATTTGTAAGGATTGCTGTATTCCCTGCTTGGGCTTGATTCTGAAAAGAAAAAGAATGTTAACGTTAACAAATCAAAAGAAAAAATAGAACTGTCAAACTTACTGTCAAAAAGTAACAAAAGAATAGTTGTGTATTCTGATGATGCATTCTGTATATCCGTGGTATCGACAGCATGATATTCTATAGCAATGGTGAGCGACATCTTACATCATTGGGCTTGAACCTGAAATAATAGTGACTGACGAGGAGATGACCAAGAATAATTTCATCTCCTAATTTCGCGAACCGGGAGAAAATATTAGAATTATCGCAGAGCTTCTGGTCAGTCATAGTCTACACTGTATGCAGGTGATCATCTGTATCCAGTAATTTCCAATAATTGCTGTATTTCTTGATTGAGCTCGATTCTGAAAAGAAAAGAATGTTAAGGTTAGCAAATTAAAAGAAGAAATAGAACAACTTACTGTCAAAAATAAGAAAAGAATAGTTGTATATTTTGATGATGAATTTTGAATATCCGTGGTATCGACAGAGCTTCTGGTCAGTCATAGTCTTCACTGTATCCAGGTTGTCATCTGTATCCATTAATTTGTAAGGATTGCTGTATTCCCTGCTTGGGCTTGATTCTGAAAAGAAAAAGAATGTTAACGTTAACAAATCAAAGGAAAAATAGAACTGTAAACTTACTGTCAAAAAGTAACAAAAGAATAGTTGTGTATTCTGATGATGCATTCTGTATATCCGTGGTATCGACAGCATGATATTCTATAGCAATGGTGAGCGACATCTTACATCATTGGGCTTGAACCTGAAATAATAGTGACTGACGAGGAGATGACCAAGAATAATTTCATCTCCTAATTTCGCGAACCCGGAGAAAATATTAGAATTATCGCAGAGCTTCTGGTCAGTCATAGTCTACACTGTATGCAGGTGATCATCTGTATCCAGTAATTTCCAATAATTGCTGTATTTCTTGCTTGAGCTTGATTCTGAAAAGAAAAGAAAGTTAAGGTTAGCAAATTAAAAGAAGAAATAGAACAACTTACTGTTAAAAAGTAAGAAAAGAATAGTTGTATATTTTGATGATGAATTTTGAATATCCGTGGTATCGACAGAGCTTCTGGTCAGTCATAGTCTTCACTGTATCCAGGTTGTCATCTGTATCCATTAATTTGTAAGGATTGCTGTATTCCCTGCTTGGGCTTGATTCTGAAAAGAAAAAGAATGTTAACGTTAACAAATCAAAAGAAAAAATAGAACTGTCAAACTTACTGTCAAAAAGTAACAAAAGAATAGTTGTGTATTCTGATGATGCATTCTGTATATCCGTGGTATCGACAGCATGATATTCTATAGCAATGGTGAGCGACATCTTACATCATTGGGCTTGAACCTGAAATAATAGTGACTGACGAGGAGATGACCAAGAATAATTTCATCTCCTAATTTCGCGAACCCGGAGAAAATATTAGAATTATCGCAGAGCTTCTGGTCAGTCATAGTCTACACTGTATGCAGGTGATCATCTGTATCCAGTAATTTCCAATAATTGCTGTATTTCTTGCTTGAGCTTGATTCTGAAAAGAAAAAAGAAAGTTAAGGTTAGCAAATTAAAGAAGAAATAGAACAACTTACTGTTAAAAAGTAAGAAAAGAATAGTTGTATATTTTGATGATGAATTTTGAATATCCGTGGTATCGACAGAGCTTCTGGTCAGTCATAGTCTTCACTGTATCCAGGTTGTCATCTGTATCCATTAATTTGTAAGGATTGCTGTATTCCCTGCTTGGGCTTGATTCTGAAAAGAAAAGAATGTTAACGTTAACAAATCAAAAGAAAAAATAGAACTGTCAAACTTACTGTCAAAAAGTAACAAAAAGAATAGTTGTGTATTCTGATGATGCATTCTGTATATCCGTGGGTATCGACAGCATGATATTCTATAGCAATGGTGAGCGACATCTTACATCATTGGGCTTGAACCTGAAATAATAGTGGACTGACGAGGAGATGACCAAGAATAATTTCATCTCCTAATTTCAAGTGAACCCGGAGAAAATATTAGAATTATCATAGGCTTCTGGTCAGTCATAGTCTACACTGTATGCAGGTGATCATCTGTATCCAGTAATTTCCAATAATTGCTGTATTTCTTGCTTGAGCTTGATTCTGAAAAGAAAAGAAAGTTAAGGTTAGCAAATTAAAAGAAGAAATAGAACAACTTACTGTCAAAAAGTAAGAAAAGAATAGTTGTATATTTTGATGATGAATTTTGAATATCCGTGGTATCGACAGAGCTTCTGGTCAGTCATAATCTACACTGAATGCAGGTGATCATCTGTATTCAGTAATTTACAATAATTGCTGTATTCCCTGCTTGAGCTTGATTCTGAAAAGAAAAAAAAAATAGTTAACGTTGGCAAATGAAAAGAAGAAATAGAACAACTTACTGTCAAAATATATCAAAAGAATAGTTGTGAATTCTCATAATGAATTATTTATATCCGTGGTATCGACAGCATGCTATTCTATAGCAGTAGTGAGCGACATCTTACATCATTGGGCTTGAACCTGAAATAATAGCGACTGACGAGGAGATGACCAAGAATAATTTCATCTCCTAATTTCGCGAACCCGGAGAAAATATTAGAATTAAGGCAGAGCTTCTGGTCAGTCATAGTCTACACTGTATGCAGGTGATCATCTGTATCCAGTAATTTCCAATAATTGCTGTATTTCTTGATTGAGCTCGATTCTGAAAAGAAAAGAATGTTAAGGTTAGCAAATTAAAAGAAGAAATAGAACAACTTACTGTCAAAAAATAAGAAAAGAATAGTTGTATATTTTGATGATGAATTTTGAATATCCGTGGTATCGACAGAGCTTCTGGTCAGTCATAATCTACACTGAATGCAGGTGATCATCTGTATTCAGTAATTTACAATAATTGCTGTATTCCCTGCTTGAGCTTGATTCTGAAAAGAAAAAAAAATAGTTAACGTTGGCAAATGAAAAGAAGAAATAGAACAACTTACTGTCAAAATATATCAAAAGAATAGTTGTGTATTCTCATAATGAATTCTTTATATCCGTGGTATCGACAGCATGATATTCTATAGCAGTAGTGAGCGACACCTTACATCATTGGGCTTGAACCTGAAATAATAGCGACTGACGAGGAGATGACCAAGAATAATTTCATCTCCTAATTTCGCGAACTGGGAGAAAATATTAGAATTAAGGCAGAGCTTCTGGTCAGTCATAGTCTACACTGTATGCAGGTGGTCATCTGTATCCAGTAATTTACAATAATTGCTGTATTCCCTGCTTGAGCTTGATTCTGAAAGGAAAAAAAATAGTTAACGTTGGCAAATGAAAAGAAGAAATAGAACAACTTACTGTCAAAATATATCAAAAGAATAGTTGTGTATTCTCATAATGAATTCTTTATATCCGTGGTATCGACAGCATGATATTCTATAGCAGTAGTGAGCGACACCTTACATCATTGGGCTTGAACCTGAAATAATAGCGACTGACGAGGAGATGACCAAGAATAATTTCATCTCCTAATTTCGCGAACCCGGAGAAAATATTAGAATTAAAGCAGAGCTTCTGGTCAGTCATAGTCTACACTGTATGCAGGTGGTCATCTGTATCCAGTAATTTACAATAATTGCTGTATTCCCTGCTTGAGCTTGATTCTGAAAAGAAAAAAAAATAGTTAACGTTGGCAAATGAAAAGAAGAAATAGAACAACTTACTGTCAAAATATATCAAAAGAATAGTTATGTATTCTCATAATGAATTCTTTATATCCGTGGTATCGACAGCATGATATTCTATATGAACCTGAAATGAAACCTATATATGAACCTGAAATAATAGCGACTGACGAGGAGATGACCAAGAATAATTTCATCTCCTAATTTCGCGAACCCGGAGGAAATATTAGAATTAAGGCAGATCTTCTGGCCAATCTTAGTCTTCATTGTATCCAGGTGGTCATCAGTATGTAGTAATTAACAATGAATGTTGTAGTCCAAGTCGAGAATCCAGCTGAATATCAACAGCATATGTATCTTGAAATCCTACGTGTACAACATACATAGGTATATGTAAAACAATCACAAGTCAAGCTAAAATCTTACTTTTAATGTATGGAACAATTTTTTCTACTTAAATTGATTCAACTCCGTAGAAAGATCCACATCAGCAATCCATCACATTCAATCCGGTGTATCCTTTAAGTACCTCCGCGTGTGTTAAAGTGTAAATGTCGCGTTTCAATATCGTTTATTAGATGCCATCCCTGCTGGTTATACCACCATGCAGTAGTCCCTAACATACCGTACCCCCTAAAAAGATGACATCTTCACTAATAATATTTGAGCAGTCTATCAACCGCGCTGCGTTATCTTAACGTTCTCTAGATGCCATCCCTGCTGGCTATGCCACCAAGCAGTAGTCCCTAACATACCGTACCGAGCTAAAAATATGACATCTTCACTAATAATATTTGAGCAGACTATCAACCGCGCTGCGTTATCTTAACGTTCTCTAGATGCCATCCCTGCTGGCTATGCCACCAAGCAGTAGTCACTAACATACCGTACCGATTTAAAAAGATGACATCTTCACTAATATTATTTGAGCAGTCTATCAACCGCGCTGCGTTATCTTAACGTTCTCTAGATGCCATCCCTGTTGGCTATGCCACCAAGCAGTAGTCCCTAACATACCGTACCGACCTAAAAAGATGACATCTTCACTAATACTATTTGAGCAGTCTATCAACCGCGCTGCGTTATCTCAACGTTCTCTAGATGCCATCCCTGCTGGCTATGCCACCAAGCAGTAGTCCCTAACATACCGTACCGACCTAAAAAGATGACATCTTCACTAATAATATTTGAGCAGTCTATCAACCGCGCTGCGTTATCTTAACGTACTCTAGATGCCATCCCTGCTGGCTATGCCACCAAGCAGTAGTCCCTAACATACCGTACCGACCTAAAAAGATGACATCTTCACTAATACTATTTGAGCAGTCTATCAACCGCGCTGCGTTATCTCAACGTTCTCTAGATGCCATCCCTGCTGGCTATGCCACCAAGCAGTAGTCCCTAACATACCGTACCGACCTAAAAAGATGACATCTTCACTAATAATATTTGAGCAGTCTATCAACCGCGCTGCGTTATCTTAACGTACTCTAGATGCCATCCCTGCTGGCTATGCCACCAAGCAGTAGTCCCTAACATACCGTACCGACCTAAAAAGATGACATCTTCACTAATACTATTTGAGCAGTCTATCAACCGCGCTGCGTTATCTCAACGTTCTCTAGATGCCATCCCTGCTGGCTATGCCACCAAGCAGTAGTCCCTAACATACCGTACCGACCTAAAAAGATGACATCTTCACTAATAATATTTGAGCAATCTATCAACCGCGCTGCGTTATCTTAACGTTCTCTAGATGCCATCCCTGCTGGCTATGCCACCAAGCAGTAGTCCCTAACATACCGTACCGACCTAAAAAGATGACATCTTCACTAATAATATTTGAACAGTGTATCAACCGCGCTGCGTTATCTTAACGTTCTCTAGATGCCATCCCTGCTGGCTATGCCACCAAGCAGTAGTCCCTAACATACCGTACCGACCTAAAAAGATGACATCTTCACTAATAATATTTGAGCAGTCTATCAACCGCGCTGCGTTATCTTAACGTTCTCTAGATGCCATCCCTGCTGGCTATGCCACCAAGCAGTAGTCCCTAACATACCGTACCGACCTAAATAGATGACACCTTCACTAATAATATATGAGCAGTCTATCAACCGCGCTGCGTTATCTTAACGTTCTCTAGATGCCATCCCTGCTGGCTATGCCACCAAGCAGTAGTCCCTAATATACCGTACCGAGCTAAAAAGATGACATCTTCACTAACAATATTTGAGCAGTCTATCAACCGCGCTGCGTTATCTTAACGTTCTCTAGATGCCATCCCTGCTGGCTATGCCACCAAGCAGTAGTCCCTAACATACCGTACCGACCTAAAAAGATGACATCTTCACTAATAATATTTGAGCAGTCTATCAACCGCGCTGCGATATCTTAACGTTCTCTAGATGCCATCCCTGCTGGCTATGCCACCAAGCAGTAGTCCCTAACATACCGTACCGACCTAAATAGATGACATCTTCACTAACAATATTTGAGCAGTCTATCAACCGCGCTGCGTTATCTTAACGTTCTCTAGATGCCATCCCTGCTGGCTATGCCACCAAGCAGTAGTCCCTAACATACCGTACCGACCTAAAAAGATGACATCTTCACTAATAATATTTGAGCAGTCTATCAACCGCGCTGCGTTATCTTAACGTTCTCTAGATGCCATCCCTGCTGGCTATGCCACCAAGCAGTAGTCCCTAATATACCGTACCGAGCTAAAAAGATGACATCTTCACTAACAATATTTGAGCAGTCTATCAACCGCGCTGCGTTATCTCAACGTTCTCTAGATGCCATCCCTGCTGGCTATGCCACCAAGCAGTAGTCCCTAACATACCGTACCGACCTAAAAAGATGACATCTTGACTAATAATATTTGAGCAGTCTATCAACCGCGCTGCGTTATCTTAACGTTCTCTAGATGCCATCCCTGCTGGCTATGCCACCAAGCAGTAGTCCCTAACATACCGTACCGACCTAAAAAGATGACATCTTCACTAATAATATTTGAGCAGTCTATCAACCGCGCTGCGTTATCTTAACGTTCTCTAGATGCCATCCCTGCTGGCTATGCCACCAAGCAGTAGTCCCTAACATACCGTACCGACCTAAAAAGATGACATCTTCACTAATAATATTTGAGCAGTCTATCAACCGCGCTGCATTATCTTAACGTACTCTAGATGCCATCCCTGCTGGCTATGCCACCAAGCAGTAGTCCCTAACATACCGTACCGACCTAAAAAGATGACATCTTCACTAATAATATTTGAGCAGTCTATCAACCGCGCTGCGTTATCTTAACGTTCTCTAGATGCCATCCCTGCTGGCTATGCTACCAAGCAGTAGTCCCTAACATACCGTACCGAAGATGACACCTTCACTAATAATATATGAGCAGTCTATCAACCGCGCTGCGTTATCTTAACGTTCTCTAGATGCCATCCCTGCTGGCTATGCCACCAAGCAGTAGTCCCTAATATACCGTACCGAGCTAAAAAGATGACATCTTCACTAACAATATTTGAGCAGTCTATCAACCGCGCTGCGTTATCTTAACGTTCTCTAGATGCCATCCCTGCTGGCTATGCCACCAAGCAGTAGTCCCTAACATACCGTACCGACCTAAAAAGATGACATCTTCACTAACAATATTTGAGCAGTCTATCAACCGCGCTGCGTTATCTTAACGTTCTCTAGATGCCATCCCTGCTGGCTATGCCACCAAGCAGTAGTCCCTAACATACCGTACCGACCTAAAAAGATGACATCTTCACTAATAATATTTGAGCAGTCTATCAACCGCGCTGCGTTATCTTAACGTACTCTAGATGCCATCCCTGCTGGCTATGCCACCAAGCAGTAGTCCCTAACATACCGTACCGACCTAAAAAGATGACATCTTCACTAATAATATTTGAGCAGTCTATCAACCGCGCTGCGTTATCTTAACGTTCTCTAGATGCCATCCCTGCTGGCTATGCTACCAAGCAGTAGTCCCTAACATACCGTACCGACCTAAAAAGATGACATCTTCACTAATAATATTTGAGCAGTCTATCAACCGCGCTGCGTTATCTTAACGTTCTCTAGATGCCATCCCTGCTGGCTATGCCACCAAGCAGTAGTCCCTAACATACCGTACCGACCTAAAAAGATGACATCTTCACTAATAATATTTGAGCAGTCTATCAACCGCGCTGCGTTATCTTAACGTACTCTAGATGCCATCCCTGCTGGCTATGCCACCAAGCAGTAGTCCCTAACATACCGTACCGACCTAAAAAGATGACATCTTCACTAATAATATTTGAGCAGTCTATCAACCGCGCTGCGTTATCTTAACGTTCTCTAGATGCCATCCCTGCTGGCTATGCCACCAGTAGTCCCTAACATACCGTACCGACCTAAAAAGATGACATCTTCACTAATACTATTTGAGCAGTCTATCAACCGCGCTGCGTTATCTCAACGTTCTCTAGATGCCATCCCTGCTGGCTATGCCACCAAGCAGTAATCCCTAACATACCGTACCGACCTAAAAAGATGACATCTTCACTAATAATATTTGAGCAGTCTATCAACCGCGCTGCGTTATCTTAACGTTCTCTAGATGCCATCCCTGCTGGCTATGCCACCAAGCAGTAGTCACTAACATACCGTACCGATTTAAAAAGATGACATCTTCACTAATATTATTTGAGCAGTCTATCAACCGCGCTGCGTTATCTTAACGTTCTCTAGATGCCATCCCTGTTGGCTATGCCACCAAGCAGTAGTCCCTAACATACCGTACCGACCTAAAAAGATGACATCTTCACTAATAATATTTGAGCAATCTATCAACCGCGCTGCGTTATCTTAACGTTCTCTAGATGCCATCCCTGCTGGCTATGCCACCAAGCAGTAGTCCCTAACATACCGTACCGACCTGAAAAGATGACATCTTCACTAATAATATTTGAGCAGTCTATCAACCGCGCTGCGTTATCTTAACGTACTCTAGATGCCATCCCTGCTGGCTATGCCACCAAGCAGTAGTCCCTAACATACCGTACCGACCTAAAAAGATGACATCTTCACTAATACTATTTGAGCAGTCTATCAACCGCGCTGCGTTATCTCAACGTTCTCTAGATGCCATCCCTGCTGGCTATGCCACCAAGCAGTAGTCCCTAACATACCGTACCGACCTAAAAAGATGACATCTTCACTAATAATATTTGAGCAGTCTATCAACCGCGCTGCGGTATCTTAACGTTCTCTAGATGCCATCCCTGCTGGCTATGCCACCAAGCAGTAGTCCCTAACATACCGTACCGACCTAAAAAGATGACATCTTCACTAATAATATTTGAGCAGTCTATCAACCGCGCTGCGTTATCTTAACGTTCTCTAGATGCCATCCCTGCTGGCTATGCCACCAAGCAGTAGTCCCTAACATACCGTATCGACCTAAAAAGATGACATCTTTACTAATAACATTGCAACAACCGCCTACCAACCGCATTGACAAATCAAACGGAAACATTTCGTACCGACTTATCAAGATGGCATTCTTTTATAACTAGTTTATCGACCTTACAGAGTACGCTTAACATTAAAGGCTTGAACATATAATGCGCTTGTATATTATGCTAATTTATGGCAGCAAAACCAAAGACATTTATTGCTTAAAAATATCTGAAAATCCTTTTATGATTGAAAACCTGAAGTCTTAACAAGGGGTAATTTGTGGACATGTGACAGTTACAGACAAAATTCACAAAACCTATATGGGTAATTCTGGAATATGGAATAACATGAAATTGCTGGAGCTCCAGACTCAAATAAAGGGCAATGTAGGAAAAACACTCACACCATACTTTTCATAGGAGACAGACATTCTCGAGCAATAAACATCAACAGAAATTTCACTCTCATAAAAATTAACAATAAGCGCAAAATATGCCCAAACTTTCGATTATCGAACGAAATATTTAATTTTTATTCTTTGGAATGTACTATACTATACCCGTTAGAATGCCATCCCGGTAAGTGTGCTAAATCGTGCATTCATTCCGATAAAACTCGATCAGTCGCAATTCTATCTCCGATAGATGTCATCCCGGCAATTCTTGCCTAAACGATAAAATTCTAAACGATCCTAACAAGATGACATCTTCTCTAGAAACCTTTCTAATAATCGCGTACTCGCAATACCATTTCCGATAGATGTCATTCCGGCAATTCTTGCCTAAACGATAAAATTCGAAACGATCCTAACAAGATGACATCTCTAAAAACCTTTCTACGTACTCGCAATATCATCTAATTATTTCCCATAGATGTCATCCCGGCAATTCATGCCTAAGCGATAAAATTTGAAACGATCCTAACAAGATTAATCTTCTCTAAAAACCTTTCTAGTTATCACGTACTCGCAATATCATTTTCTATAGATGTCATCCCGGCAATTCATGCCTAAGCGATAAAATTCGAAAGATCCTAACAAGATGATATCTTCTCTAAAAACCTTTCTAGTAATCACGTACTCGCAATATCATTTCCGATAGATGTCATTCTGGTAATTCTTATTTAAACGATAAAATTCGAAACGATCCTAACAAGATGGCATCTGATCTAAAAACCTTTCTAGTAATCACGTACTCGCAATATCATTTCCGATAGATGGCATCCCGGCAATTCTTGCCTAAACGATAAAATTCGAAACGATCCTAACAAGATGACATCTTCTCTAAAAACCTTTCTAGTAATCACGTACTCGCAATATCATTTCCGATAGATGTCATTCCGGTAATTCTTACCTAAACGATAAAGTTCGAAACGGTCCTAACAAGATGACATCTGAACTAAAAACCTTTCTAGTAATCACGTACTTGCAATATCATTTCCGATAGATGTCATCCCGGCAATTCTTGCCTAAACGATAAAATTCGAAACGATCCTAACAAGATGACATCTTCTCTAAAAGCCTTTCTAATAATCGCATACTCGCAATACCATTTCCGGTAGATGTCATCCCGGCAATTCTTGCCTAAATGATAAAATTCGAACCGATCCTAACAAGATGGCATCTTCTCTAAAAACCTTTCTAATAATCGCGTACTCGCAATACCATTTCCGATAGATGTCATCCCGGCAATTCTTGCCTAAACGATAAAATTCGAAACGATCCTAACAAGATGACATCTTCTCTAAAAATCTTTCTAATAATCGCGTACTCGCAATACCATTTCCGATAGATGTCATCCCGGCAATTCTTGCCTAAATGATAAAATTCGAACCGATCCTAACAAGATGGCATCTTCTCTAAAAACCTTTCTAATAATCGCGTACTCGCAATACCATTTCCGATAGATGTCATCCCGGCAATTCCTGCCTAAACGATAAAATTCAAAACGATCCTAACAAGATGACATCTTCTCTAAAAACCTTTCTAATAATCGCGTACTCGCAATACCATTTCCGATAGATGTCATCCCGGCAATTCCTGCCTAAACGATAAAATTCGAACCGATCCTAACAAGATGACATCTTCTCTAAAAACCTTTCTAATAATCGCGTACTCGCAATACCATTTCCGATAGATGTCATCTCGGCAATTCTTGCCTAAACGATAAAATTCGAACCGATCCTAACAAGATGACATCTTCTCTAAAAAGCTTTCTAATAATCGCGTACTCGCAATACTATTTCCGGTAGATGTCATCCCGGCAATTCTTGCCTAAACGATAAAATTCGAAACGATCCTAACAAGATGACATCTTCTCTAAAAACCTTTCTAATAATCGCGTACTCGCAATACCATTTCCGATAGATGTCATCCCGGCAATTCCTGCCTAAACGATAAAATTCGAAACGATCCTAACAAGATGACATCTTCTCTAAAAACCTTTCTAGTAATCGCGTACTCGCAATACCATTTCCGATAAATGTCATCCCGGCAATTCTTTCCTATATGATAAAATTCGAAACGATCCTAACAAGATGACATCTTCTCTAAAAACATTTCTAATAATCACGTACTCGCAATACCATTTTCGATAGATGTCATCCCGGCAATTCTTGCCTAAACGATAAAATTCGAAACGATCCTAACAAGATGACATCTCTTCTACAGCTATGTCTAATAATCCATTTAATTTGAATCTCAGCGAATTATTTCACCTAACAAAACCGCATTTTCGATCTATCTATCTATTTATTTATCTCTTTTCCAAAATTTAATGCTTTTCGAAGTATGAGATATGTATCAACGCAATTTGTCACGAAGACAGTGTGTGTAAATATGTAACCTGTAAAAATATAAAAAAATCGAAATAACAAAATATAACAATCACATAAAATGACATATCCATGCAAAATAGAGGGTGGTCCGAATTGTATTCAAGAAACTTATGCAGCATATGCCGCAGATAAAAAAAAATTAAAAAGTGATTATATAAGTTGTCTTAAATTGCTTCGTTTCGGAGATAGAGGGTGTAAAAATTTAATTTTTATATCGAAAATAATTTCTAAACTAACGGCTATATTTTGATGAAAATTAGTGTCTGGGAGTGTTTTGACATGAGAAATTTCATTTTGATGTCAATATGACTCCTACTTGTAGGGGGCGCCATCTACGTGTTTTTCAATTGAGTTGAAAAGTAATACTTTTAAAGTAGTAAACTTTTCGTCCGTACCTGTATAAAATTACTAATTGAAAAAATACACTTTTGCGTAATTTTCTACGTAAAAAATATCTCTACGTAATAATCGCTACAAACAACCGTTTTCAAGATATTTGGAATGGAAATAGTCAATACATATCATTATTTAAAAAAATAAACATGCTGACTAGATAGTTATTTGACTGAAATTTTAAATTTGGGAACTTTCAATTTTTGTTAAATTACTCAAAAATTTTTCTTCCAAAAATGATGATAAAACAGTTTCTGTTGAACTTTTCGCACAACAATATTTCAGATTTATGATTTGTGTCGAATAACTATTTAGTCAACATGTTTAAAATATGTTAATGATGATAAGTATTGATAATTTCGATTGCAAATATCTCGAAAACCATTACTCACATTTTTTACGCTTTTTTTGGAACTTTAGTTTCGGAGATATACATTTAATCGGACATTTTTAAAAAAATTAATTTTATTTTTCAAAAACTATTAGAGACAGAGTTTACCAAAAAATGCTTTTTATAACTACTAGTGGGTAAATGAATTTCTAGATATATTACGAATTTTTTTTGGAACTTTAGTTTCCGAGATATAAATTTAATCGGACCTTTTTAAAAAAATTAATTTTATTTTTCAGAAACTATTAGAGGCAAAGTTTACCAAAAATGCTTTTTATAACTACTAGTGGGTAAATGAATTTCTAGATATATTTTTTTTACGATATTTTTTACGCAAAAAACGTCGTAAATGTATATTTTTTACTTAATGGTTTTATACAGGTACGGACGAAAAGTTATTCCTCTTCAAACCATTTAAAAAACATATGTAGGTGGCGCCCTCTACAAATAGGAGTCATATTGACATCAAAATCATATTTCCCATGTCAAAAAACTCCCAGACACCAATTTTCATCTAAATAGTGACGTTACTTCAAAGATTATTTGGAAAAAATTGAAATAAAAATGACAATTCTACACCCTGTATCTCCGAAACTAAGCATTTTGGGACATATATTTATCGGGACGTTTTTAATTATTCTTATCTACATAATATGCTGCCGAAGTTTGGGGAATACAGTTCGGGCCACCCTGTATAGTATTTTCCCGGATTGTTTTTAAAAGAGGATTTTTTATTATTATTGACATTTTGAAAAAAATGCATTCTTCATAAAAAAAATATTTATTCTAAAATGGCTAATCCCGTTTATATTTTTTTCTAAATTTGTATACGGTTTAGAGAAAATAAAAAAAAACATGAAATATAAATAAAATTTTTCCTAAATTCTAAAAACCAAAGGCGTTTCTATGGTAATATGTACAGGGTGTCCCAGAAATAAGTGCAAATATTTTAACATCAGAAACACGCCTATGAGGTTTTTTTGCGAAAAAAAAAATATTTGAAAAATCAAAATTTTTTGAAAAAATTTTTGGAATATTTTTTAGTTTTTAGTTAAAAAACATAACTTCTTGATAATATGGCAACATAGGCATTAGATTAGATTTACAAGAAAGAAAATCCAGAAAAGATCCAGTGGTTCTCAAAATTTTAGCAAAAAATCATTTTTTTTAAATTTTCAAAGTAAAATAACTCCGTTATTTTGGACTTATTTGAAAAACGATAAAGAGAAAATATGTTTCTTTTATCGAGATCTACCACCCCTTAAAATGCTTGCACTTATTTCTGGGACACCCTGTATAATTCGATTTCATTCTTTGGTAGGTGATTAGTATTAATTTTGATTAGCGTCATATTCAAATATACTATCAACCCAATTAAATAGATGCAATACGATCAAAAAAAAAATTAACAATACAGAGTACTTTGTAAGGTAACAGCAGAATAACATACATGTAAAATTATATTAGATTTTTTAGCCAATTTGTTCTAAAACTTTTATATCGCACTGTACATCAACCATGAATAATTAATAAGAAACATATATTAAACGCTTGTAAAAAACTATCAATAATTCTTTTATTTTGTCTATTTTATTAATGCTGGACACTAGAATAATGCAATACTAAGTAGATATTTTTAATAAATTTTTCCAAAAAATTAATTTATAAATATAAATATAGGTACATTTTAATCACAATGAAAAATACAAATAACAAGCAATAATTGTTGAAAAAAATCACTTACTACAATGTCATCACATTATTTTGAAAGATTTTCCAGATCATATTGTAGTCCAGTATCTTCAAGATGTTTCACCCATAAAAATCCGCGAAGAAAAAGACATCAGAAGCACCTCAGTAAGTTATCTAGAGAAAAAAAATGTCTGTTAAAATAAAGCCATGATAATAGATCAATATTAAACTTACAAAGAGAGTAGCCTTAATTTTTCAATGTCAACATTTTCCAAAAAGATCTTTTGATGATTGAACTGCTATATCTGTAGCTTGGCTGTTTAATGTACTCCATCTTGACAGCAATCTAAAGAAAGGAAATTGTTAAAAATGGCCGCTATAAAAAATTGAGCATCGTACATTGTGTACAGGTAATTATTGTAGGTATTTTACAAATTCCTATTCAGATAAATTTGCAAATGGTTCATAACTGCTTCAAAAAAATACATTTCCTAGGGCTGTCTTGGTGTCCTGCTAGTTTATTTCAACTGATATACGAACTTCCATAAATTCCAGATGTTGAAAAAAAATTAGGTCGTTTTGAAATCTACGTCATCATGGCGGGAACTTTCTGGAAAGGACGCCGATCCGTTTTTTCTAAGAAAAATCAAAATAAATACTTTAAAAACAGTACCAAACGTTAACAGAGCTTATCAGTCGCGTTTTAGTAAAAATCTTTCAGAAAAACGGACTAATTTTAGGTCAAAAATTACGATTTTCGAAAAGCCCGCCATTCTAAATCAATTCTCTAGCATGCTTTTGAAAATGAAATCTGTCCACTTACCAGCAAAATATCCAGAGAAATCCACCATACAGTTTCCAACGGCTTTGAACCAAACTTCAACACCCATAAAAATCACGTTTTCGGTAAGATTTTCCAGAAAAAAAAACACTTCCAGTGACGACGGGAACTTGTTTCATAGAACCACGGTAAAATTTTCGAGAAAACCAGTGAAAATCCGGGAAAAATTGAGAAAAATCTGGAGAGCTAATTAGGACGACGCTAAGACAATCATGGTACTTGTGAAATGGCTCCTCCTACTAGTCGAAAAATTACCGCGAAATCGGTGGAGATTTGTAACGGTCGCCGATGACGTTTAAGGGATGAAACATTATTATTTATTAATAAATAATGTACTAATTTATCAGGTACTTTATTTTTTTTCTAATCAAAGTTATTTTATTGACAAAATGATGTATGGAATCAAGATTTTAAAATATAATGAAACCGAAAAATGAGCTTTATCAATAATATTGAAATGTATTTTTTTAATACCTTAAACTTATTTTTTTTGCAATAATTTATCAAAAACTCATAGTAAACACTAAAATTCATAATTTCCTTGGTTATATTTACTAATTAGGCAGAAAGGTATTTTAGTGTTTTTTTAAGAGTATTGGTACTTATATATTCCACATAATATATTTTTTGTATATCTATTTAGGTACAAAATAAAGTTATTAATCAATCATAGTGGTGATGTTTTAAATTTTAATGGGTTTGGAATATTTATTTTTTCGAATATACAAAGTGGTTCGAATTGTATATATTTGGGAAACTTGCCTACATATTCTTATAAATATGTTCTAAAACGCTAAAAGTCGATATATGGATGAAAATTGGTGTTTGGGACACATTTTTGACATGGGAAATTTTGATTTCGACGTCAATATGACTCCTACTTGTAGGGGGTGCCGCCTACACATTTTTTAACTGGTTTTAAGAGTAACAACTTTTCGTCTGTAGCTCTATAAAACTGCTGAATGAAAAAATATAAATTTTCGCCATTTGTTACGTCAAAAAGATCTCTTGGTAAAAATTGCTACAACTGATGGTTTTCGAGATATTTAGATAGAAATTGAACATGTTCACTAGACAGTTATAATAGATTGAAATCAAAAAATTGAAATGTTTTGTGTCAAAGATTCCACAGAAACTGTTTCATTTTTTTTTCTAGAAAACCTTATGGTTAATTTAAAAAATAATAAGTTCCCAGATTTATCCCTTTGGTCAAATAACTATCTAATAAATATGCTTATTTTTTGTCAATGATGACATGTATTGTTATTTTCAATTACAAATATCTTGAGAACGGTTAGTCGTAGCGATTTTTACCAAGAGGCCTTTTCGACGTAAAAAACTGTGAAAATGTATATTTTTTTATTCGGCAGTTTTATACAGGTACAGACGAAAAGTTATTACTCTTCCAACCAGTTAAAAATATGTAGGCGACGATCCCTACAAGTTGGAGTCATATTGACATCAAAATCAAATTTATCATGCCAAAAAACACAGAGACACCAATTTTCATCGAAATATTGACGTTAATTCAGAAATTATTTGAAAAAAATCAAAATAAAAATTAAATTTCTACACTGTATCTCCTAAAAAAAGCATTTTAGAACATACGAACGGTTTTACTTATTTTCTACAGTTAATACAAATTAAATTTTCTACAAAATACAATTAGGACCACCCTGTATACGGTATATACCGTACGTAAACCCAATCATTTCAGTATTTTAAGACTCTCAGAGCTACCATACTATTTTTAATCTTAATAATGTTACAGTTGGGGGGTTGGAATCTTTGGCGTTACATCATCAAAATAAAACACTAATTCACAACGCACAATACACCAAAACACTTTACTTTTAAACACTATACCGAACGCGCGTTTCGCTAACCTTGTTAGCATCATCGGCAAATGATTAAAACTGATAGTTTTAATTATTCAATTAATTCAGAATATATTACTGCATCAATTAAGCCATATTAAATCTTAATTTTCATAAAATAGGTGATTTTTCTGTTCCGGTTTTGTTTACAAATTTGAAAACGACAACTAAAAATAGGGTTGTGTATTTTTCTTTGTTCTTTTTGAGTGTAGTATTTCTGGTTGCCTGCATTAATATCATTTTCGGTTTGAATATTTTTAAATTTACGTTAACTCCAAATAAAATAGTTACTTTTACGAATTTTATTCTACGATGCTTGATGTTTTATGACGCACAACCGGGGGGTATGCGAATAGTTATAGTTATAAAAATCGTCGAAAATTGTCGTTATTTCAAAAGTATTAAGTCTGCCCGGTTTACGACACCTTAACGATGGTTTTATTCTTCGTTCGATGTGGTTTAAATTTGAACATTTAAGAACATATATTATATGTCAGGCCGTTCATACTCGTCGTTATAGTCGATATTTTATAGGCCCATCTTCAAATGAATCGTTTAGGAGTTTTATAGGTCCGTTTTACGAGGACGTCAGATCGAAGTTACATTTAGATAAGGTTTTTTAACTTTATTTTTTTATCCTAGGTAATTCCTTTTATAAAATAGTTCAGGCAGTGCTAAAATTTGAAAGTTAGTACCTTGTTATTAACCCTTAACTGGTCCTGTAATAGATATGTATCATAAACGGTCCGGCGTAGTCTGTGGGACTACGCCTTCTAAAAAGTTTAAAAAACGCAGAAAAATTAAAAAATAACAAATTTTTATTTCATTATATATTATATTACGTATTATTGAACTAATCTAGCCAAAAATGGGTTCAATTAATATTAACTTTAAGAAAATATAGTACAAAATAAAATAACATACATATAAATTTGAAATAAAATCGATTAGGTTTTTACCAAGCTCTAAAAAATAAAACCAAATTACTAACAGTCATTACAATAT
This sequence comes from Sitophilus oryzae, assembly GCF_002938485.1. NCBI lineage: Eukaryota > Metazoa > Arthropoda > Insecta > Coleoptera > Curculionidae > Sitophilus > Sitophilus oryzae. The sequence continues at coordinate 1,041,630 of NW_022146225.1, read as the reverse complement.
AGAAATAAGTTTTTAATATTATATATATATAAAAAAAATAAGTTATAAAACTGGAGTTAAGAAAAAAATTTGAGTTACAGCATGAGGCAAAGTTCATTGTTTTCCTAAACATGTTTTACACAATGGAATCGTACATTCTAGGCATTAAAAATAATTAACTAGGACATAACATTGTCTTTAACTATGATAAGAACTCTATAGGATAAGAATATCTCCGTAGGCATTTTCTGGTTGTACAGGAATTGGAAGTATTCTACCAATTGTAAAGTGTATTTCTCGTGGAATATTTGACATTGTCAAACGCATTTGTCTGGCAGATTGTCATATTGTCACTGTCACAGTCCTCATCATATCATTTTAATAGAGTTTCTTCATAACTAGAGTCTCCTAAATGCATTTTTTCGAAGACCCGGCTATATTTTACAAAAGTTTGTCACATACAAAATCTTACACAAACGGTCCGGCGTCGTCTGAGAGACTACGGCTTAAGTAACTTCTGCCATAACTTCTAAAAAACTAATCCAGTTTGGGCATAAATATGGCTATCAGTTGTTAACCGTGAGGGGGAGGATTAGCTGGAACGCCAATCCTGTAGGCGGCCCCAGTAACTAATGAGAATGAGTTAATTATTTGGCGTAGTCTGTCAGACGACGCCGGACCAGTTAAGGGTTAAAGAAAACCAATATACCCACAATATTCTGTCTCACAATGTACCGTTTGTGTCCAGCAAGGGTTCATAGTTTCATAGATGTCGATTTTCGAAAGAAATGAGTACATGTATTTTATTTCGTAAATTTTTCATTTTATTGATTTTATGGATAACACTGTTCATTAAAATGTTGTATCCTGTGTTAAAGGGCTTGTTTCTCTCTACAATTTCCTGTCTCATCATGTACCGTTTGTGTCCAGGAAGGGTTCATAGTTTCATAGATGTCGATTTTCGAAAGAAATCAGTACATGTATATTAATTCGTATATTTTTCATTTTATTGATTATATGGGAAGCACTGTTCATTAAAATGTTGTATCCTATGTTATAGGACTTGTTTCTCTCTACAATTTTCTGTCTTACAATGTACCGTTTGTGTCCAGGAAGGGTTCATAGTTTCATAGATGTCGATTTTCGAAAGAAATCAGTACATGTATATTATTTCGTATATTTTTCATTTTATTGATTATATGGGAAGCACTGTTCATTAAAATGTTGTATCCTATATTATAGGGCTTGTTTCTCTCGACAATATCCTGTCTCACAATGTACCGTTTGTGTCCAGGAAGGGTTCATAGTTTCATAGATGTCGATTTTCGAAAGAAATCAGTACATGTATATTAATTCGTATATTTTTCATTTTATTGATTATATGGGAAGCACTGTTCATTAAAATGTTGTATCCTATGTTATAGGACTTGTTTCTCTCTACAATTTTCTGTCTTACAATGTACCGTTTGTGTCCAGGAAGGGTTCATAGTTTCATAGATGTCGATTTTCGAAAGAAATCAGTACATGTATATTATTTCGTATATTTTCATTTTATTGATTATATGGGAAGCACTGTTCATTAAAATGTTGTATCCTATATTATAGGGCTTGTTTCTCTCGACAATATCCTGTCTCACAATGTACCGTTTGTGTCCAGGAAGGGTTCATAGTTTCATAGATGTCGATTTTCGAAAGAAATCAGTACATGTATATTATCTCGTATATTTTTCATTTTATTGATTATATGGGAAGCACTGTTCATTAAAATGTTGTATCCTATATTATAGGGCTTGTTTCTCTCGACAATATCCTGTCTCACAATGTACCGTTTGTGTCCAGGAAGGGTTCATAGTTTCATAGATGTCGATTTTCGAAAGAAATCAGTACATGTATATTATCTCGTATATTTTTCATTTTATTGATTATATGGGAAGCACTGTTCATTAAAATGTTGTATCCTATGTTATAGGGCTTGTTTCTCTCTACAATATCCTGTCCCACAATGTACCGTTTGTGTCCAGGAAGGGTACACAGTTTTATAGATGTCGATTTTCGAAAGAAATCAGTACATGTATATTATTTCGTATATTTTTCATTTTATTGATTATATGGGAAGCACTGTTCATTAAAATGTTGTATCCTATGATATAGGGCTTGTTTCTCTCTACAATTTTCTGTCTTACAATGTACCGTTAGTGTCCAGGAAGGGTTCATAATTTCATAGATGTCGATTTTCGAAAGAAATCAGTACATGTATGTCATTTCGTATATTTTTCATTTTATTGATTTTATGGATAGCACTGTTCATTAAAATGTTGTATCCTATGTTACAGGGCCTGTTTCTCTTTACAATTTTCTGTCTCACAATGTACCGTGGGGCATGGACCTCCTCGATCACCTGACCTATCCATTTTAGAATTTTTTATGCGGTATATTTAACAATAAGGTTTACAAAGAAACTTATGAATTAAGAGAGGCACTCGAAGTGGCGGTACGAGAGAAGTTTGATTAAGTTGACCGGTCCTTCTGTGAGAATGGGTAATAATTCAGTTTTAAAAACATGCAACTCAAAACAATGGCGGATTTTTTGAACACTTTTTAAAATAACTTAAAGTGTATGTAGTGATATTATTTTTTTAAGTTTTAGTTTGTGTAATGTAAATTGTAAAGAACCGTTTAGTAATATATTCTGACTTTTTATAAGTTATCATAACAGAATAAGAATACCATGCAATCTAAGTGAAATTAGCTAAGAAAGATAAGAATTGGCTATAACTAAATTTAACTTTTCTAACATGTCTTGAAAGCCGTTCTCTAAAAAACGTAACATTCACCGGTCAACGTATCCTCGAAAATGTATGGTCAAGAAAAGTTGAACCAATAATCCTACACGCTTTTCTTCATTTGAAAAATTCATATTTACAATTTGTATTTATTTTAATTTGCAAAGTTTGGATGTGACAGCTTCACATTTATGAGAGCAAAAACGATTAAACTTGTTTCCGTGGCTAACTAAGTGAAATTGTTTAAAAATGAGAAGAATTGGCTATAACTCAGTAATTTTTCGAAGAAAACATATTATAGCTTATATCGCTGAAAAGCTTAAAAAGTGGCGCTTTTTATCAAGCCATGGCCAACTATGGTTTCCATTTAAAAAAACCTATGTTTGTGTCATATGTCAAAAATGACAGGCTTTAGAAAAAAGCGGAGGATACAGCCTCATTAAGAATGTGATTACCTACAACTTTTATCTGAAAACTTTTTGTCTAAAATAGCTTATAATGGAATTAGGGACAATTTTTAAAATAGCCGAAATTTTGTTTTTTTCAAAATATCTAGTAAGCCATGAACTTTTTCAAAAATCTAAAAGGCGCATATTTATGACCCCACAAAACTGCAATTCTTTCCCCATTTAACCGACTCTCTATCTCCAGTAGTCTCCGAGATACCCATAGAGAACATCGTAGGAAACTCACCCTGTATATATATCTATCGGAAACAAGAAGTAGTAGAGGAAGTGAATGTATTTTGGAAAAGTAGTTACAAAAAATTGCAAAACATTTAAATGTTGATTATTTTGAATAAAATAAATAGCGTACCTTAGATCATCATATCTAGTATGCCATACGAAAGTTTCAAAGTTTTTAAAGTAATTTAAATGGATACATTGTTTACGGATTATATTTTTTTAAGTTTCTTTATTTTTTTTTTCAGTCTGACTTGCACGGATTGACGGGCAACCTTGAATTCCAGGAAGGGAAACGTTCAAACTTCAAGGTGGACTTGCTCAAGCTGAAAAAAGAAGAAATCCAGAAGGTGGGAACGTGGAGTCCTTCCGATGGTATTAATATCACTGATCCCAACGCCTTCTACGATCAGCACGCACCAAATATCACCTTAATAGTCATGACACGTGAAGTAAGTAGAATGTCAGTTTATGATTTTACAATTTGCTGTAGAATTTTTAAATTAAAGTAAAAACATCATCAAACTTATCAAAGAAAATTAACGACAAAGAATGAAAACCTTATTAAAATGGTATATTGTTTTCTTAAGAGTAAAAAATGATTTTTGGCGAGGCTGTACAGGGTGTCCCATTAAGAATAGCTCCCGGCTGTATCTCGAAAAGTATTAGCCGTAGGGCCTACGGAAAAAAATATTTATAACTAAAGGGGCTATAAGAAACTGCTGGAAATTATTTTCAAGTTTGTAAAACGGCCGCTAGAGGGCGCAACTGCTGTGGAAAATAAGAAAATAGAATTTTTACAGAATTTTGCCTAGATTATGAGAACTATAAATAATAGCTCCATAATCTTCAGTAAATTTTGGATTTTTTTTGTTAGAACTATTTTTCCCTAGCTTCTAAAATAGAGTGGTGGGGGAAGGTTAGATCTGTCTTTGTTTAAAGGTTAATAACTGTGGACTAGATGGTCAGAATCCAACAAACGAGGGCTCGTTTAAAAGAGCGTTTCTTACTCTATATTATACCATAAAAATAATAATAATAAGGTTTTTAACGTAGACGCTAGGGGGCGCTTTCTTACAATTTAACAAACAGCGCGTTTTTTCGAAAAAATTAAATACGATAGTATATGTAATTTTAGCTGATAGTAAAGAGTAGTAAAAGCTTAAAAAGTCGGCGAAAACCACATCTAGATATCTTCTTTCAAACCGAAGATATTAGCAAAATTATAATACATACCCAAAAATAAAACCGTAATTACCATATTTTTACAACACGGTATCAGTAGTCCTATTGATTATGCTCATTCGAACAAAAAAATAAGATAGAAACAGTTCGTTTATTTTAAAATCGACGAAATTCCAAAATACCATAATACTAGATGTATTAATATCTAATAATTAAGATATTAATAACAGTGAACAAAAACGACGATTCAGTGAAGTCATGGCAGGCTTTGGAAAAAAGTTGCTTTTGACGTAATTGTATAAACGTCAAATTGTTATTAGATCAACATTTTGATAGTCTTAGCAACGTTTTTTTTTATCTTTTGGTTACTCTTTCAAAATGCCAACAATTTCAACTACTTCAAAAATATTCAAGGCGAAAAGTTATTGTACTTAAAATTAACTAATCATATATTTTTTCTTGCATTTTTGCTTTTATTTACTACTTGTCAAATATTAGATATGGATTAGACATCAAAGAATTTAGATACATCAATTTGACTTACCTCCTTCAGTAGCGTATCGGATGTTTGTGTTAATAAATAGTTATTATAACTTATCTATTTTTATTAGTATTATATATTTTTATAACAATTTTAATACCTACCGATATTTATTGACAACGTTAAATAAGGCAACAAATTATTCAGTCAACCCTACACCCTACATCATATTTTTACACGTTTTGAATAAAATTAGAACGGCATTGATAAACCCGAATTTAAGTTGGCCATTTTAGGAGCCCCCGTCGCGTTCGATCTAAGACTTTTGATTTGATATGCTCCCTCCTTAATCTTTTTATTCAAAGTATTCTAGTATGTATTTGAATTAGAGTTTTAAAAATAATTTCACTATTTAAAAAAAAATAAAAAAATTATCGTTTGCAATTTATATCAAAACGCAATCCTTTTGGAGTGTGACGTTCTCTAAAAATGACATTTAAATCTGGATTCAACTATTTTTTCCCGGCCGTTCTAATTGGTAGCTTGTACCAATCATTTTTATGAAGCCAAATATGCATTGGAAATGAAAATATTTCCATAAAAGAGTCGGTATAAATACAATTTGGCCGGTTTTTTTAACGCGGTTGTCGTGACGGTGACAACGTTATTCTGCCCTTTTTTCATTATAAATACGGGTCTTTTTGAAAACGGATAAAAATGATGAATTTTTTATATTTTGATGTTTAGCAGAAATTTTTTTTTCGAGGACGCCATACAAAATTTGTTTTTTAACATAAACATGTTTGAAGTGATAATCAAAAATAGGCGCATAATTTAAACATTTTTTGGTGTAATTAGGTTTTTTGAGCTTTAAAAAATCAATAAGGTTGGTATAACTGCAGCTGTATTAAATCGGGAGATTAAAAATTAGTGCTCGTTTCAACAAAAAAATCCTTTATACGTATTTAGAAACATTATTAAACCTATACAGGGTGTCAAAACAATAGTGTATCTAACCTTGGTGAGTGATTTTATAGATAAAAACTAGCGTGTACCAGCGACTTCGTTCGCGACGTATTAATCATAATTGTGATGATAAAGCAAAGCATGAATTTCCATTAACATACAAACTGGATAAAATTTTCTCACATTTATGTCAGCATGAGAAAAAACAATATGGCGATATTATTATACAGCGTGGTAATATTTGAAAGGTAGTTTCATCTCGTTGGAATTTGACTTTCGAAAAATCCGTTTGCCAAAAATAAGTTTTTTACGTCAAGCAGTTTAAGCAGAATCGTGGTTAAGAAATTACCCAACTTTTTGGAACACCCTGTATGATTTTTTAAAAAAATTTCAAAATATGTAAAAAAACAAAATAAATTATGCTTGTCCAAGCTTTTTCCCGAAAGACTAACCGTTTTTTAAATAACAAATACTGTAATATTTGAGCGTTTTCACCCTCTTGGAATTTGAAATTCGAGAAACCCCCCTTATCGAACCTCTACACTCCACAGTCAATCCGTTTGCCAAAAATCAGCTTTAAACGTCAAGCAGTTTAAGCAGAATCGTGATTACTCAATGGTCATATTTTATGAAACACCCTGTATAAATTTATAAAAAATCTTAAAATATGTAAAACAACAAAATAAAATATGCGTGTTTAAGAGTTTTTCCGAAAAACTCACCGGTTTTTAAATGAAAAATATTTTAATATTTGAGTGATAGTTTCACCCCCTTAGAATTCGAGTTTCGAAAAATCCCTTCTTATCGAACCCCTACACCCTAAAGTCAATTTGTTTTCCAAAAATCAGCTTTTTACGTCAAGCGCTTTAAGCAGGATCGTGATTAATCAATGACCAGATTTTTCGAAACACCTTGTATATATTTTTAAAAAATCTTAAAATATGTAAAAAACAAAATAAAATATACGTGTTTAAGCGTTTTTTCGGAAACTTGACCGTTTTTTAAATAAAAAAATATTGTAATATTTGAGGGGTGGTTTCACCCTCTTGGAACTGGAATTTCGAAAAATCCCTTCTTATCGAACCTCTACACCCTAGAATCAACTTGTATGCCAAAATTGAGCTTCTTACGTTGAGTGGTTTGAGCAGGATCGTGATTAATCAGTATGTCAGTCTCTTAAAGATTTTATATATTAGTACAGATAACACAAAAAGCTCCTGTGAACATATATTATGCCCTAAAATTCTTCCCGAAAAAGTTATAAACCTGGAAAATTTTAATAAAAACAATATATTTTTTTCATAGTAACTGTTAAAATTGCCTTATATCTATCAAAAATAGTAGATATAATAGTACTTTAACCGCAAGGGTTTGGACCAAGGGCACCATTTTTTGGACACCCTGTAGAGGATAGAGCATGCTAGTGAAATCTACTTTAAAAAACTATTACTTTTAACTAAAAAAAATGGCGTTTATTAGAAGCACGACCTAATTCACTTAATGCAAGAACTCGGAAAAAAGTTAACTCTGCTGGAAAACTTTGCTGGAAAGCGATCCCTGAAAAAGCTTCTCTTTCCAATCTTGGAAATTATGACCTGAACGAAAAATCGTCGACATCGTTGGAGATAAGGAGAAAAAGTCCTTTAGGCAACCATTAACCCCAAAGCAGGACGAGTTTCAAATTACTTTTTCATATTTACTTTGAGGAAGTTAGGATCTTTGACCGTCCTAAGTGATTGAGGAGCTGCTGTTGTCTTAAAAGTCAAGAAGTATTGAGTTGGAGACTGGTGGGAATTCAATTTGAACTGATTGAAGATTTCTTTTCGTCAAGAAAAAAGAATATTTTTTATCTCTTTATTTATAAAGAAAACAAAATTATTCTGTCAAATTTTCGTTTTTATTTATATGATCTCATTAAATAAAGTTGCATCTGTCACTATAAGAAGTATCCATACATATCAGGTTCTAGAAATCTGTTACCGTTTCGGAGTTACGGGGTGTTCTTCAAAAAAATCTTTCATTCAAAAGAATTTAAAATTACCTTTCCAAAAATATAGCATACTTGATATTTTGCTCGATTCCTCTTCGAGATATAGAGTTTTCAAAAATTCGCCTACTTTGAGTAAGTAGGCTTATAACGGCACCGGCTGTAATGCAAAAAAATTCTAGCTGTGAGCAGCAATTCAAACGAAAAGAATGTTTGCAATGAGAGATGTAGTGGGAATATAGTGGGTAAAATAGTTTTTAGCAAAACGATAATATTACTAGCCCATTTGTATGCAAAAAGAAAACTATTTAAATCTTTATAAAAGAGTATACCATTAATTAAATATAACACCATTATTTCCGCCCATATACTAATTAATTACATACTTAATTGTGTTTGTTAATAAATTATTATAAATAAATGTGGATTTGAGTCAGAAATCAATATAATAATAAGTTATCAAAATTAAAGTCTCTGTTGTTATAGATAAGTATTTATTAAAAAATGAAATATCATTTTTAAGGTGTTTCTTTTTATCACACTGTCTAATACCCATACAAAATTCAGTTTTTTAGTATTTGGAGCAATTATTATTAATCAACGCAAACAGTCAGTTAATGTAGTTTGAATACTGGAATGATATTAATTGGTCCCCTTTAACAAATATTTAAACAGTTTTTTTATTTTTTAATAAAATAAACAAATTATATCGACAATATTATTATCTGTACTCTTTAAAAATTTGGTACATCTTTAAAAATAATCTAAAATGTCAATATTCCATGGGTATATTTATAAATAAGTTCTAAATTATAAGAAAATGCATTTTCTACGGAAACTTAAAGAGATAGGTAAAAAATGGTATAATATAATTTGATAGACAATTAAATAGTGCATCTGATTCTCGTAAAATATACAAGGTGTTCCGTTTAAATTAAACAAGTTATTGCCGTTTGAAGCTAATAATTATTTAAAATAAATTTTTAGGCACTCTGTATAAGGTAGTATTATTTTTATTATTGCAACAAAATAACTGATCAATAAATAAACTTCAGTAAATATCTAGTATTAAAAACTTTGATACCCTTGGAGAAATGAAGCCTTAAAATTTTTACTGCAATTTCACAAAATTGAAAATATTTCAAAAACGGTAAGGTTTAAGTATAATAAACCTTAATCAAATTTACCTTTATTTTAATCGTAGAAACTAAAAATGAAATAATATACAGGGTGTTCCATTTAAAAAAATACAACTTTGATATTTTTTACTTATTTGGGACACTCTGCATCTTGTAAAATTTTGTTGTTTAGCTACAATACTCCGTGTCGTATGTGGTGAACAACCCTGTATATTTAATAAATCATATATGTTAGACTTAGCTGACCAGGCCAGTATGAACCAAAAATTATAAAATAATACTAATAATAAGCGTTAATACTTGTCTTTTGTCTTAAAAAGAAAATCGGCCTAAAACAAATGCTCCAGTCGATGGAAAACTGCATTTCCTACGCCCACTCCTTTTACGCAGGAAATGAAAACATCCCCGCTGAATATCTTATTGTGGGGCTGTCGGAAATCGGCGAGATATTTGTTTTAAAGGAGGCATCAAGCTGTCAGGCTCGAAAACAGGAGCTGGAGTGGAAATTTTCTCGGCAGCTTGTTGGGAAATCGGCTTGGAATCGTATTGCACCAGGAAAACGTATTTTCCTATTAGAAGAAGTCGTTTTATTTATTCTATTTTTGGAAATTGCAATGGTAGTTCTTTAATAACTGCTAGATTGTAAATTGTAGAGCTTATAGGTCTATTTGTTTCACTTTCTTGAGTAACAACTCATTATAAAGTATCAGAGTGCTTTGACAAAAGTCAGTATCTGAGACGGTTTTATAGAGGTTAGTTCTCCATTTTTGATATCAGTCGCACAGAATATACTAACGAAAAAGAAGCCCAAGTTCCTTGTAATAAATCGGTTCCATTTTCGTAACGCCATCTCTCGACAAAGCTGACATTCACTGGTTAGCAAAAGGTGTGCGGGGCCGGGGGAATTGTAAAATACACTTTTTTATTTTGATTATTTTTATTCGCTATTTGCAATTTTATTTTTAAAACATATTATCTGAAACAATCACATAATATGTCTTAAAAATAAAATTACAAACGGAAACAAAAGGAATTAAATAATCTGAAAATCTACAGTACGTCTGTCCGTTCTGTAGCTACGCGGTATCCGTGAGAGGGGAAACGATATTCTCTCGATGTTTTTCGTAAAAAATTAGACGACGCGTCCCATCAATAAAAATTCGACAAATTTGCAAGTGGCCAATAAAATGAGTGGGCGGAGCGATTTGCGGTGACGTACTCGTCAAGTCGACGTATAAAATATATTGCTGTTTATTTAAATGTTTTTTGTCCGCATTCCTTTCATAGACACAGATCCAGCAGATGTACTGTACAAAGTTTATTGATAAAACAGTTAGGCTATGCAAATTGATATATTAAGTATAACCTCTTTGGTATAACATTGTTAAACAAACATTAACAAATCATAACATATCAGATCATAGAACTAAAAAAAGTACTATTACATAAAAACAGGTGATACAGTACTTCAAAATTAATTTTAACATAATATGAAAACCGAAAATCAAACTGCAAACACAACCACACTTATCACAACAGAAATTAACACACACTTCCGCGGCAAATGTCCAAGAAAGACTGATCATTCTGATTGGTCCTGGTCCGGTCGTAGCTCACGTCGTATTGTCGGTAAGCAAAATCCCTGTCCAAAAATCTTGACGATCAGCGCCATCACCCGTCATAATTGGAAAACTTTTGCTGGAACCATTTTGAATATTTCACTTACATGGCCCTGATCAGTCGTATCAAGATTTATGGTTGTCGTCTCGGCGTATTTACACAACTTAGAATGGGTTGATACTGAGTCGATCGCTTTAAATAACTACTATCTAGTGATGTAAAATTACCGGTAATAAAACCGGTAATATTACGTAATAATACGGTAACATTGGTAATTTATAAAAAAGTCAGATTTTTAAATTATATTATTTTATTATTACAAAACTGTAAAAATATTACAAAAAACATGAACATTTTAATTTTTTGATAAATTTAAAATGTCTAGAGCACCATTATCTATGGTTATTACCGCGGTCTTAGACAAGGAAAGAGAGGGGACAGGTAACACGGCAGCTGAAAGTGAGGCAAATTGTCACCACGCGAAATTCTTCAATGGCGTAGCATCAGAAATTAGCTTGTACCTAGACGGTACAAAATATTTATTAAACCGTAAACTAATATACCGTTCATTTTTGAGTAATGCATATACAATTTTGTATTTATAGTCTCACCTTTATAATATTAGAATATCTAAGTCGATAATGCAAAATTTATTTAACAGTCACAGTAGACTAATTAGGGAGTTTTCGTTGCTTACAAATTGCAATTCCCGTTAACGCTAATTGACAACTTTGACATTTCAATTTCGATTATCGTATATCGTAACCGCTAGCTGCCGATATTTTACGGACGTTAGCCAAAGCCGTTAACATAGCGGTACGCATGCGCACTAGCGCAGTAGAAACACAACATTGAAAAATACAGATCTAACCTAACCTCATTCTATTTTGTTTATGTTTTGATTATTTATTTTATCTGTGTTAAACTCGTTGGGAATTCTTAGTGCTTCAACTAATCGAGGAATGTCTTTTTTTCAAAGCGGAAGTTAGCTTTGCACTCTTGGTCAGATAATATTTCTAGGTTGAACTCCCTATAAAGTTCTGCTCGATATTCGATGTTGTTTTCAAACCCTTCCAACAGCATAGCATCCTCCAAATCCAATTTATCACTAGAGTCCAATAAAATTAAATTGTCCATCCTATATAGCGATACCCAATAAAGTCATATAAAGCACTTTCAAATCAAACAACAATACAAAAACCAAAAATCATAACACTACGCTACGGGCTGTGCTCAGCTGTCAGTTTTCGGTTATCGTATCGTATGTCGGCTCCGAACCGATGAACCGAAAGTCCGAAAACTGTTTTTTTATCTGTCAAAATAGCGGTTATGGTTACGTATCTGTTAACCGTACCGTTGAATTTTTTTAAAGCAACGAAAACTCCCTATTATTACGTAATAATACGGTAACATTGGTAATTTATAAAAAAGTCAGATTTTTAAATTATATTATTTTATTATTACAAAACTGTAAAAATATTACAAAAAACATGAACGTTTTAATTTTTTGATAAATTTAAAATATCTAGAGCACCTTTATCTATGGTCATTACCGCGGTCTTAGACAAGGAAAGAGAGGGGACAGGTAACACGGCAGCTGAAAGTGAGGCAAATTGTTACCACACGAAATTCTCCAATGGCGTAGCATCAGAAATTAGCTTATTTATTTCTACTTCTTATTTAAAAATATTTATTAAAACGTAAACTAATATACCGTTCATTTTTGAGTAATGCATATACAATTTTGTATTTATAGTCTCACCTTTATAATATTAGAATACCTAAGTCGATAATGCAAAATTTATTTAACAGTCACAGTAGACTAATTAGGGAGTTTTCGTTGCTTACAAATTGCAATTCCCGTTAACGCTAATTGACAACTTTGACATTTCAATTTCGATTATCGTATATCGTAACCGCTAGCTGCCGATATTTTACGGACGTTAGCCAAAGCCGTTAACATAGCGGTACGCATGCGCACTAGCGCAGTAGAAACACAACATTGAAAAATACAGATCTAACCTAACATCATTCTATTTTGTTTATGTTTTGATTATTTATTTTATCTGTGTTAAACTCGTTGGGAATTCTTAGTGCTTCAACTAATCGAAGAATATCTTTTTTTTACAAAGCAGAAGTTAGCTTTGCACTCTTGGTCAGATAATATTTCTAGGTTGAACTCCCCATAAAGTTCTGCTCGATATTCGATGTTGTTTTCATACCCTTCCAACAGCACAGCATCCTCCAAATCCGATTCATCACTAGAGTCCAATAAAATTAAATTGTCCATCCTATATAGCGATACCCAATAAAGTCATATAAAGCACTTTCAAATCAAACAACAATACAAAAACCAAAAATCAAAATACTACGCTACGGGTTGTGCTTAGCTGTCAGTTTTCGGTTATCGTATCGTATGTCGGCTCCGAACCGATGAACCGAAAGTCCGAAAACTGTTTTTTTATCTGTCAAAATAGCGGTTATGGTTACGTATCCGTTAACCGTACAGTTGAATTTTTTTAAAGCAACGAAAACTCCCTATTAGCAAGACATTTATTTATTAACGTGTGTATAATGTATAATTAAATAAAAAATAATGTAATAACATATGTTTTAAACGTGTATATACATATATACTGTATGATCGAAAAACACGGCGTCTTGTTTTTTTGGAAATGACAATTTCACAAATGAATATTAAAAATTACATTATTTATTGAATCCGTAAACAAGTGTGAAGGAAATTGGCTAGATTCATTATTATACCGTATAATCGAAAAAAAAACGACGTCCAGTTGGCTTGTAAATTACGACCGATGATATTCCCCATATAATTCTACATACAAAATGACATAAAAAATATACAAAACGACATCGAAAAAAGACGGCGTCAGCCATTATGAAATGAAGATCGCTGTCATTTTATATGTAAAATTATATGGGGAATGATCGTCATTTACAAGCCAACTGGGCGTCGTTTTTTCGACCATACGGTATAATAATGAATCTAGCCATTCCCCTTCACACTTGCGTACGGATTCAATGAATAATGTAATTTTTAATATTTGTTACCTTCAATCATAAGAATATCCTATTTTTAAGAATATGCGAATTTATCCACAAAAAAATAAAACAATTCTAGAAGCTTTGTGTTATTTTATTTATTTTTAAATTTTTAATAATTAATTACTCACTGTAACTATTATTATACACTTAAGTTAGCAACTTTTTTGAAAGAATATTTAAAAAAATATATGTATGTGGTAACAAGCAGCCCACCACAAGTTTATCTACTCTCAACAAATCTTGGCAGGTAAGTAAATTTTTTTTATCACTAGAATTTTTCATTTTTTTATAGTTTACAATTATTTTACATATTTGATAACAATACTTTATACATTTTTTTACATGTAAAATATATAAAAATATGTTTATTGCAGAAATTGTATTTCTCTGATTATAATTCCCTACGCCACTGGTGAAATCCGGTCTGAGTAGCAACATTTATAGTTTCAAATATTAATTATAATAAATACAGGATATTGAAAATATTACTTGGAATTATTAAAAATAGTTTGGTTTGGATGTGATACGTGTAAGACATATTAAAAGCGTTTTACATATTTTTACTGCTATAATGAAAAAAATGTACATTTTATGACAACATAACAAACGTTGTGTATCGATTTTTACCTGTGAAATGTAATTCCAGTCATTTTTTTCTCGCTTCGGCCTTTGCAGCCATACGCTGAACAACGCACCACATACTAAACAACACAGTTTATAAATTTAAAACAAAACAGTATTCACAAAAGACATAAAAATTCGCTTGGTGTCACCTCGAAATCTTGTCACCAAAGTATGGCCGCCGATCAAATTTTGGCGTCGAAAAATTTTTCACTGGAGAATATGCGTGTTACCTGTATCCCCTCTCTTTCCTTGTCTAAGACCGCGGTAATATTACCTTTTACATCACTACTACCAACTAATTCTATTAATTTTTCCTACAAATTTAATATTCTATATAGACCAGCCTCTTTATCGGTTTATCACCCACAACATACATTTTCCTGTTTTCCTAGCACATTTCTTTTAAAATTTCGTTTTTTTTGTAAACTTCGTTGTTTGCATTTAATTTTGTTTCAGACTCGTTGGAAAAATTCTGTTTGCTCACGAAAAAAGTGCTTACAGTACAGAATTACACGAAAAAGTCAACAAAAATAATGTTACAAGCAGATTTTTTTCATTTAAATACTGGAAAAAAATATTTTTAATAAGTAGTAATAGTTTTTTGTTGCATAAAAAATAATTAATTATGTAGATTTTTATTGATAAGGTTTCTGATTGTGTGGACGGTGGTCTGGGGGACCCGTTATAATAATAATAGCTCCCGTATATATGTGATATAGCGTTCAACGCCTTGGGAGTAGCAAGGTACAGCTTGCCATATAGCCTAAGAGCTGACGACATATTTAGAGAACATATTTTAGGCAAGCTAGAATAACTAAAAATGTATAGTTTATTAACTGGTGAACCCAGAATCCTAAGTCTGGCTGGGGGATTGGGGGTATTTCGCTACTGCGCAACCCATAACATTTGAAAAAAATAAATCCAAAAAACATTCTTTAGGCAACTTGAAATTTGTTTATTCTTAAATTTTAACATCTATTTAACCTAGAAATAAGTGTGCCAGACCATTCCAGATATGTTTAATTATTATACCCGGAAAACATACTTTAGGCATTCTAAAATTTTTACAGCGTGTTTATTACATGATATTAAAAAACATGTGTTAATTGTCAGACGAATTCGATGGGATTTAATACTTGCCAGGCGCGAATAAAGATTTTAAATGAGCGCGATAAGAAAGTCTTATAAGTATCTATAAGCGCGATAAAGATAGTTTATTGAGACCCGGTCGGCAGCCGATGCGGCTGACGTAACAGCATTTTGGAGTCGTAAAAACTTAAAAAAAAAACTAACTAATACTGAATAAATAAAAAGAAACATTTTTTAATAAAAATGTATGATTGAAATCCTTTCAATAAGAAGACTTTTTAATTTAAATATTTTGTATCTGAAAGAATAAAAAGACGAATAATTATTTAAAAATTAGCATAATATAAAATATATTTTTTTCAAACGTCACAAAAGTATAATTATTATTATACTTTTGTGACATATTATATTATTATTAATTTTTGCGACCTGATTGACAATATAAAAAAGTCATTTTAACGCCTAAGCATAAAAGTAAAGCACTTCTACTTACTTTTGAATCTATTTAGAAAGATTAACAATGGTACTTTAATAAAATTCCAGAATACTAACTTATTTTTTTAGCACTATACATGGTACCCTTTTGTTGGGACTACGTTTTCTGGTAAAACCACTTCTTTAAATTTTAAACCATGTTGTTGGCGCACTTTTAAAAATTCTTTGCATTTTTGTAGTCTGCCTTCATCAAAAACAATAACTTTGTCACTAGTAACTTTTTTACAAACTATACAACTTAAATGTTTTTTATCCATTGTGATTTAGTAGTTAGTAGCGAAATTAGTAGTTACTAAAATATTTATTTGCAGTAATTATTCTAAACTATTTACACTATGCACGTCCAATATTTAATTTATAAATACATATTTGTACATGGAAACTTAATTCCAACAAAATAATCTCTGAATTAAAAGCCGGCAAATAATTGAAATGAAACAGAAAAAAAAATGTTTTTATGAAAATTTGAAGTACTCCAAAATACTGTTACGTACTGCCGACGGGTCTCAATAAACTATCTTTCTCGCGCTTATAGATACTCATAAGACTTTTTTGTCGCGCTCATTTAAAATCTTTATTCGCGTCTGGCAAGTATTAAATCCCATTGAATTCGTCTGGCAATTAACACATATTTTTTAATATCATCTAATAAACACGCTGTAAAAATTTTAGAATGCCTAAAGTATGTTTTCCAGGTATAATAATTAAACATATTTGGAATGGTCTGGTTACACTTTAAACCCGAAAAAAAAGTCTGGCACACTTATTTCTAGGTTAAGTAGATGCTAAAATTTAAGAATAAACAAATTTCAAGTTGCCTAAAGAATGTTTTTTGGATTTATTTTTTTGCAAATGTTCTTGGTTGCGCAGTAGCAAAATACCCCCAACCCCCCAGCCGGACTTAGGATTCTGGGTTCACAAGTTATTAAACTTTATTTTTTTTGTTATTCTAACTTGCCTAAAATATGTTTTCTAAATATGTCGCCAGCTCTCCGGCTAATACTAGAGCCGTTCGGTATACAAGGAAGATAATGTGGCTAGCACTACGCTTCAACTGCCTATTATTACCTCAGGATTGTAAATCCCAAGTACTCATTTAAGGCTGAGTCGACTTAGGTACCCAAACCATTTTTATTTTAATAAAAATAGTCGGCTGATGCAATGCCGGGTGTGGGAATCGAACCCACTACCTTGAGATTGGCAGACGAGAGCTTGTACCTCTACGTCACCGGGCACCTAAAAAAATTTTGAATTTTATTATAATATAATAATTTTGCAAAATAGATAATAGAAAAAACAGGGAAAGTGAGAGACCAAAAAAATAAATAAAAAAAACAAGTTTACTTTCAAATAAAACACTTTATACGTTTATACAAATTTTTGAACTTTTTAGATATAAATATACTAACAACTATAAAAAAAATGTATTTTTTAATTTAATTGGGCTTTAAAAATGACACGTAAGGAAAAGCTAGTACTAGCATGATTTTTTTGTTATTTCAGCTAATTTTAATACTGGAAAATGAAGCTCCCGCCGCGCCACGAAAAATAAATTAATTTCGGCCTATGAAACGCGCAAAATTCTGAAGAGGAAAAAGACCCCAGTTGAAAGGATAATTAAAAAATATACTTCCAGTGCTGTTTATTAATTAAACCAGAACTGACGACGTATTCTTAATTTGGAGTTAGTGTTAACAGTGTTCATAAAGCTAGAATAACTGAGTTTTACGTTGAAGCGAGCACGTAATTTAACAGATTCACAGTTTACTGAAATTTAGTAATAATTATTTGTTTTAGTATGTATTTATCAGCTTCAAAATATTTTTATTTACATGACTAAATAATATTATGTTTAAAAAAAATTATTAATTTGATTTCTGCTTTTTTATGAATAATAATACGGTAATTTATTGTTAAAATCTATAGGCTTGGTGCATTTCAGTTGATTTCAACAAATTCCGACCGCAGCGCACTCTACGGGAGAAATCAGAAATTATCAATATACAGGGTTGTTCACCACATACAACACGGAATATTGTAGATTGTAGCTAAACGATTAGATTTTTACAAATTGTAAGTTTTGGGTTCGTTGAAGGACTATTAGAGCTACAATTTAAAAATATTTTTACAAGTTACAGAGTGTCCCAAATAAATAAAAAATATCAAAGTTGTATTTTTTTAAATGGAACACCCTGTATATTATTACATTTTTAGTTTCTTCGATTAAAACAAAGGTAAATTTGATTAAGGTTTATTACACTTAAACCTTGCCGTTTTTGAAATATTTTCAATTTTGTGAAATTGCAGTGTAAATTTTAAGGCTTCATTTCGCCGAGGGTATCAAAGTTTTTAATACTAAATATTTACTGAAGTTTATTTATTGATCAGTTATTGTGTTGCAATAATAAAAATTTTACTACCTTATACAGAGTGTCTAAATATTTATTTTAAATAATTATTAGCTTTAAACGGCAATAACTTGTTTAATTTAAATGGAACACCCTGTATATTTTATGAGAGTCAGATGCACAATTTAATTGTTTATCAATTGTATTATACCATTTTTTACCTATCTCTTCAAGATTCTGTAGAAAATGCATTTTCTTGTAATTTAGAACTCATTTATTAATATACCAATGGAATACTGACATTTTAGATTATTTTTAAAGATGTACCAAATTTTTAAAGAGTACAGATACTAATATTGTCAATATAGTTCGTTTATTTCATTAAAAAATAAAAAAAAACTGTTTAAATATTTGTTAAAGAGGACCAATTAATATGATTCCAGTATTCAAACTACATTAATTGACTGTTTGCCTTGATTAACAATAATTGCTCCAAATGCTAAAAAATTGAATTTTTTATGTGTATTAGACAGTGTGGTAAAAAAACTAACACCTTAAAAATGATATTTCACTTTTTGACAAATTCTTATTTATAACAACAGAGACGTTCATTTTCATAACTTATTATTATATTGATTTCTGATTCAAATCCACATTTATTTAGAATAATTTATTAACGAACACAATTAAGTATGTGATTAATTAGTATTTGGGCGGATATACTGGTGGTATATTTAATTAATGGTATACTCTTTTATAAAGATTTAAATAGTTTTCTTTTTGTATACAAATGGGCTAGTAATAAAAACGATAATATTACTAGCCTGTACAAAAACAATCTAAAATGTCAATATTCCATGGGTATATTGATAAATGAGGTCTAAATTTCAAAAAAATGAATTTTTTACGAAAACTTGAAGGGATAGGTAAAAAGTGGTATAATACAATTTGATAGACAATTAAATTGTGCATCTGATTCTCATAAAATATACAGGGTATTTTATTTAAATTAAACAAGTTATTGCCGTTTAAAGCTAGTAATTATTTAAAATAATTTTTTAAACACTCTGTATAAGGTAGTATAATTTTTGTTATTGCAACACAATAACTGACCAATAAATAAACTTCAGGGCTCAAGTTTCGTTTAGCCGAAATCAGTTATATAGAATATCGGTTTATAGGATGATTCTATACAAGAAAACTAGCACTACATAATTTGATTTTTGCCGCGGAAATTCTTTGTTTTTGAGTAAACTCGAATTTTTAATTTTTCTATTATTAACTAAAATTTAAAACTTTACGATGTTTTTAATAGTTTTTTCATTATAGAATGACGTAAAAACATTTAATATAACGATGTGATCTAATTTTTATTCGAAAATATATTTTTATCACAATAATTTTCATTGATTTTTCCGGGTTTAGAAGTGCCGAAATGTGATAGGAAGATAAAAACTACATATTTTTGTTTGATTAATAATTTGCTATAACTTTTCTATATAACTATTTCCGCGGAAATCTATCATAAGGGCGGTGTAATGGAAAATCTTCAATATTAAGTTTTCCATAGTATTCTCAACTATTTTGCATACTTTCGGTTTGGTTTTAGTTGGTTTGGTTTAGTTGTCGTTTTTATGCTTTATTGACAATTGTTTTTAAATTTTCGCATTTGTTGACCATAGCGATATTAAGTTGATAAGAATAGATAATATTCATTGATCTGTGTCAAAGGTCGGGAAGAAGATCACTGCATAGTGGTGAAACAAGGCATTTCCGCGGATTTTCATTTTTGTATCGGTGCTTAAAAATAAGTCTACAATATAAATAATATTAGTTTTTTATATATCTCATTTCGTTACTTGTGAACCATATTCAAAAAAATGGCAACAGCGCATTTCCGCGGAATTTCATTTTCGTATTAGTATTTACAAAGACGTCTAAAATATGAAATAACATTAATTTTTCATGTATGTCATTTCGTTACTTTTAAACCGCATTCAAAAAATGGTGACGCGTTTCCGCGGCAAAATTTCTTCAGTAATATACTGCCTGAGGTACTTAAATGACAAAAAAATTGTTTTTTCTTTTTTAACAGATTTCGGCTAAACGAAACTTGACCCAACTTCAGTAAATATGTAGTATTAAAAATTTTGATACGGGAAGAAATGAAGCCTTAAAATTTATACTGCAATTTTACAAAATTGAAGATATTTCAAAAACGGTAAGGTTTAGGTATAATAAACCTTACTCAAATTTACCTTTATTTTAATCGTAGAAACTAAAAATGCAATAATATACAGGGTCTTCCATTTAAAAAAGTACAACTTTGATATTTTTTATTTATTTGGGACACTCTTTATCTTGTAAAAATATTTTTAAATTGTAGCTCTAATAGTCCTTCAACGAACCCAAAACTTACAATTTGTAAAAATCTGATCGTTTAGCTACAATACTCCGTGTCGTATGTGGTGAACAACCCTGTATAGTTCACGCCGCCGCGCCGCGCCGTCATGTCCATCGCATTAAAATACGAGTACTATTGAAATCACGGTTTTGTCATAATATTTAAGTATTTTAGTTTTTTGCTAGTGCAGTTATTGAAACTATAAAACACTCAGTAGGTACGAGGTTGTGTGATGTAACGCTGTTTCGGGTAGTAAAAAATAAGTGAAAAAGAATTCGAACTAGGCGTCTTGTTGTGTTGTGACAATTTTAAATGTTAATAAAATTGCCCAAGAAAATGTTAACGCGTAAAGGAGAGCGTAATTAGGGCGTTGTTGAGTGCGATAACATTCAATAACTCAACTTTCCCGGATATTGCTAGGCAATTGTTAGGCAATTGTTAGGCAATTGTCCCGCAATTGTTAGGCAACTAGAAAAATTAAAATAAAAATACGCCATCTAGCGCCCCAAGAAATTACTACCCCAAAAACAGATCGTTCAAGGTCGTATATCTCAGTTGACTGGCCCTGATTCTAACTTGGAAAGTTCGAATTGTCCTTGCGAATTGCCTACCTATTAGCACCGACCATAGACTTAAAATAAAATATTTTAAGTCTATGGTAGCGACGATTAAAGCTGTACGCACACTAGCGCGATCACGGCTGCGATCACGATCACGATCAGGGCAGCGATAACATGAGCGATCATTCTAGCACACATCAACGCGTTCACGTTCCCCGCCGTACCTATATTTAGTGCGCCATCATACTTGGATCGTATAAATCATATAGAATTTTGTGTATTTTTACAGCCTTAATTAGCTGCTCTGTTAACTCTATTTCTAAATTGCAACAAGAATACATAGGTACAAATTAAAAATGTGAATTATGTATACCGAAAAAAACATTCTTAAATATTTACTTACAATATTTAAACTTAAATAATAAAAATGTATACATATGTACTATCCAATCCAATTACAACTCCAATTTTGTCTCAAAATTTTTATTTTTAATTCTATTATTTTTGTAACTTGGATCGTATAAATCATATAGAATTTTGTGTATTTTTACAGCCTTAATTAGCTGCTCTGTTAACTCTATTTCTAAATTGCAACAAGAAAAAACACACAAAATAACGGAAAATTCATCACTTGGGTCGCGATTACGCGATCAAACTCGACAAGTTGAATCTGATCGCCACAGCAGAATAGAACGCCGCCAGGCCGCGTCTCCAAAACTCGATCGCGCCCATTGAGTTATAATAAAAGAGGAGATGCTATCACGTGACCAAAGCGGTACCAGGTCGGCCATATTGATGCGACTCTCTTGTCAATTCGTGCTATTGCCGTCTAGCGTAATCCTGTTCTTGATTTTTGCGTTTATTTTGAGTTATTTTGTGTTTTATTTGGACTTATGTGTGTTGTGTGACTAAAACAATCATGGTGTCATGTGCTGTTCGAAGTTGTAGTAGCAGAAACGCCATCGATAGAAAGAAATCGTCAGGAATTACATTTCACAGGTAATGGTAAACAAGATGCAGGGCCGAACTCTGAGTATTTTATTATCTTTAATATACCATTTTATAAATTAAATCCCAATTTTTATTAATATATATGTCTTTCTAGGAGGATTTGCGGTACCGGATTTGTAATTAAAATTACGTTTCAATTTGACAATAAATTATAAAATACACATTACATAGAAAATGGTTAATAAAACAAATAAATCATAATCATATGAATTAAAAAGGCAATGTTTATGCAGTGTTGTGTGTGTTAATATACTATTGTGTGTGTTAATATACTATAGTGCTATTATACAGTGTGACCCATTTATTTTAGGTTCACTCTGAAAAAAAGTTTATTAATTGTGCAATATGTCTCGGGTTGTTTTTACATGAAAAACTTTATCTACTTAGCAAAAATAGCCTTGTTCTAAAAATATTCTAGGCATACTTTCCAGTTTTCGTGGGTAAGTAGTTAAAGTGCATTAGGGCTTTTTTTAATCTGTGTATATAATCCAAACCAAACCACTCGATTCAGCATAACTTTAAAGGGCTTACCTATACCAAATTTGACCAAAAAATCTCTGGTGTGATTTGTTAAAATCTTGCTCCTAAAACTGGTAAGTAGACGTTGAATGTTTTTAGAACAGGGTTATTTTTGTTAAAATAATAAATTGGTTTAAATTTTTATTATTTTTTTTATTTATATGTTATTATTATTTATATGTTTAAAGTTTTAAATTAGTATCACACAGTTTTGATCAATCATTTCTAGATAATCACAGAACATTATTAATAAAAAGTATAATAGAAAGATATTTAAATATTTGAATGATATACCTCAGTAAAAATATATTAAACAATCTTGTAAGTGAAAGACATCAAAGCAATAAACTTATTTTATTTAAAGGGCAATAACTTTCATATTTTTTCTAATGTGTATCATAATATTTTATAATAATCTATTTGTAATAAATAAAGTTGCATTTTTCGTAATTTTATTTTTAGTTTCATTTTTCCCATAGGTATATATCATCAACTTCAACAAAAGTCAATTAAGGTAAGTTATTTTTTATTTTATTTTTTTAAAACTATAATATGATACATTTTATCTTTAAAATACATACTAGAAAAAATAATAATATTAAATAAAATATTATATTTTATTTAGGTAGGTATTTTATTTAACAAATTTTGGGTATAAGAAATATTTTTTTTTCACTATTATAAATAAATAATTAATTTCAAAAATAAAAAAAACTAATAACAAAAATAAAAAACATTAATTTATTTAAATTTTAAAGGAATATTTTAAAAAAATGCAAATTTGCTGAGTCCAACACTGATATCGCCGCCATATTGATGCTACTTTAACCTCCGCCCAGTGAAACCGTTTTTCTTGGCTAGTCGTATATGGGAATAGCATCTCCTCCTTTATTATAACTCAATGATCGCGCCAATGTGAAACGGCTCACATGTACTCTTCAGCAACTTTTGGCCGCGGCCGCGTGGAGGTCGTGATCGCGGCCGTGATCGCACCAGTGTGCGTACAGCTTTAAGATCATGGGACGCCGGCGCCGGCGCCGGTGACGCCACGGCCGACGACAGGGTACGCAGTACGCATTCTCGATCGCAGAGTTGACGCGTGGTTGAGGCGCGATATTTGGCGCTTGGGTCCTTAGGTGTGCTTTCAGTGGTAGTTTAAATCATCTGACTATTGAAAAATACGACAAAGCCTCGATCTCCTAGACTCAGGAACACAGAATATACTAACGAAAAAGAAGCCCAAGTTCCTTGTAATAAATCGGTTCCATTTTCGTAACGCCATCTCTCGACATAGCTGACATTATAGGTTAGCCAAAGGGGTGCGGGGCCGGGGGGAATTGTAAAATACACTTTTTTGTTTTAATTATTTTTATTCGCTATTTGCAATTTTATTTTTAAAACATATTATGTGAAACAATCACATAATATGTCTTAAAAATAAAATTACAAACGGAAACAAAAGGAATTAAATAATCTGAAGTTTATTGATAAAAAAGATAGGCTATGCAAATTCATAAGTATATTAAGTATAACCTCTTTGGTATAACATTGTTAAACAAACATTAACAAATCATAACATATCAGATCATAGAACTAAAAAAAGTACTATTACATAAAAACAGGTGATACAATACTTCAAAATTAATTTTAACATAATATCAAAACCGAAAAATCAAACTGCAAACACAACCACACTTATCACAACAGAAATTAACACACACTTCCGCGGCAAATGTCCAAGAAAGACTGATCATTCTGATTGGTCCTGGTCCGGTCGTAGCAAACGTCGTATTGTCGGTAAGCAAAATCCCTGTCCAAAAATTTTGACGATCAGCGCCATCATCCGTCATAATTGGGAAACTTTTGCTGGAACCATTTTTAATATTTCACTTACATGGCCCTGCTCAGGAAGTTAAAGTGCCGATGCCGGTGGCATCGGCTTTATTTTATGGCAATTATATACAGTATTTTTAACTCGATTAACACAGGTAAAGTGGAATTTTAGCAGTTTTTAAAATTCAACGCAACAAATATTGATGAAATTTGAAGGTTAGGCTTCTCTTTGCCGGTAAGATTTATTTTATTTATTTTAAAGTACCGAAGAGGAGTTGAATTTTAGTGTTTTCTTTAAAATAAATTCTATTTATAACGTTATTCTTTCTATAATTGAAACTCCTTTTCTAAGGCAAAATGAAACTGAAAAAAGACAAATAAATATTAAGGAGTCAAAAATTTTCGCAATATTTAACGATAATGTGATATTTATGTGACGATATAAGTCTTTTTACATTGTCAACCGTCCTGTATATTGAAAGCACTCTCCAAGGACAAACTTTAACCCTTTCTTTAATGAAAAAGATGCGTCTGAAGATATTTCTTCTAAAAATAATACATGTCACTTTCTAATTAACTGAATTCGAACGTTGAAAGGTAGAAACACAAAGGCTGAGGACCGATTTTAACGTAATTTAGATTATATCGCTATGTAATTAAATAAATTCAGCCTAAAAAGGATCTTGAACAAAGTGTTTGGAGAAAAGTTATGTCTTTAAATTTAGTTTTAAGTTTAAAATTGTTTAATTTAAAGCCTAATGTATAGTTTTTTTTTCATCTTAATATAGTTTTGAGTACGAAATTTCAGAAAAAATGGCAAAGTTCTTTTTTTTGCATAGCAACTGTTAAAATTGCCTTATATCTATCAAAAATAGTAGATAAAATAGGGTAGATTAAATGATACTTTAACAGCGAGGATAGATTAAAAACTATATTTCTTCTCGCACGTTTTTAATTGCTTCCATTTTTGAAAATTTGTGTATTCCTTTTCATATGTTATTCGGGATTTAAATGGAAGTAGTATGGATATGGCTTTTGTCGCCTCAGCCTGAATATCTGTTGGTAATTATTTACTTATTTCGTTATGAGCCATTTCTGGCTCCAATTCAATCAGCAATCGACACGAAAGAGAATTAAAAAATATTGACTCAAAACTGACAACTAAAGAGACAGCTTTATTTATTTGTCAAATTACATAGAAACCAACGCCAACCCAGCACAATATTTTGTCTACTCGTAATAAATTCCTTGAAATAATAATTTCTAAATATTTTTTAAAACGTAACTCGCTATGGAAAAAAATATTGATTTATACACGACGATAAAATTGCATTATCGTCTCCCGAATCTTTCCGGTCGACGATAAAATACCTACCGTTTTATCGTTTTGTATAAAAAATAACTAAACAATAAACAAAATATATTATTATTATTATATTTGCTTTTATTAATAGGAACTTTTTGTTTTATTTTTATCTGTAGAATCACCCACCAAAGTTAGATACACTATTTCTTTGACACACTGTATATTTTTTTATTACTCTATGTCAAAATATCTCACACAATGATTTAAAATGTTTTTTATTTTACTAATAAAGACCTATTCCAATTTATCCCCGTTTTCGAAGTTATTTACCTTTCAGTGAATAACTTAATGATCTGGTTTAGGGTCGGGTCTTTGTTCGTCTCGTGCAGCCAATCGAATATTTTTAATTACAGGTCGATACCGCCAGGGAGTACAATCGAGTCAGAGACAACATCCCTTTGTCAGATGACAGTTCATTAACGAATTTGCAGTTTTTAATTAAGCCAGATGATTAAAGAGTGTTCTAGCGATAGATTACTTTCTTTTAGTTTCTTAGAAAATACGATTATTTTGAAAATTTGACAATAATATCTGATTTTTGGATGTACAAGGTGTCAAAAAATAGTGTATCTTTTTTAAGAGATTTAAAGTTGTCTCTTGATATTTTGTCGATTTCGGCCTCTTTGATGAGATAAACGCAATTTTATTAATTTGCCTTGATCCAGGTCTAAAAGAGCCTTTAAAAAAATAATATCATTAACTTGCGAAAGTTTTCAATAAGTACTCATTGAGCCCTCATCAAAAATATGAAAAAAAGTTCCTATAAATATGTGTATGGAAATGCAGAGTTTTAGAGTTACAGGATGTTAAAACTTTTTGTTTAATTAAAATTAGGTTTTTGGTAATTATTTTAAATACGATTGTTTTTTTTTAATTGCTGTAGGTTGGACTAATGGTAATAATAACTAATAGCAAACTAATTGAGGCTAATAGTTAATAATAATTACTTAATAATTCATTAGGTAAAATATATAATTTCTTAATTTTATTTTTATTTTAATTGTTATTATTTCCCTCATCGTGAAATGGACCAATCAGCTAATAATCTAATTTTTCGAATAAATTTTGTTTAGATAAGTGATTAAATCCCAAGACCAGTTTAGCCGCGATTATTTTTTCGGCTTCCTTTAAAAACATTGATTTACAACTCATATGTATGACTTAATAACGATTTTAATCGGTGAAAACCCCATTCGATATTATTTTCAACAAATAAGTGGAGAAAAATACGTCAGAGTTTGATATGTTGACATGCGAAACGGTCCTCGATGTATTGTTGGGATGCGTAACCAAGGTAACAGAAGCACAAACATTACTTACGAGACATCATTTTATTAACGTTGGCTAGAAGCCTAATTTAGTACAAACTGCAACGTTGTTTAAAATCCTAATTCATAGAAATACAAAACTAATATGGCGTCTAAGTCGTGTTTTATCCTAAATTGGGATAATTATAGTAAAAATATTATTTTTATGATTTAATTAGAGACATATGCCAGATGGCAGTGAAGGAAAACACAACAAAAGTATTTAAGTGTGGAGGATGTTTAAAGATCATAATTATTGAAACACTTTAACCGACTCTGTAACTCGTTACCCAAGGCAAAAAAGTTAAACGCAAACAACTTTATTGATAAATGTATTGTTTCTACTTTGAAAAATACTAATTGGCCTTAAAATTAAAGAAGTTTTAAAAATTTTCTTGAATTTTTTTTTTAGTAAAATGAGAATAATTTATTCGCAGTCGAAAAAATTGTTTCCGCGTGTTTTTTAGGGTCAAATATTTCAAGTTAATGTATTCAAAAAGCAGGAATTGCTATTTTAGGAACGAAACATTTTCTTATTTTACAACATGGCTGCTTTCACTTTGTTGTTTTGGAGATTAAGATGGAGTAGTTCGACTAGTCGCATACTGGACTAATAAAGTCGCAGTTCGGCCTTAACAGGTAGTATACTAGTCGCAAGATTGCCTAATTTAGTCATCCTAGAGTCTAGCTTGTGCCGCCTTCTATAATCTAAATAAACGAGGGAGTGGATAAACTATCGGTAATATATATGTCGATGTATATTTAAATTTAGTTTTATATGTACCTTTCTTATGTCCCATTTTAATTAAGTTTTTTTTTATAAAAACAAAAACAGCACTGAACTGTTTGACTGAACAGAACAATGAAGTGAAAATTTAAGATTTAAGGTTATGGTTCAATACAGTTGCAAAAAGGTAGTGACTCGACGTCCTACCAACGTAAGAATAAGGAAATCTAAACAACGTTGGAATTAGTAAAACAGACGACGTTTGCATAACGTTGGAATAGGTCCTGAAACTGACGTCGGAAAACTCAATATTGTCCAACGTTGTAACTACGTTGTCCGGATCACCTAAAGATCACTTAAGCAAAAAAGGTTACAAGACAACGTTTATTCGACGTCGCAGAAGCTTCTACTTTGCTGTAGTACTAGTCCAACGTCGGCACAACGTTATAAAAACGTTTAAATTTATTTTAATACCCAAGGTAGGGAGCTAACTATTTTTTGTAACTAATCCAACGTTGTGTTTAGTAAACCTGTGGTCGCAAGTCGTGAAAATGCTACTTGGGTACGAAACAAAGCAGAATCGGACCTTATGTTGATATGAGAAATAAATCGTATTTTTACGTGAGGAACCTCCCCAGGAAAGACGGCACATGTTTTTTGAAACACCCTGAATAACTTCAGGAGTTTTATTTACTACTTAAAAACTAACTATCTTCAGGCTTTTAACCATGATTTACAAGAAATCTTATGTTATAGGAGAGGCCATACGTTATGATCAAGCAGGATGGAAATTTTACAGGCAACGCACGGTATGAGGGGTTCTGCATTGACCTACTGAAATGGATAGCCAACCAGGTTGGATTTCAGTACTCCATTCAACTGGTACCTGATCGTACTTACGGCGTGTACAACCACGACACCAAACAATGGAATGGAATTGTGCGAGAACTTATTGACAAGGTAACAGGAAAACATTAGGTATATTGCTTAGCCAACTTGTTATATTATAGTCACCCAATCTGTTAAAAGGAGTCACATAATCTTACACTAGTCTAGACTGCATTACTTATTTGTAATATCTTATTTTTTATTATCCTTTTCACAGATTTTCAAGAAGAATCCTAACAGCTCTAAAAGGCTAAAAGGCTCATGAACTGATAAAAAAGACAGACTTGAACTAAAGTCGTCATCGTTCTTGAAAAAAAAAATTAGTGGCAAGAGAATTTATTTTAGCGTAAAAGAAAATATTTTGCCTCAAGAAAAACTCTATTAACTCTAGAAAACTGGTTCTCTTGAAAAATTCGAAAATTTCTCTTGAATCTATTTTCATTCAACCAAGTGCAAGTTACTTTGTTTTAAGATAATAAGAAAAGTACGCTAGAAAGTACTTCATTCAAGAAACATGGCCATTTTTCCAATAGCTAAATACTCTTTTGATGAAAAATAATAATAACACGCAAAGACGATGACGAAGGACGGTATATACAATCAGTCGACAGTTCAATCAGTCGTACGTCGCATTTCATAGGTCGCACATCATATTACGCACGGGTTTTGTTGCTTGGAATCACTTCACTCGGAATTTTGTATAATTTGCTTTTTAAACGCATATCGTATAGCAAATTAGTGATCCTTATTAACATGCATTTGTCATTATTTATGGACAAATTTTAGGATATATGGATTCTTTAAAGGAGTTTCTGAAAAAAAGGAAATTAGGGCATTTATTTGCTATATTTGAAGGTAAGAGACATTTATCTAATGCACCTGTTTAGATAATGCATGCGTGACTATAGAATAAGAATATAGGTATCGATTTTTTTATGCAAATAATTACAAAAATTTTAGAATTTCAAGTCTTTGTATTAAAAAATTCAAAATGTGACCAAAGCTTATAATTTTAATAATTCATTTGCTTTACTTTGATTAATCGTGATGTAACATTTTTTTGTAATTTGTAGAGTGATGAACCACCCCAAAAAATACCAAGGAGTGAAGAAGCAGAAATAACCTAAATTTATCAGAAAATAATATACCTCGTATCTAATATGCCTGTATATGATGTATAGACTTCTCTTATATCAAAATAAATTTTAGCTGAGTCAGTAGTATTCGCTATTGGTTTAAGAAAAGTGTCTCTTTAATCAAGAAATGTCCCTTTTCAATCAAGAATTTTTGCATGAATCAAAGAGACTATATGAAAAATCGTCTAGCAAGAACTTCTTTGCATATTCATTTTGGGTCAAGAGTGAAATACTTTGGACCGATAGATTCTTCTATTCTCTAAAGTAATTTTTTAAAGCTTATGAAAAGATAGTTAATGCTTTGGGCAAAGAAACGTCGTTCTTGGCCCTATTGAAAAGCGCCAATCTTTTGGATCAAAGTCATATTCATTTCGACTGAGAGATCCTTTTTTTCAGTGATGGCTTGATTGGTTATCTTTCTCCATTTGTTTCTGTCTTTCGCCTTTATTCCCCACCCATCCACTTTTATCCTTCCCAAGTCTTAGTTCTTCATTTTCCAATATACTTTTTCCATCTGGTTCTCGGTCTATCCCTCCTTCTCTTTCCACCTATTTCACGTTTCATTATCATACTAGGAATTCCAGCTTCAGCCATTCTTTCAATGTGTCTCGGCCATCTCAGTCTTTGTGCTCTTGTTACTCCCGTTATACTCGGTGCCCGATATAGTTGCTTTAATTCTTCATTTGTTCTTCTGGTCCGTATGTTGTCTAACTTCTTTCCTCCAAAAATCTTCCTCAGTATTTTTCTTTCCCAAATCTCTAGCCTCGAACTTTCCGTTACATTGAACGTCAACGTTTCACATGCATTCAGCATTATTGGTCGTATCA
Source organism: Sitophilus oryzae (assembly GCF_002938485.1). Classification (NCBI taxonomy): domain Eukaryota; kingdom Metazoa; phylum Arthropoda; class Insecta; order Coleoptera; family Curculionidae; genus Sitophilus; species Sitophilus oryzae. The sequence goes on along the minus strand of NW_022146225.1, from coordinate 1,010,607 downwards.
TTGTTTAGTACATTCTAATTTTTAAACTTCTAGAGATGTTCTTGCTCTTAATAATTTGCAAAAAATTTGCTTAATAATTGGCAAACAACATTTTTTCTATAAACATTAAAATCGGGATATCCTAAAAATTATTATTATTATATTATCGCTTCGAAAACAAAGCGTGAGTTTGGAATGTATGTTTTTTTTTATTACTGAACATCGTCATCGATTTCCTTTTAGGTCGTTTCAATACTTGGTATTTCTGGTGCTTGCCGCCGCGCCGTGAGGAACTTCCTAAAATGACGGTCGATAACATAGAAGATAAAGATTCAATTTTGATTGTTAAAGTACCCGATACAAAAACAAACATAGACCGAGTCTTTACAGTGTCAAATTTGAATTATATTGAGATTTACCGAAAATACGTAGCTCTTCGTCCAAGAAATGCTACCAGTTGCAGATTGTTTTTAAAATATCAAAATTAAAGATGTGTTAACCAAGTGGTCGGTATAAATTGTATTGGTAAGATGCTGAGCGTGATAGCAAAACACTTGAAGCTGCCAGATTATGATGCCTACACTGGGCATTTTTTCCGGAGAACTTCAGCCACACTCCTTGCTAATGCCGGGTGTGATATATTTAGTTTGAAGCGCCACGGAGGATGGAAATCTTCGACAGTGGCCGAGGGATACGTCGAGGATTCTATCAACAATAAAATTCAAATATAAAATAAAATTTTGGAGTGTCAAATACCGGGATCAAGTACCTCTACATCAAAATTGGATAGTGTCCCAAGTCCCAAAACCCCCATATATCAAGCAAAATCAGAACTATCTAGTTTGGGATTAAATATTGGTCCGTGTACTGGTTGTACTATTAATGTTAATATTGTACATAATAATTAGAATATGCATTAGTGTTAAGTTTGATATTTGTTTATTTTTGAATATTTTGAAATAAATATTTAGATATAATTTTTATTGTTGTCGATCCAATAATATATAATGTGTTCTTTTTTTATAAATTGGATTAGGATCGAAAGAAATCAACAGAAGTCCTTTGTTTTAAATTTGTCGACGTTTCGCAAAATTTATTTGCATCTTCAGGACACTACAAAGTTAAGAGAGCAGAAAATACAATCAAATAAAAGTTTTTTTTTTCAAAAATTTAACAAACCACCCAAAACACATATCAGTGGAATTCCACACATACAATTGGTAAAACTACCCTAATGTTAACAATTAAATAAAATATATGTATATGTTACTCACATTTAAATCTGGACTTTCTTAGTCATATCCATTAATACACGTCATATCCATTAATACACGTATTAATGGATATGACTAAGAAAGTCCAGATTTAAATGTGAGTAACATATACATATATTTTATTTAATTGTTAACATTAGGGTAGTTTTACCAATTGTATATGTGTGGAATTCCACTGATATGTGTTTTGGGTGGTTTGTTAAAATTTTTGAAAAAAAAAACTTTTATTTGATTGTATTTTCTGCTCTCTTAACTTTGTAGTGTCCTGAAGATGCAAATAAATTTTGCGAAACGTCGACAAATTTAAAACAAAGGACTTCTGTTGATTTCTTTCGATCCTAATCCAATTTATAAAAAAAGAACACATAAATATTTAGTTATGATTTATTAGTTCTTCATTTTCCAAAAATCAAAATTCCAAAATCCCATATAATTTACATGCAGTGTGCGAAATAGGTATTTCGCGCATTACTTCGCGCACCGTGTCATGGCAACGTAGAAAAATGAAAAAAAGTGTCACTTCGCACATTGCTATCAATTCGCGAACCTTGTCATTTTTTAGTCTGTAAATTATATTACAAATACATTGTCAAAATATTCCATTAACCTTGCACAAAATAATTATAGCTTCATTTCGTATTTACATGGCTTAATATTCTTTAATTTCAGAGTCCTTAATAGACGGTTCTTTATTTCATTCTCCCAGCGATGGAATGCTCATCTGGAATATTATCGTCATGGTTATAATCTCTCTTATTTTCTCTTTTTCTGATTTTTTACGCAGTCTTATTTCTATATTGCAGAGGGCTGACCTGGCTGTGGCTTCCATGACGATAAATTATGCAAGGGAGAGCGTCATCGACTTCACCAAGCCCTTTATGAACCTCGGGATAGGCATCCTTTTTAAGGTGAGTTTTGTGGGAAAAATGTTAGTACAAGAGTAAATGTATAGCATTTTTTTTTCTATTATTTAAAAAAAATTAAGTTGGTTTAATACAAGAACAGTAAACTAATATACGTTTGCCTCTTCCCGCGCTTCAGCTGACAGTTGTGACGTCATTGTAGTCCTTGTCATGATAGTGTGTATTTTTAGTTGCCTATGGTAAACTTATAAAAATAACAGCTGACAAATTTTGAGTTAATTATTTTGTCAATTTTAAATGTGAAAAAGGTGTCTTTAAAGTTTTTAGAGCTATAGAGTGTATAAATACTAGCGATGGGAACTATCGAATGAATTAGACTATCGAATGGTTACTGAATGAATGATTTCAACTATCGAATGGTTTTATTCGAATAAAATCATTCATTCATTTGTATACTAAAGCACATGTGACAACCTCGCCGTGCAACTAAATGGTTATCGCTGAGCCATCAATGACTATCGAATGCTTTTGATAAAATGAAATTTAGTATTCGTTTGATTTTTGTGTGCGTCAGTGTATTATTAGTTCTTCCAAATTTTTATAACTTCACCTTATAAATACTGTGCTATTTTTGCGTTTATTAAAATATTTAAAATACTAAAATAGTAGTTTTTTTTTAATTGACGATTGTGTGCGTGTGCAGGTGTCAAAATTTTTCCGAAAATTTGTGATATTTTCCGTAGCCCGATCTTTCAATTATTTTATTTTATATGAGTTTTGGTCTATTTTTTAATGAGAAATTTTGAGAAGTAGCAATTTTTAAGAGAGATGAGATGAACTTAAAATTAATTTTAAAAATACATATTTGTATTTTAGATGTTTTAATAATATGAATTAGTTAAAATTAATAATCATATTTAAGTAATGTGGTTAAGTAAATGGTTATCGAACTCAAACTATGGGATGAGAAAATTAAATTGAATGTTTTACACGTGCCAATTTAAAAAAAAAGTTAACGATGTTTGTATTTTGTTTATGCTAATTCTCTTACATGTAGTTTTTTGCGAAGAAATATTTCATTTATTTTTTAAAGTAAATACCAGTAAAAGTAAATATTATTTTTAAATAGTAAATATAAAGTACCTAATATAAATAACTTTGATTTCTAATTTTTTATTTATATTTTCCTTGCATTACACTGCATGCTTAGAAAATTAATAAATGTTTATATTTCATGATTTTAAAGTTTGTTGTTAATATAACAAATTAGTTCTGTAATTATTATTATTTAATAAACCAACGTTGCCAAAAAATTTAAAGACTATATTATTTTTAAATAGGATCTAATATAAATAATTTTGACATCTAATTTGTTGTTTATATTTTGCTACTACGTAAAAAAATGTTTATATTAAATTATTTTAAATTTTGTTGTTAATAGGTATAACAAATTATTACTGTTATTATTATTTTTATTAAACCAGTCTTTACTTAAAAAAATTAAAAATCATTTTCCTACATCCAAAATAACAAGTATTATTGCAGTGTAACAACAGAATATTAATAAAAAAAATGCAAAATATATAGACATACTATCCCTAACTAACTAAAGACAAACAATAATATTCTTTGCTAATATCAACTAATACCAATATATAGCAACAGCGGCCTTTATAATGTATTTTCTGTGTAAATACTAGCACCTCAATAAAAAAAAATAATGTGTCCTTATCTTCATGACTCCGCAAAAAATCAAAGATGCCGGCTTCTTTCATAGCATTGCCACCGACCGCTGTCGGGTTTCTCGGAAAGAAACCTACGTCGCCGGGCGACAACTAAAATCCAGTTAATATTTTATTATAATCGATCCTCACGAATAAATGAATTTCATAAATGAATGGTTTTTGCTGCCGAATTAATAACCATGACAAGGACTACAATGACGTCACAAAGCGAGTAGTTTTCGCATGCACCTGGCGGACACTTTTGGCTGAATGAGCAGTCCTATTAGGTTAACTGTTCTTGGGTTTAATAAAGGATTACAACATACTATACATATAATAAATTATACATACTCACAAAAAACAAAGCGAATTTACGCCAGATGTCTGTCAACGTTGTAAACGTTTAGCCCAATTCAATGTTATCCTTATATTGCATATTATTCAACTTATCCTTTTATTTTACAACGTGTGGCAACCGCGCTAACTGAATATTTCAAACTCACTGCTATCGTCCAGGGAATGCTAGCAAATTCACTAGTAAAAGTTGGTTTCCGAAATAGCTCTTGAACTTTTACTGGCGTAGTCTTAGCAAATCAATGAATGTGAGCTTTTACTAGTAATTATTAACAATCACTGATTGCTAACTTTTACTGTAACATTACACGCAATACAGATGGAAAACCCCACTGGGTAGTGGAGTGCCGTTTCTATAAAAAAGTCTGTTTCCAAAAATACAGACAAAACTCAATAACTCTTTGGGCTTTTCGTCTGGCGTCAGGAATTGTTGTTGACGAACACAGTCGCCGGCGATCCAAAATCTCTAAAATGTTTCTCATTTAGGAAACTCCAGTTGCTGTTTTTTTTTGTGAAAATTGTTTGTTTCGTTGCGGTTTTGACCGTTTTGAGAAAACCTGCCTTAGCATACTCTTTTTATTCCCTACCCGAACAAAAATCCAGACCGTTTTGCTAGTGTAAAACAAAAACAAAATCGGCCACGTTCACGATCCAGGAATATCCCATTGGAAAGCTTCTTTTTATGCCCAGTTTAAATGGAAAGTCGTGTTCCAGATCAGGTCGATACTGCCAAACCGCGGACAGCACGAATTATTTCTGTTTAAACCGTATTTGTTCCGGGAAATACGACTGTTTTTTCCAGAGCTTGACCCGGCCAGCATCTAGGATTAGAAAGCTGCAGGTTATCCAGGATTTTCCACTAAAAAAGCCATCGCAGTGAACTGTCGGCTGTTTTGTTTTTCGTTTGGACTAGTTTACGGGGAGATTCAGTTGTTTGTGGCATCTAAATTCACGTTCTACAAAGTTATTTTTTTTTCGGGAAAAGTGTATTAAAATAATTTATATACAGGGTGGCAAAAAAATAGTGTATCTAACTTTGGTAGGTGATTCTGCAGATCAAAATAAAACCAAAAGTTCTTCGATTCTAATCTCCTATGCCTCAATCTATCAAAAACTAAAGTTTTGTCACATAAAAGTACTATTCAACCTTTTGTACTTAATAACACCCCTACTGACGTCGTGGACTCTGTGAAAATTGTAGACAACTCGTTAAAATGGGACTTGCACATCAAAGCTTTATCAAAGAAACTAAGCGCTGCCTGTTTTGCGCTAAGATCAGTTTCTAAAGAACTTAATTTATCAACCTCTAGAATTCGTCTATTATGCCCATTTTGAGTCGCATCTTCGTTATGCCCTTCCATTCTGGGGTACTTGCTGCGCAACAAAATTTGATCGTATTTTCAAACTTCAAAAGGGAGCAGTTCGATATTTATTGGGACTGAACAGTAGAATTCACTGGCAGATTTTTTTTAAAATTTCAAAATACTGGCTCTTCCTTCTTTATTCATTTTTGAATCCGTTTGCTTAATCCGCAAGCACATATCTGCTATTCCCGAAAGGCCATCTCAGAAATATCCACTTAGGAATGCGGAGCATGATCTTTATCTGCCAACTCCGAGCTCAGAACTAGTTAAAAGCTCAGTACTGTACAATGCCAAAAAAATGTACAATCATCTGCCTTTGAATATCCAGTCGCTTTCATTCTTTCCCGCATTTCGCAAAGCTCTGAAGTCATAGTTACTGGAGAGAGCCCTATATGCGGTAAACGACTTTTTTGTTAAATATTTAATCATGAACAATTTTGAATTTTAAAATTTTGATCATCTCACACACTGACTAAAAGTCTAGTATTTAATAATGATTATATCCATTTACAATTTTCCTATTGTAAAATTTCATTGATACGCTTTTTTTGTGTTCTGCAACATCCATGTATGTTCTATTTGTAATTTTAATGACGTAATTTTTTTTTAATTGTATGATTTGTATTGTATGATATTTTTTATTATTTGTATATTTTGCTATTTGTGCTTTTGTTTGTTTTGTAAATGCTTTGTCGATGAAGCTATTTTGGTTTTCTGTACAATAAAGCGATATTTACTATTATTATTATTATTATACATACGAATTAGAAGTAGTAGACATTAAGAACCGAAGTTAGATACACTATTTTTTTTATTATATGTTATACATAATAATATCTTTTATACATGTATTTGGGTTTAATCAATTATTAACTGTAACATTATAAACTGTTCTATCCAAATGGGTCTTGATATTTTATGTTTTAAGTCCTTTCCAGTCTAATTAGACGTTTTTTTTTAATTTTGCTGATGAAAATAACCACTTTGGGCCACTAAAAGTGTTTCTCGATTAAACTGACGATGAATAATTGAAAAGAAACAAGGTGAACCTTGAAGGGAGTAAAATGAGGGACAGGGTAACTTTTAATTGCTGCAGGCGTTGGATGGACGTATTTGATTTTGAGTATAATTTTAGGGGGAGAATTTTTTATGTATAAACTCTCCAGGGAAACCAATCAATAAAATTTCTATAGGCAATAACATTGAGTGGCTTATTGTAATACCATAATAAACCACTCTCAACCAGAAATCAGTTTTATTAACTACTAGTAACTATTGTTTTTCTTGCTTTTTACCAAATTCGGAGTAAATTAAATTTACGCATTTTTTCAAAACTGCGAAGTCTAATAATTCAAAATTATAGGTTTGTGTCATATCAAGCCCTTCAATTGTAGTATACATAAAACCAGAGAGAGACAAAAGATGTCTAGGTGATGACATAGATAAAAGAAATAAATTTAGGTTGGAAAGCCCGTCAAAATATATAGTTGTTTTGTGTCGCATACGTTGTACGGGATCTGGCGCTGCTATAGCGGTTGCTAAGAACAACCGCAAACAAGAACAGAAATAATTTTCTCTTGTCGAATTCAGAATCTTCAAAAATTATAAAATCTTTTAAAATTTAAACCGCCCTCGGTGAAAAAATACTGCAAAGTGTTTAAAACGTCCATTTTCAAAGTTATTATTGCTATTATTTACTCAAACCGGTGATAATTGTGAAAGAGTGGCATTAAAAATTAAAAAACTGTGTTGTGAACTGTCAACTGAAAAAACCATCGTGGATCGTGGCATAATATCGGTTTCCAATGTTCCATGGGTATTTCATACATGTCCTCATATAAAATAGAGTTTCTTATATACGCACCACAGTATTTTGTTTATAAAATTAAAGAAAATAATAATAAATTTGAATAAATAATATATTTACCGACATAAGTCTGGAAAGAACCGAACCGGTCCGAAATTATCAAAAGCTTTGGGTCGCGATCGTTACAAGAATAGCGCCAAATAGTACCGTATGATCGAGAAAAAACGGCGTCCAGTTGGCTGGGAAATGACAATCGATGACATTTCCCATATAAATTTACATTTAAAATGACAGCGATCTTCATTTCCCAGCCAACTGGACGCTATTTTTTTTCGATCATACGGTATTGTCTTTATAGGTACTTTCCAAACGTAACCAGCGGAGTGCTACAGGGGTCAGTACTTGACCCAACACTATGGAATATCCAGTACAACGACCTACTGGAAACATTTATGCCCGAAGGAGTAACACTAATCGGCTTTAGTAGTTAATTAAATGGGGTTTCCGATGACGTAGCGATGGTGGTAAGTGCCAAAAACGAAAAGACACTCATGAAAAGACATGAGTGTTGCTAATACAGGACTACAAAGAGTGGCCAACTGGATCGAGCGCAAAGGTTTAAAACTAGCACGAAGCAAAACTGAAGCGGTTTTATTAACCACCAAGAGGAAATTCTCTCATATTTCATTTGAGCTTCTCGGTACAACAATTTCACCAAAGAATGAAATAAGATACCTTGGAGTTTGGCTTGATTCAAAGCTTATATTCGGCGAGCATATAAATCAAGTTATACGAAAGGCGGAATGAACTTTGACCGTACTGGGTAACCTGATGCCTAATATAGGAGGGCCACTTGCTTCCAAACGTAGAATCCTAGCCTGTGTAGCACACTTTCAACTGTTATATGCTGCACCAGTCAGTGTGGCACTTCGCAATATCAAAGTGATATATAAGGCAAAAACTTAAAGCTATACACCGTAAACTGAACCTCAAGATCTGCAGTGCATATACACTACTGGCAAAGGAATATTAGCAATAGGAGGTTTTCAATGCGATAAAAAAAGATGGCAAGGCTGCAAAATACACTGCAGTGCAACAGAGACGGATAAAGTGTCTTTTCCCTACCATCGTATAGGGGAAGTGATCATAGAAGTGATACGACGAGAGAGCCCCCTGGGGCGCCGGGCGGGTCTTTAAG
>NW_022146225.1:824410-1002008 GCF_002938485.1 Sitophilus oryzae | reverse complement strand
ACATTAGAGTTCAGCTCGATGGTAGTAAGTATTTTGCGTTTGCGAAAGAGAAATCTTAACCGTCTGGTCGATGTCGCCGGCACTAAGGTTGAAGATCATCTGAGCCCTTCCCCATGCAGAAATACGCTGCCCAGCAGCAAAGTTGCGCCTTAACGACCGTTAATTGCGCAGCAAGATTACGTGACAGGAAGTGCCAGAGAACATTTTGAGAGTAAATCTAATGTTCCCAGACGACACATAATTGTACAGGAGTCACGCTGTTATCGATCGCAAAGGTTGTACCGATGCCTCTTCAGGAACCCGCAGTTACCATGACGCGGCAGCGCGAACGTTGCGAAATGGCGTCGCAGTGCGTCATGGCGAAGCCGGACAGCCAGGTGCCAGAATTGCTCGGCTAAGTGAGAACGGCAGAACGGAAATGACAGTTCAGTTATGGTTGATTATGTGCGGTCAGAGGTAGGGCAGCCACACAAAGAAAACATAGTTTGTTTTCCATAACGTCGATAATGAAACAAAGTGCCTGCTATTGAGGACACCGTGGCTTCACCGACTGTGCCTTTCGGATTGGTCCGTTTATTCAGCTGGACGCATTACTTCTTCGTCGGTAAATATGTTTATTCAAATTTATTTTCTTTACTCTTATAAATGTTGCGGCGCGAGTATGAGACATGAATACCATTAACACACGCCGCCATATCGTACTTACCAGTTCGTTGCTGATAGCACAATAACGACAGGCGGTTTGCGAAAAGATTTGCGGGTTTTTTGAAGATTGTAATGACAAGAGAAAATATATAATTGTTTTGTGTCGCATACGTTGTACGGGATCTGGCGCTGCTATAGCGGTTGCTAAGAACAACCGCAAACAAGAACAGAAATAATTTTCTCTTGTCGAATTCAGAATCTTCAAAAATTATAAAATCTTTTAAAATTCAAACCGCCCTCGGTGAAAAAATACCGCAAAGTGTTTAAAACGTCCATTTTCAAAGTTATTATTGCTATCTTGTGAATTTAATTAAAATTTTATTTACTCAAACCGGTGATAATTGTGAAAAAGTGGCATTAAAAATTAAAAAACTGTGTTGTGAACTGTCAACTGAAAAAACCATCGTGGATCGTGGCATAATATCGGTTTCCAATGTTCCATGGGTATTTCATACATGTCCTCATATAAAATAGAGTTTCTTATATACGCGCCACAGTATTTTATTTATAAAATTAAAGAAAATAATAATAAATTTGAATAAATAATATATTTACCGACATAATTCTGGAAAGAACCGAACCGCAATGCGCTAGGGGTTTCCAGCTGGATAGAGCGTTGAAATCCGAGGAGAGTTTTTTAGTCGGGTAGGAATCCGACACTACCCAACGGTGTCTTATGCAAGATTTTTCCCCTCCTCCTCAACAAAAAACAGGTACTTTCCAATCTAAACTTGTTTCATTTATCTATGGTGATGACGTTCGTGTCATTTGGTGGCAGCTCATTCATACTCTAGCAGAGAATGGCATGAAAACTGGAAGGATAGACTTTATGTTCAAAAAATAGTAGATAATTTCTTTTGTGTAGGATATACCTGCCCTACTTCAAAACTCACAACCCGCCGCCGCCGCTGCTTGATACACTTACATAATTAACCATAACTGATCTAGTTTAATCATTTCCGTTCTGTATTTTCATCTTTCCTACGTTTCCCCTTCTCCTGTTCCTCATAATTCATCGTCTCTGGGAAAAACTAGCCGAAATTAATTCGCAACACGAGCCAGTATTCAATTCCGGCCCGAGACGGGGCTTATAAATTCCGCCGCGTGACGTCGCTGTGGCGCTGCGCTCGCCGCGGACGCGACGTTTCGCCTAACCCTTTCCGCGCTCGTTATTATTTCACTTGCCGCGTCATAATTAATACGGGGTTTCTATGGGGATAGAGTGGCCGCATCTAAAGAAGAAACCCCTACGTCATCAGGAACACGATTGCTTTGCGATCAAACCTTTCATGCTATTCACGCCCGTAGCATTAGATGAGCTCCGTAGTACAATTAATAGTATTAAAAACCAATCCTCATCTGGGACTGATGGGCTTACTCTCAAAATGTTCTCTGAACTTCCTGAATGCACATTAATCTATCGTACTACTTCAGTTAACGAGTCATTCCAAAAAGGAGCTTTTCCAAACTGCCTTAAGACAGCAATAATTATTCCTCTGCATAAAGGAGTGGAAAAAGATGAAGCTTTGAACTATCGCCCAATTGCACTCCTGCCCACATTATCTAAGATCATTGAAAGATCGGTTAAAAAAAGGTTTCTATCTTTTCTCCTTAAATATAAAATACTTACTACCTATCAATTTGGATTTTTAAGTAACAGTTGCACAAATGATGCTATGTTCGACCTTTTTAATAATGTATACTCTAACCTGAATAACCATCACTCTACAGCTACAATTTTCTGTGATTTCTCTGAGGCTTTTGACTGTGTAAATCATAATATCTTAATTAACAAATTGCAATACTATGGATTCAGGGGAGCGCCGCTCGAATGGCTTAAGTCGTATCTTGGCAACAGAAGGCAGCTTGTGAGGATTGATACGTCTATGTCTTTTTGTAAGCCTATAGAATGTTGTGTCCCTCAGGATTCAGTACTTGGCCCTATTTTGTTTCTGGTGTTTATCAACGACATTGCAAATCTAGACATTAGCGGTAAAATTTGCCTCTTTGCGGACGATACTAGTTTCACTTGGAGCGGCCCAGATGTTACGGCACTACATGATACTATATCCAGTGACTCTTGGTGCGATTCTAATCTCCTATGCCTCAACCTATCAAAAACTAAAGTTTTGTCATATAAAAGTACTATACAACCTTTTGTACTTAATAACACCACTATTGACGTCGTGGACTCTGTGAAATGCTTAGGACTTGCAGACAACTCGTTAAAATGGGACTTCCACATCGAAGCTCTATCAAAGAATCACCTCACTTTCACATCGAAGCTCTATCAAAAAATTACCTAACCTCAACCTCTAGAATAGCCTATTATGCCCTTTTTGAGGCACATCTTCGTTATGCCCTTCCATTCTGGGTACTTGCTGCGCAACAAAATTTGATCGTATTTTCAGACTTCAAAAGAGAGCAGTTCGATATTTATTGGGACTGAACAATAGAATTCACTGCCAGAATTTCTTTAAAAATTTCAAAATACTGACTCTTCCTTCTTTATTCATTTTTGAATCCGTTTGCTTAATCCGCAAGCACATATCTGTTATTCCCGAAAGGCCATATCATAACTATCCACTTAGGAATGCGGAGCACGATATTTATCTGCCAACCCCGAGCTCAGAGCTAGTTAAAGGCTCAATACTGTACAATGCCAAAAAAATGTACAATCATCTGCCTTTCAATATCTAGTCGCTTTCATTCTTTCCCGCATTTCGCAAAGCTCTGAAATTATACTTACTGGAGAGAGCCCTATATGCGGTAAACGACTTTTTTGTTGATATGTTTTAATCTTGAACAATTTTGAATTTTAAAATTTTGATCATCTCACACACTGGTGAAATATCTAGTAGTTAATAATTTATAATAACACAGATATTCTTAAATGATTATAACCATTTACAATTCTCCAATTATTGTAAAATTTTTATTGATACTTTTTTTGTGTTCTGCAATATCCATGTACGTTTTATTTGTAATTTTAATGAGGTATTTTTTTTTGAATTGTATGATGTTTGGTTAGATCTTTTATTATTTGTATATTTTTTTGTGCATTTGTTTGCTTTTTAAATGCTGTTGTCGATGAATCTATTTCGGCATTTTGTACAATAAAGCGTTATTTATTATTTATTTCATCTTCTGGTGATTTAATGACAGGTTTATCACCAGTACAAAGGGGCTGTAGATTTTTTTGTTTAGAATGTGATGTTGAAAAAATTAGTTATCGTTTTAGGGGTTACTGTTCTATAACTTTAACAAAAAAAAACGCTGCGCTACAAACGATCAGCGCTCAGCGACGCAGAGATAAACTAAATCTCGAACAGCTTTGTTTCTTCTTTAGATGCGACTACTCTATCACACACTGCATACCCAGGAGGGATAGGATACGTACGCTAAAGTGAGGATGAGGAGGAAAAGAGTGGCTATTAAAAACACGTACTCACACCTTGTCCGGAACAGTTTTCAATTTGCTTTTGCCTGAGCGATTTATAGTTTTATATTCCCGTTCCCTTATTTCTCTAGTGGGTATGCACGTGATTAGATTCACTATAAAACCATTAGAAACCTATATTTCTAATTATTGGAAACGGCTAGTTATTTTTAGTCATAGATGTAGGCTTCAGACATATATAGACAGTTTATATATGTCGCAGGCGGTATCGAATAACTCGGAATTTTGCAAAAAGACTAGGCATATCATAAAACGCCGGCATTTTAACAGAAGAAGAATATTCTACAAAGGCCATATCTGTTTTCAGTCGTTTTGCAATGTGCCTATTGAAGACTACTCAGATTGAACAAAATATTTTACTCGGGATTGGTAATAACTATATAACTTAAATTTATCCTAATAATTTCTTGAACTTCTCTTTCAAAATTTGGAAAGAATGGCACAAAAAGTGATAATTCTGTTAAATAGAGTATGGTTGAGGATGATTATTATAAAGAACTCAATTTATTTTATACTAAAAGAAAGCAAAGTATCTCTGTTATTCGTGAAGATAGAAGGGTGCGGTTTGCACAAACCTGTGCCACTTTTTTGTCAAACGGAAGATGCCGTAAACAAAATTTTCATAGCCCTCTTCGTTTCTGAGCTATAGGGTCTTTTCGAAAATTTTGCAATTGGGGACAGCCCCCGTATCTCCGTTATTATGGATGATATCGAGAAGGTGAAAACTGATTCTTGTAGAACTTCTTACGTAGAATACAGTCTCGTAGTCTGTTTTTCTACGAAAAAAATATTTTTGAAAATATGAACTAAAGTTATGTTTTTTCAAATGGAACACCCTGTATATTTATAAATCATATGATCCGTCTTGCTATGAGCTTCTCAAAAATATATATCACTCTATATTTATTTTCACTATTTACTGCAATATTTAAGATATATCATTTTCTTATTAGTAGGCCGTGATAAATAACAATATCAAAATGGTATTTACTAAAATAGACATACACATATTAAAATTTTATTTGGAATTGATATATTTTACTTTTGAACTTTTACCAGTGAATATATTTTTCTCTTTTTTATAACGGAATTTATTATAATGGGATGGTTTTGCAAATATCTAAAAGCTTGCATTATTAAAGCATTTTCCAAGTGTTCGACATTGTATTAGTATATTTCACGTAAATTAGCTAAAGGAATATTTAAAAGTTCCGATACGATAGCTTCCAAGATTTACAAATAGCGGTAGAAATTTAAGTTTCCCTAATATACAAAGAATTAATTAGTGGCTCTCAAAATAAAACAAGAGACAGATAGCAGTATTACTTTTAAGAATTCTTTAGTTTCTTTTATTATCAATCATGGCCTACTAATAAATATGATCTTTTAATATATTTTTCTAAATATTGCATTAAATAATGAAAATAAATATGGAGTGTTATATATTTTTGAAAAGCTTATGGCAAGCCGGATCATATAATTTATAAATATACAGGGTGTTCCATTTAAGAAAACATAACTTTAGTTCATATCTTTAAAAATATTCTTTTGGTAGAACAACAGACTACGCCACTGTATTCTACGTAAAAAGTTCTAAAATAAACAGTTTTCACTGTCTCAATACCTTTGACAATAACAGAGATACAGGGGGTGTCCCAAATTGCAAAATTTTCAAAAAGTCTCTGTAGCTCAGAAACGAAGAGGCCTATGAAAATTTTGTTTACGGCATCTTCCGTTTGACAAAAAACTGGCACAGGTTTGTGCAAACCGCACTCTTCTATCTTCACGAATAAGGGAGATACCTTATGATTTCAACTAAAATGGGACACCCTGTACACACAATCGAATTACAGAGTATAATAATTAAATGAGATATTAATATTAAGGTTTTAATATATTTTGTATTTAAAATTATGTTATTTATAATTAAAATGTATGAAATAGGATTCAAGTTGTTTTCGTCTAAATACAATAAAATTTTGACATAAATAATTTTTGTTTTTGTATAGGAAAATATGGGGCATTTTTATTAAAACGTAAATTATTCAATATTCTTATGCTCATAGCTGACTAAACTTTGATCATTTTTTAATCTGCCTGGCCTCGATTCTCGATTTGGCATTTTGTAAAACGACTGAAAACAGGCAGTATTTTTGCAGAAGTGTACAGAAAATATCATCATTGTTTAATGCCTAATTCTGATTAGGTTTTTTAGAAAGTGACTGAAAAGAGATATATGTTTTTTGTAAAAATTCCTTCTTTTGTTTAAAAAGCCGGCGTTTTATGATATTTCTAGCCTTTTTGCAAAAAGCTGGGTTATTCTACAGGCCTACAGACAGACAGTTTTATTTAAATTTAATTTAAACAGGTCTGTGGTTTTTGATGTTTGGAAAAGTTTATGCACTAATGAAAAACGACTGTGAAGTTTGTAACATATTTATCAGCGATCATCCTTTTATTAGAACATGACCATCCACAGTCACCAGAGCATCCCTTAAAACTTACTACTAACAGTTTAAATCAACCAACGCTAAATAAGCAAGGGTAACTTCCAACTCCCTGATTGGCCCTCTCCTCTGGCATCATCTGTAGAATAAATATTTTGCCATTGGAATCGATATAGATATATATACGTCGTGATTTAGCGGGGCAAATAAAAGACGTGGGCGTATCGTAATAGAGCTTGGAGAAGTTGTAAATAACGCAATAAACATTGCTTTTATTGTGTCGTAAAGAGACGAGCAACTTTTAAAATTGTAGCGTTATTGTCTCTCGATAACCTTATTTTGTTGTTGATTTGCCAGTATTTTCTTATTTTTTTTCTTTTTCTTTATGGTTTATTATTTACAAGTAACAGACGATAAAATTTTATCAAAATAACTGAATTTTTGGAAAGACTTGTAAATTTAGATGTATGTTGTACCGGAGAGGGGAGTTATGACTTTATGACTGATTATAACAGTCTCAGGGCTTTGAAAAAAGCCAGTATCTGAGACGGTTTTACAAAGGTTAGCTTTCAATTAACAAACTATATCGACAATATTAGTATGTGTACTCTTTAAAAATTTGGTGCATCTTTAAAAATAACCTAAAATGTCAGTATTCCATGGGTATATTGATAAATGAATTTAAAATTACAAGAAAATGCATTTTCTAGGGAAACTTGAAGAGATTGATAAAAATTGGTATAATACAATTTGATAGATAATTAAATTGTGCATCTGATTCTCATAAAATATACATGGTGTTCCATTTAAATTAAACAAGTTATTGCCGTTTAAAGCTAGTAATTATATAAAATAAAATTTTAGACACTCTGTATAAGGTAGTATAATTTTTATTATTGCAACACAATAACTGATCAATAAGTAAACTTCAGTAAATATTTAGTATTAAAAACTTTGATACCCTTGGAGAAATGAAGCCTTAAAATTTTGACTGCAATTTCACAAAATTGAAAATATTTCAAAAACGGTAAGGTTTAAGTGTAATAAACCTTTATCAAATTAACCTTTATTTTAATCGTAGAAACTAAAAATGTAATAATATACAGGGTGTTCCGTTTAAAAAAATACAACTTTGATATTTTTTTATTTATTTGGGACACTATGTATCTTGTAAAAATATTTTTAAATTGTAGCTCTGATAGTCCTTCAACGAACCCAAAACTTACAATTTGTAAAAATCTAATCGTTTAGCTACAATACTCCGTGTCGTATGTGGTGAACAACCCTGTTATAGTAATAACTGATATTGTTCGAGAGCTTAGTTGTTAACTAATAAATAATTAGACTAAAAATAGCTTTAGAATATGTCCCCGACCTTTTATAATTAATTAAGTTAGTTAGTACAGGGCCGGCTGTTCATCAGACCGAAACAACACCTGAACAAACTTGTCAGACCCTCGCGATTAATACGTACACTTTGCCCAAAACCGTCCGTTGTAAATAAGTCACTTAATTTAGCAGCACGGCAGTGCCAGAGATTGGCCATATTTTAATTAACCATACCGCAAAACAACAGCAAAACTTTGTAAAATAAAACTGAAAGAACGGAAAATTTGCATTTTTTTATTTTTTCGATCATATTATTTGTATATGATCAAGTAGCCATGCATTGTTCTTACATGGAGTTACCAGGTTAACATAGCCGGAGAGCTGGCGACATATTTAGAGAACATATTTTAGGCAAGTTAGAATAACAAAAAAAATAAAGTTTAATAACTTGTGAACCCAGAATCCTAAGTCTGGCCGGGAGGTTGGGGGTATTTCGCTACTGCGCAACCCATAACATTTGCAAAAAAATAAATCCAAAAAACATTCTTTACGCAACTTGAAATTTGTTTATTCTTAAATTTTAACATCTATTTAACCTAGAAATAAGTGCCAAACTTTTTTTTCGGATTTAAAGTGTAACCAGACCATTCCAAATATGTTTAATTATTATACCTGGAAAACATACTTTAGGCATTCTAAAATTTTTACAGCGTGTTTATTAGATGATATTAAAAAATATGTGTTAATTGCCAGACGAATTCAATGGGATTTAATAGTTGCCAGACGCGAATAACGATTTTAAATGAGCGCGACAAAAAAAATCTTATGAGTATCTATAAGCGCGAGAAAGATAGTTTATTGAGACCCGTCGGCAGCCGATGCGGCTGACGTAACAGTATTTTGGAGTACTTCAAATTTTCATAAAAACAATTTTTTTCGGTTTCATTTCAATTATTTGCAGGCTTTTAATTCAGAGATTATTTTCTTGGAATTAAGTTACCATGTACAAATATGTATTTATAAATTAAATATTGACGTGCATAGTGTAAATAGTTTAGAATAATTACTGCAAATAAATATTTTAGTAACTACTAATTTCGCTACTAACTACTAAATCACAATGGATAAAAACATTTAAGTTGAGTAGTTTGTAAAAAAGTTACTAGTGACAAAAATTATTGTTTTTGATGAAGGCAGACTACAAAAATGCAAAGAATTTTTAAAAGTGCGCCAACAACATGGTTTAAAAAATTTAAAAAAGTGGTTTTACCAGAAAGCGTAGTTCCGACAAAAGGGTACCATGTACAGTGCTAAAATAATAAGTATTCTGGAATTTTATTAAAGTACCATTGTTAATATTTCTAAATAGATTCAAAAGTAAGTAAAAGTGCTTTACTTTTATGCTTACGCGTTAAAATGACTTTTTTATGTTGTCAATCAGGTCGCAAAAATTAATAGTAATATAATATGTCACAAAAATATAATAATAATTATACTTTTGTGACGTTTGAAAAAAATATATTTTATATTATGCTAATTTTTAAATAATTATTCGTCTTTATTCTTTCAGATACAAAATACTTAAATTTAAAAGTCTTCTTATTGAAAGGATTTCAATCATACATTTTTATTTAAAAATGTTTCTTTTTATTTATTCAATATTAGTTAGTTTTTTTTTAAGTTTTTACGACTCCAAAATGCTGTTACGTCAGCCGCATTGGCTGCCGACGGGTCTCAATAAACTATCTTTCTCGCGCTTATAGATACTCATAAGATTTTTTTGTCGCGCTCATTTAAAATCGTTATTCGCGTCTGGCAAGTATTAAATCCCATTGAATTCGTCTGGCAATTAACACATATTTTTCAATATCATCTAATAAACACGCTGTAAAAATTTTAGAATGCCTAAAGTATGTTTTCCAGGTATAATAATTAAACATATTTGGAATGGTCGGGTTGTACTTTCAACCCGAATAAAAAGTCTGGCATACTTATGTCTAGGTTAAATAGATGCTAAAATTTAACAACAAACAAATTTCAAGTTGCCTAAAGAATGTTTTTTGGATTTATTTTTTTGCAAATGTTATGGGTTGCGCAGTAGCGAAATACCCCCAACCCGCAGCCAGACTTAGGATTCTGGGTTCACCAGTTAATAAACTATACATTTTTAGTTATTCTAGCTTGCCTAAAATATGTTCTCTAAATATGTCGTCAGCTCTTAGGCTAAGACGTTTCACTGACGATATGCGATCTTCGTTAATAAATATGTGGCAACCCAGTATTTCTCTGTTTGTATCTCCATTTTGTATATCTTGGGTACATTTGTTTTATATACAGGGTGTCCCAGAAATAAGTGCAAATATTTTAACTGGTAGTATAGTTCAACCCCAGAAATACGCCTATGAGGTTTTTTTCGCGAAAAAAAAATGAAAATTTTTTTAGTTTTTAGTTAAAAAACTTAATTTCTTGATAATGTGGCAACATAGGTATTAGATTAAATTTACAAGAAAGAAAATCCAGAAAAAATCCAGTGGTTCTCAAAATTTTAGCAAAAAATCATTTTTTTTTGGAAATTTTCAAAGTAAAATAACTCCGGTATTTTGGACTTATTTGAAAAACGGTAAAGAGAAAATATGTTTCTTTTGTCGAGATCTACCACCCCTTAAAATATTTGCACTTATTTCTGGGACACCCTGTATAGCAGGTTTGTCTATTTATATTATTGTTCAGAGAAAAAAAATGAGCTTCCATAACTAAATACAGTTAGATTTAAACTAATACGCACGCAAATCTGTATAATACTGTCAACAAGTTTCCAATAATCGAGTTCTAAATAGGAGTAGTTAAAACTAGGGGGAAATATTATACGTGTATTAAAATATATACGTGTATATAGTATATAGAGCCAGATTGAGCGCTCCGTGTGACGCAATATTAAATAATTAAGCTCTGAAATTAATGCGGATTATGGAGGAAGGATATTTGCTCGTCATATTTTGGTAATTGAACCGTTTTTGGTAAACACTGATATAATTCGATGGATCTTCACATCAGCAAGATATATAATATTCATAGAGATGTTTGTTAATCAAAATTGAGCGTCGTTAAGTCGTTGAGTGTTTGAGTAGTTTAGAGTTCCTTTATATTATCCTTGATGATATTTATTGCATAGATATTTTTATTGTCCAATAATCCAAAACCTGCAGCGACAGCCTTTCCAGCATTGAAACTAGACAATTCTGATGATCCTGATTGTCCAAAACCGCTAACAGCTCCAGAAACAGATCCGGCATTGAAACTGGACAAGTCTGAGACTCCAGACTGTCCAAAACCGGAGGCTACTCCAGAACCTGCATTGAAGCTGGACAAATCTGATACAGCTGACTGTCCGAAGTTGCTAGCACCTCCAGAAACTGCTCCAGCATTGAAGCTTGACAAATCTGCTGCTCCTGCCTGTCCAAAACTGGAACCTACTCCAGAAATAGATGCTCCAGCATTAAAACTGGACAAATCTGAAGCTCCTGCCTGTCCAAAACCGGAAGCTACTCCAGAACCAGCTGCTCCATAAAAAAGATAAAAATAAAAAGAAAAAACGGAAACCTTATACACTTACCAGCACGAAAAACGGGCACCTATAAATTTTCATTTATTTTAAAGCTTTATACAGAGTGGTCCGAACTGTATTCCTGAAACTTTGGCATCAGATTATGCAGATAAAAATAAGTAAAAAAGTTCGTATAAATGTATGTCCTAAAATGCTTAGTTTCGGAGATACAGGGTGTAGAAGTTTAATTTTTATTTCGATTTTTTCCAAATAATTTATAATGTGACGTCAATATTTGGATTAAAATTGGTGTCTGGGAGTTTTTTGACATGAGAAATTTGGGATCCTGATGTCAATATGACTCCTCCTTGTAGAGGACGCCATGCGCCATCTATAGTCTGTCCAACGAGAAGATCCTTGACAGTGATAGATGTGTCTGTCATTTTAATTTCAAAGTAGTTTATTTTATTTTACAAAGAAATAAGTTGGTACAACTGGAACGCATAGCAGGAAATTAATATATGTATTTAAAATCTGACTGACAAGTAACTTCAAAATATTGTGAAAAAACTGTATAAAACTGAAAAAATGTAATCGAGTTATTTTATTTGATAAAAAACGGCATGTGTTAATACAAAACAAACAAAAACAATACACCACATACCAAAAAATATAAAAAAGAACTATTTCTTACTTTCAAGCTTTATGAAACTTCCCGCATTTATGATTATATTTATCAATATAACTTATGTACAAATACAAATTTGTAATATTCCGCAGGAATAAATAAAACAAAATAAATAAAACAAACTATTTTATTAATAATAACACTTACCAAATTTTATACCTCACAGGTTGATTAATTAACTTTAATCTTAATTTTTTTAAACCAGTACCTTTTGACATTATTTTTCTGCAGTACTAAAATCCATTATTTTACCTATCGTGTGATGTCGATATTTTACAGCTACTCCAGTTTTTAGTATGGGTTTAGTATGGTCCTTCTACCATATTCGTGATGCACTTATCTACGACGAGATGGTATACGAACTTTATTGATAGTAACTTTATTGGTGTATCTGTATAAGACTTGCCTGGGCAGCGAGTATTAACCATAAACTGTGCTCTGGGTTCTACAGTTAATTTTCACTCAATTTTTCCTCCACTTGACTTCAAAAGACACAAAACACACGTAATAACACGAATCAAAATGCATCATCTTCCAAAACGCTGGGTATTTGACAAAAGTTGTCACAAAATTATAACCTATAATTTGGCAAGACTTTGACAAACGTCAAAATCTAAAGGCGAGTTCATGCAGACATCGGCGTCCGTTTGTCGTTCATCGTTCCGTCAAACCAATAAAATTGAAATACGATCTGTCATTTTTGAAATAAACCAATAAAACTGGTTAAAAACAACAAGTGACGACGCATGACGAATTTATATTTAAACCCATCCATAGTTAACTTAAAAATTATTAGAAATTTTTTTAGTAAAATAAATAGATTGGTATGGGATGTCATCTGCTTTTCTTCTGTCATCGTCTGTCGAAATCTTACCTGAGAAAAAAAAACAGAGTATACATATGTTTTAACTGTTTTAAAGAGTAATAACTTTTCATCGGTACCTGTATAAAACTACTGAGTAAAAAATATACATTTACGAAGTTTTTTACGCACAAAAAGATCTATTGGTAAAAATCGCTACAAGTAATGGTTCTCGAGATATTTGGAAACGGAATTATCAATACCTGTCATCATTGACATAAATTAAACTAAATTAGACTGAAATCGTAAATTTGAAATATTTTTGTACCAAAAGTTCAAAAGAAACGGTTTTATCATTATTTTTTCGCAGAAAAATTTATGATTGATTTAAAAAATAAAAATTTCTCAAATTTATTATTGCAGTTAAATAACTAATCTATTTAAAGTGTTTATTTTTTGTCAATAATGACATGTATTGAGTATTTCTATTCTAAATCTCTTAAGAAAGATTGCTTGTAGCGAAATATTTAAATGTTTATTCTAAATAATTTTTTGTTGAAAAATCTAAAGTAATTGGGCTATAATAGTGTACTTCTTTACTTATAGTTACTAGTACTCTTCATTAACTATCCAAATGTAGTATTTATTATTTTCTCTGTAAATGCCAGAATTTGCCGTCCTCCATTTTATAGATCGAAAAAGGATTAAAACGGATCGGTTGATGAGGGGCTGGAGGAGCAAGAGGGGAAGGGAGACCATTATAAACTCGACGACCCTGCGGTTGGCTGCACTGTCGGCAAATAATTTAAATAACCCTAGGAGAGCCGTGGAAATAAGTGGAATACTTTCGCTAGGATAGAACGTGGACAGCTCTAATATAATGAGACTCTGTGGTGCTGCAGTGTTGGTGACAGGGTCTGGTCTAGATCAACTGTAAAAGAACAAAAAAATATTAATTGTATATTCGGTTTGTAGTTTCTAGAAAATTTTAAAAGTAAAGTTTTATTCAGAGACTCTAAATTAGAGGTATAAATAATGCTCCATAATGCACAAATTTATTTTTCGTTCAATCTTATTTATAGCTCTTTGAACAGATCTTCTTCTTATACTTCCGAATGCAGTTTGTACTCTTTAATTGTTTTTTATTACTCGTTAATTGTCTTTGTACTTTCAAAACCTAAAATAAAAAATGCAGGTCCGTATTTAAAAAAATTAAGTTGGCCTCTGTATCTCTCAAATTATCAGCTAATTTGAAAATCTAAAAATACCATCAAATAGCCCTATTGGCTATGAGAATGTGCAATTAGTTTTTTGATTTTCTAAAAAGTAACGACAGGAAGAAATAAAATTGCAGCAATCCCAATTTCCAGCAATCCTGGAAAGTTTTAAAACTTTTTTGATGGCATCTTGGTGAACATCCCAAGGCGCAACTTTGCCACAATTTAACCATGTTTGTATATATATTACTGTTACCGAGATACCAATGCTCGTACCTCGAATTTGTAGCACCCTGTATACTTATGAATTTACGATCATTCACCAATGTGTACAAAAATGCAATTAAAATTAATAGAATATACTTCTAGCAGTTTGCTGTAATCAGTTTTATCCTTATTAGGTATTAATAATTGACTTATAAAATAAAAAACTTTTCATTTCTAGCTATATATTCTTTATAATTAAAGGCAAAATAAAAATACTTTTTTACCCATCTACTATCTACTCTGTCTGCTGTTCCAGATACCAACTAGCCAACCCACTAGACTCTTCAGCTTTATGAACCCTCTAGCTGTCGAGATCTGGATATACGTCCTAGCTGCCTACCTCTTAGTTTCTTTCACCCTGTTTGTGATGGCACGCTTTTCACCCTACGAATGGAACAACCCCCACCCCTGTCACCAAGAGTCTGACATTGTAGAAAACCAATTCTCAGTGTCCAACAGTTTCTGGTTCATTACCGGAACCTTCCTGAGACAGGGTTCAGGCCTAAACCCTAAGGTTCGAAACATTTTAAACCGTTTTAAGAAAATTATGCATGTTTTTTATTGTGGAACACTTTGTATATCAGTATCTGGAACTATAAAACTTTCGCATGCAGTAAATTACTCAATGGTACAAGAGATATTTTATCGAAAACTGGAAAGTTTAAGATCTATATTAAAACGATAAATTTGAAAGTTTGTGGAGTAGTGAGTCAAAAACTGTGCAGCTGAATTTGTGGGTAACATAGAAGACCGTTACTCTATTATAAGAAGCGTTTTATTAACTAGGAATATACCAGGTGTGTTTGAGAAGTATATAACTATTTTTTTATATATGGAAACACATTTTTTATTATTAATATTTTGTAAAAAATGTGTTCTTCATAAAAGTTTTTGCTGGTTCTAAAATTCTTCATTCCATTTAGACTTTTCCAATATGAATATTACAACAACCACAGAGTTCCCAACTCTCAAAGGAGTACTACAGGGAGACACGATATCCCCAAAATTATTTACAGCAACACTAGAAGATATCTTTTGTCAACTGGACTGGAACAACAAAGGATTAAAAACAGATGGAGAATATCTTAACCATCTAAGATTTGTTGGCATAGTCCTAATTAAACTTTTAAACAAACTAAAACCAAAATTAAGACAAATTTAGACGTTTTAGTAATCTATTAATTATTTATTATTAATTTTTCATAAATACCTTAAAAAAATAAGTAATATTTTCATGCTTTTCAATTTTTTTCTGAAACAGTAAGGAAATTTAAAAAAGTATAAACGAAATTAAAAATTTTCAACGATTTTTGAAAACACTTATTCAGTTTTTGTACTTATGACACTTCTCCATATCTAGTAAACTATTACTCTAAATTATTTCACATCAACAGAAGTCTCCAGACGTCTATTTTAAAGAATTACTGCAAAACTTTCCCGTTTTAAAGTTTTATCGTTCAAAAATAACAGTATAAATAATTTTTGGACTCTCTAAAAGAATATCGAGGATATTTATGAGAAGATGTTGTTCATTCTAAAGTGTGAGAATATATCAAATATATCTCTACAAGTTTAAAAATCTCCGAGATATCTACACCAAACACATTATGACAGATAAATACAAAAAATTATTTTGTTTATTATTGTTTTACTACGAAAATAATTTTATTGTATCCATAAATAATAACAATAGTGTGTTAAAAGGTATTTTAGAAAAGGAAAAATTATGTCTGCAACCAGTCACTCACCTCTATATCCCGCATCAGTTTGTGCAGGTCCTTGATAGTATAGGAGCATAGTTTCTTCGCTTCTTGCCTTGACTTTGTCATAGGTGCTTGGCTGTTTCAGGATCTTTATCGCAGAATTTGCAGCAAAAACTTTCCTGATACTGGTTGAGTTTTGTTGTTGGGCAGCGTTTTAATGATTCCTTAGTACAGAGTCTCCAGATGATACCTTCATAATTTTAGCAATTTTTAGTCGTTTCCTCCTTTGGTTGTCTTAATCCAAGTAAATCTTCTTACTTTATTTACAAAAAAAAACTCAACAAGAATTTAAAAAATGTTTTATACTCTATTTTTTTTATTTTAACATCAAAGGTTTACCCAAAGTCTCCCCAACAACTGTTCTTGTTTCTCAAACCCTTTGGAATGGACGTCTGGATGCTAGTCTTAGTAGCATACATTATAGTTTCCATCACTATGTGGATAGTTTCCTTCCTATCACCCAACGAATGGAAACCAATGGAGATATGTGAAGAATGCTACTTGAAAGAGAACATGGGATATAATTCAGACAGTGAAGACGACACATACTACAGAAATAGTGAGATTTCTTCTGATTTTGGTACAGATGACCCAAATGATTTTTTTGAAGATTTAGGTATAATTTTGTTACCAGAATTTTTTCCAGACTTAATTTTTTGTTTCTATTACTTTTTAAGACGAAACTTCTGTAAGTTATGCAGAGAAACGTTGTTTCATGAAGTATCATACGGATGATCATTTCTGTCAAGAGGCTTTTGAAAGTTCGGATATTTTAGAGAATAAGTTCACTGTAAATAACAGTTTTTGGTTCAGTGTGGGCAGTTTAACACAACAAGCTACAGATCTGAATCCCAAGGTGAAAAAAAATGTAGACTTATTAGGTAGATTGCTAGAGGCTGATTATTGAGATATCTATGCTGTAATCAGTAGGTAAAAAATATGGATTTAGAAAAAATGCTAGATCATTGTAAGCTACTTTGAATATTATGCTAAAATAATTGGAATTGTATACAAAGTGTTCCACTATTAGTTAGTTTTTACAAATGTTTGGTATTTTATTAGAATTAGTTATTTACACAGGCTTGAATGCTTGAATTTGATATACTTATTATTTTGTTGATTCTAGAACTATAAATTGTCAACTCTGTACAAATAAGTATTTTTACAATAAATTTTTTGATATGGTACTTAATAATTTTGATCTGTTTAGGCTACATCTACACGAATTGTTGGAGGTATATGGTGGTTCTTTACCTTGATCATCATATCGTCGTATACAGCGAATTTGGCTGCCTTTTTGACAGTGGAACGCATGATCACACCCATCGAAAGTGCCCAGGACCTTGCTGATCAAACGGAGATATCGTATGGGACCTTGGAAGGTGGCAGTACCATGACATTCTTCAGGGTGAGTCTACAGGATGTTTAAAAAAACATGTGTCATCTCTCGTGGAGAGATTCCTCACGTAAAAATAAAATTTATTTTTCATATTAACATAGGTCCGATTCTGCTTTGTTTCCTAGCTACAGGGTGTTAAAGTTTTAATATTTTTCGATTTATTATAATTTTCTTCCAAAGTACTTTTAGTGTTTCGGATGAAATTTTGAGGGTACTTTAAAGCTAAAAAAGTGCCAACATATTCACCATGGACGTGCATATGGGTTATTACAGGAATATTTAAAAAAAAGCATGTACGCCGCTGACTTTTTTTTCTCTTTTTAGCGAAATTATTACTATGGTCTATAAAATGAATAACTTTGAATTTTGACCGTTATTTTTTACCAACATGGCAAATATAAAATCCCTCTGCCAAAAAAGTTATTGATATTCTTTAAATTGAGCCTGAGCGAATCAGATAGGTAACTCTTTTTACTTTCGTGAAATAGAAAAGAAAGATAATAGAACAAGTGACAGTTCTTCCTCTTCTTCCAAAAATCAACACGAAATGTCATAATTGTCAAAAGTAAAATGTCATCAGCTTTTGACATTTCTAAATATCAGACCAATTCCGTCTCTAATAGAACAGCCCGGGAGCGAGATTTATGACGTCACGCTAGTTAGATACTACGGATTAATAAATATGTTGTAGACTACATGGAAAACATAATTATTCCTCGTATTTTTGGTTTGTATTTTAAAAATGATATAGTTTACATGAAATATACATAATATACAGTTAATAAATACCATATATACCTATTTATAGTAATAAATACTTTGGCAAATAAACTATGAGCCATACAAATGCAGCAAATGCTTTACAATATACAAATAATAAATAGGGACATAAGGTAATGGGTAAAATGTAAAATATATTTTAAATTTTGAGGTTTGAAAATCGATCTAATTTAACAAAAAACATTCAATACCTACTACTAATGTATTTATTATTAATTATTTAATAATATTATTATATTCTTTTGGTAGGTTGTGATTTTGTGTGTATTTGTTGCATTTGTATCATTCATAGTTTATTTGCTAAAGTATTTATTACTATAAATCGGTATATATATTGTATTTATTAACTATAAATTATGTATAATTCATGTAAACTATATCATTTTTAAAATACAAACCAAAAATACGAGGAATAATTATGTTTTTCATGTATTCTACACCATATTTATTAATCCGTTATATCTAACTAGTGTGACGTCATAAATCTCGCTCCGAGGCTGTTCTATTAGAGGCGGCATTGCTTCAGCATGGCCGCAAGTTGCTAACCTAATAAAATTAACCCTAGAAAAGACCGCGGGAACTGTCAAATTCAAAGTTATTTGTTTCACAGACTATATTATTTCAGTATTATAAAACTTATGCAATATTTAAACAGTTTTCATTAAAATCCCACCAAAATGTTTGTCGTCATATAAGAAAGAAAAATTTAATATTCACATAGTAACGATCGTGTACAAAATTGTTCTGGACTTTTTACTCAGCTACAACGAGCGCAACCCGACCTAGCGCACTATCCAGTCATTTTAATAAAATTCTAACCGGCTTTTTCCCCGTGTAACATATGCACCGTTTCGTGTAATTAATTAAACATGTAATTAATTAAACATATTAGTATAAAAGCTCTCCGGTTGTCGGTTTTATCTAAAAGCGTGACTAAAGTTAAACTCAAATTTAATTAAATTCAATTTTGTTGAGTTGAACTAGAACACTGAGCAGGTGTTTGTGCAATCAATTCAGACATTTTTTCGATATGTGCGTGTTTTTTTTTGGAAAAAAATCGTTTATAAATCGATTTGGGAAATTTAAAATGTAAAAAGTGATGTTTGGACAAATGCGAAATCGAATTTTTAATTAGGGACTAGTTTGCAGTTTGATTTTCTCTTGAATCAGGAAATTTAAAAGCAATATGCTATAGTATAACCATGTTTGCTTGTGTTAAACAGATTTTTTAATCGATTTAATCAAAGTTAAATATTTTTTTTATGGAAAGGCACGGTGTTTCGGTATGTTAAGAGGAATCTAAACATAAATAATTAAAAATTACGTGTTTATATTAATTTAATTTTATTTTATTTTAAAAATTTCGACTGCAGCGCTCCATGCGGTAGAAATTAGTAATTTTCGTCTCTGTATTTCACGCAGTTCTGATGTTGATCGCATTGAAATAATAAAATATTAAAATCATGGATTTGTCATATTATTTAAGTACCTATTTTAGTTTTTACTGGTGCAGATATTGAAACTATAAAATACTCAGGTGCGAGGTTTGTGTGATGTAACGCTGTTTCGGGTAGTAAAAAATAAGTGAAAAAGAATTCGAACTGTAGGCGTCTTGTTGTGTTGTGACAATTTCAAATGTTAATAAAACTGCCAAAAAATGTTAACGCTTAAATGAGAGCGTAATTAGGGCGTTGTTGGGTGCAATAACATTCAATAACTCAACTTTCCCGGATATTAAACTCTCCCGAAACAACATTTTATAGCTTCATAGTTTCTCACGCTGATTTTATCAAAAGCAAAAAAGGATTCAAACAGTTCGATGAAACAAGTGAGTAAACAAAGTGCTCGTTACTTAATCAAAAAATTAAAGAGACATATACTAGGAAAGGGCCATGTATACCATGATAGTAAGACCCATGATTACTTATGGAGCAGTTGCCTGGTACACAAAACTAGAGCAACGGACGGCAAGGCTAAACCTATGCAAAGTCCAGAGACTAGCATGTGTTTGCATCACAGGAGCCATGAGAACCTGTCCAACAGCAGCAATGGAGGTCATTCTAGATCTAACACCACTGCACATTGTCATTGGTAGATATGCCAATGCGACAATGATTAGAATGGTCACTAACGGAATTAGTACTGGGAGAATTATCAGATCAGGGGCTTGGAACACCCTCAAAAAGGAAATACCACTCCTGCAACTCCCAGTGGACGATATGCCAAGAACGTACAACTTTGACAAATATGTCAATGTAGTATTGAGCAATGAGAAGGATTGGAAGAGCGAAACGCTTGCCCAGCAGTTAAAAGACCATACCATAACTTGGTATACTGATGCTTCCAAAACCAATACGGGAACAGGGATCGGAGTGTTTGGGCCGAGAGCTAATTACTCCGAACCAATGGGCACTTACCTTAGTATCCTACAGGCAGAAATCTACGCTATCGAGAGATGCGTACAACTTATCTTAGATAGGAACTATCGGAAACAAGAAATAGCCATCTTATCTGATAGTCAAGCAGCGTTAAAGGCGATCAACTCAGTATCAATCAATTCGAAATTGGTCAAAGAATGCATAGAGAAGCTGAATAAATTAGGCAAAGAAAACAAAGTCCTCCTACACTGGGTGCCTGCTCACCAAGGGATAGAAGGCAATGAAAAGCAAATAATCTAGCTAGGAAAGGAGCGAACACTCCACTAACTGGACCAGAACCGTTCTGCTTTCCAAGTGGTAACCAACTCAAGGCGGAACTCAAGAACTTGGAAGATTCCTTCCGCAACCTGGAATGGAAATCTTGCAATGGTCTAAGACACTCGAAGAAGTTTCTGAGGGCTTATGATCAAGAAAAATCACAGATCTTCCTGGGTCTGAGTAAGAACAATCTTCGGATTGTCACGGGGTTTTAACAGGACACTGTCTCCTCAATGAACACCTCAGTAGATTGAAACTAAGAAGAAACGGCGAATGCAGATTCTGTGGGGAAGATGGTGAAACACCAGTACACCTCATCACTGAGTGCGCCGAGACGACAACCATTTGTGCCATGAATTTTGGTACGACTGATATTGGAGATGGAGAACTACCCTCTATAAAACCGTCCCAGATACTGGCTTTTGTCAAAGCCCTGGGACTGTATGATGAGTTATGATTCAAGAAAGGGGGACACAATGGATCTGTAAGGTCGAAGTGATTAACCCCCCTCTCACTCATTCTAAATTCTAAATTCTAAAACTAGGAGAGGATAAAATATAATTTGCAATATTAATAATATACTTTTTTTAATCAACCAGTGATTAAATGTTTTATGAACATCTTCTTATAAAATTATAATTATGTACCTTTAAAAAATTTCCTTATCTATAGCCGAAATAGCCCCAATTATGCCTAGCAAAACCGATGATAATACTATGCTCGCTACCGTAGTTGAACTCATCTAAAAAGTTTTTTTTAACTGGAATAATAAATTATAATACAAGTTAAACCTTCTGAAGATATCAAAATATTTACTTTTTTATTTTTATACATATATATTAATGCAGTAATTTCATTTTTATTTGTGGACATTTACATGATATTTATTGCAGTGTATTAAAATACTTATGTTTCTATTTTTATATATTTTTTAATTTATTTATAATTCCTTTTTTCAGGACTCTAAGATTGGAATTTATCAAAAAATGTGGAGGTTTATGGAAAGCAGGAAACCTCGGGTTTTTGTCAAAAGCTACGAGGATGGAATAAACAGGGTGTTGCAGGGAAACTATGCCTTCCTCATGGAATCCACCATGCTGGATTACGCGGTTCAACGTGACTGCAATTTGACACAAATAGGTAAAGCATATCATCTTCTAGATTATTCAACCATTTCCAG
Organism: Sitophilus oryzae; assembly: GCF_002938485.1. Lineage (NCBI taxonomy): Eukaryota > Metazoa > Arthropoda > Insecta > Coleoptera > Curculionidae > Sitophilus > Sitophilus oryzae. The sequence goes on along the minus strand of NW_022146225.1, from coordinate 979,731 downwards.
TTACAGCCTATTTTGCGAAGATGGGCTGAAATTTGGGTAAATACTATATACCCGGTATATACCCAAGTCTGTTTATTTTGTTAATTTAACCTAGTATAAAAAATTTTAACAACAATAATTTGTTGTTATTATTTAAAATAAAATTAAAAAAAAATCGAAATTGAAATTTCAATCTAGAGTGCCATGGCTGTGTTAAAAACACTAATTTATCATCAAGGAGTCTTGGAAAAATAGATTTGATCGTCTAATGTTTTAGTGTCTTGTCCTGGCCAGTTAGAAAATGCTCCAATCGTATTTTTAATCATATCTCAATTTTTTCAAATGGATTGAGGGTGGCTCATTGGCATATTTGGAAAAAGCATTTTTTTACTACGAATAATTTGATCACTTTGTATTTCGAGTCAAATTGTCGTTATGAACCGCATGTGACAATTTCTAATAAACTATATGCGAAGATGTCAAAAATTGACACATGATATGCCATTCTATTCAGAATGCCATTTTCTATAGAATAAAGTAAAACCGAGGGTGGCCATTTAAAAATCAAAAGTTGTAGTCATTTTCGGTGAAACAGGAAGTGGCCGAAAACAGTTGAATACGTTAATCAATCCTAATTTACGTCATATACTAACTTACCAAATCTGGTTTTTTTATCTGAAAAAATAAAAAAGTTATAGGGGTGAGCCACTTTTGAGACACACCCGGTATAAAGTGTCCCATTTCAATAATACAGTTTAAGATAGTTAAAGCTCGTAAAAAATAAAATTAATTATTTTTGGATATACAAAAAAATAACTTTAACTACGAAAAAGCTAAAGCCTGTTAAAATTACTAAAAAACACCAAACTCTCACTGCACAATACAAAAAAAATACACAGCTAAAATAGGATTATCTAGTAATATTTGCAAAACGTGTTTCTCTTTGCAGGCGGTCTTCTGGATTCAAAGGGTTACGGCATCGCCACCCCCAAGGGCAGTCCCTGGAGGGACAAGATCTCCCTGGCCATCCTGGAACTGCAGGAAAAAGGAGTTATCCAGATCCTGTACGACAAATGGTGGAAAAATACCGGAGATGTTTGTACTCGCGACGACAAAAGCAAGGAATCCAAAGCAAACGCCTTGGGAGTGGAGAATATCGGTAAGAAAAATGGTGTAGGGGATGTATATTAAGGGATAAAGGGGCATTTTCTTTTGAGACGGTGTTTTAAAAGGCGGAAAATATGGGTATAGTAAAGATTTTAGCATGTTATTGACAAATTTCTTATGCATGTTGAGTTTTTTTATATATCTTTTATAATTGTCCGAGGATTGGAATTGGACCGTTGTCTCTGTTCATACTATCTTTACATTTATTAATTCTGATGCTTTCATATGCATCTAAGTGCCTGTAATTTGAGATTTGTTTAATTAATTTTAAATTATTAAGATCTATACAATGTTCTTTATCAACAATATGTTCGGCAACGCAAGATTTATCCGGTCTACCATATCTTATCTGAGCTAAATGTTCTTTAAATCTAGTTAATATAGAGTTTCTAGTTTGCCCAACATATTTCTGATTAAAATCTTTACAAGAAATTTCATAAATACCCGGCCTTTCCAGTGGAGGTGTTTTATTCTTTGGATTACCTAATAATTGTTGTAATTTATTATTAGCACTGTACACAAGTTTATAATTGACATTCTTAAAAATTCCTTTTAGACCACGGGATAACTCTCTATCAAACGGTATTGAAAAATATTTTGACGTATCTTTCTCCACTTGCGCTGCTGAACATTGTATATATCTTAATAATTTATAATTAATTAAACAAGTCTCATATTACAGGCAATTAGATGCATATGAAAACATCAGAATTAATAAATGTAAAGATAGTATGAACAGAGACAACGGTCCAATTCCTTCAAATTCTTTGTTCCTACTACTCTAGTGGCGGAAATCTAACTGGTACGCTCGGTGGGCTCTGACTCGGTTGGCTAGATCTTGCCACGCCCACGCAATGCCCACTGAGCGAGTATATAAACGCTCAACTTGTAGATTGTAGTTTAGTTTATAATCATCTGCTGATGATGCTAACATGGTTAGCGAAACGCGCGTCCAGTGTAAAAGTAAAAGTGTTTTGGTGTATTGTGGTGATTTAGTGTTTTATTTTGCTGTGTAACACCAAAGGTTCCAACCCCCAACTGTAGAGAATATCACTCTGAATAGAATGACATATCATATGTCAACTTTTGACATTTTTGCATATGGTTTATTTGAAATTATAATTTGCGGTTCGTAACGAAAATTTAACTTGAAATATACCAAGTGTGTGCATGGTATCAAATTATTCGTAAAAAAATGCTTTTTTCAAATATGCTAATGAGCCATCTCCGTTCCATTTGAGAAAAATGAGATATGATTAAAAATACGATTTCAGCATATTCTAACTGGCCATGACAAGACAGTGAAAATATTAGACGATCAAATCTATTTTTCCAAGGCTCCTTGATTAAGAATTGTGCCATTTAAAAATCAAAAGTTGTAGTCATTTCCGGTGAAACGGGAAGTAACCAAAAACAACTGAGTACGTCAATCAATCCTAATTTATGTCATATACTAACATACCACATCTCGTTTTTTTATCTGAAAGAAATAAAAAAGTTATAGGGATGAGCCACTTTTGAGACGCACCCCCGGTATGTGACATTAATAATGTAAATAAATTAATAGTATTAATAGAGTAGTTAGACGAGTGTCTCTATCTCTATCGTAAAAAAAAATCTCTATCGTATTTCATGGTTGCTACCTATGAAAGGTAGAGGGAATTATGTCATCTTAATTCCCGTTAATAATGTCACAACCCCGTTTATGGTTAGTGTAAACAATACGACATAAGCTTATATTATTTCAGCAAGCAATAAAAACTTCTATTACCTTTAATTCCACTCACTTGAATCAAACGAGTTTTGTTCAAGCTTACAACCCCAACACAACTTATTCCCAACTTTTAATCACCCCTTTAATGCCTCCTTTAATCACCGAAATTAGACGGGCTTAATCCAGAGGCATTAAATTAAGATAAAATTTTATTACACGCTAAGTATCGAATACCTGGACGAGTTATTAAAATTCGCTAATAAATCGATTAGAACCGACGACGCTGTATCGAACTAATTAAAAACATCGACGGTCGATATCGATTTCGATTACCGTGTTTTTTTTTTCGTCCATTAGAGGGAGAATGAGAAAATGGGAAAAACTTTGATGATGGGGCTTAATTGTTTGGCGAAGATAATTAGTGGAGAGGGGATTGTCTTTGTCCTTTGTTAAAGTTAACGTAAAATTCATTGTTGAGGGTGGAAGGGATTAAAATATTATGCGCTTAGCGGTAAGAGTTACTTTTAAGTACCAACCTAAAATCTGTCCTGTCTTTAAAAATAGTTTTTGATGTAATCCAGAAAATTTAATTTTACTATAAGACAGTTGTAATGAAGTTCATAAAATTTCTAGGACACCCTGTATATTGTGTTAATATTATACTAGAATAATAGAGCCTTCATGTTCTTTTAATAATGACAGTCTATGTATTTTATTGTTAGATCATTATTGTAATGAACTTCATTAGTGTTCTTATTGTTGAATTAAATAAGTTAAATATTTAATTGCCATTTTTTGAGAGAGTTTTGATTGGTTTTGGTCGCTAAAATTTAATGCGAAAAACCGAAACGTTTGCGCCGCTCTCCCTACTCTGCTAGTGCAGGTTGAGTGGAGGGGAGCGTCAGTCGAGTACCTCGGCTGCAGCAGCTCCAGTTAGACAGTTTTGTGGTCGCACGCGAAACAGTGAGGTTCGAGTCCGGAGTGCCCTGCCAAGTGTCCTGCTGCCAGCCGCCTGTCGCCGCACTGTATAAGGTAAGCACCCACCGCCAAAGTGATCGAGGGTAGGTCGTATTATTTTTATTGTTATTAAGCGTTTACTCTCAAACCACCTGGACGCGTTATAGGGATAAGGGAGTTTGTTGACGGGATTGTTAGGATATTAAAAGCGCGGGAGAACAACCATTGCCGACCAGGAGGGACTACGTTGTGCTACGAGCAGGTCGCCAGGAATGATGTCCTTTTCTTTTAAAGGTTGTCTGACATCTGCTCCGGTCTGACGTATCCTTCGGTTCATGGGACGAGAGTTCGTAGTTTTCTTCATTAATATTAAAATTGCCAGGATTGCTGAGCAGGCAAAAAGGGACTACGCTGTGCTACAGGCAGGTCGCCAGGAATGATGTCCTTTTCTTTTAAAGGTTGTCTGACATCTGCTCCGGTTCAGTGTACCTCTCGGGGAAAGCTAATTACAGGCTAATAATTAATTCTTCTTCTTAAGGGACAGTCGGGGTAGTTCAGTAAACGCACGGGTCGCGAATGTTCACGGAGCTAAAACAAGACTTCGCCCAAATCCCGAAGCTGGTTTTGTAGCTCCCGTATTTTTCTAGGTGTGTCGTCCGGACTGCACCCTGCATCAGTGACACTGGACGGGATCTCGCCGAAATCCCGAGGTTGTCCTGACCGGGCGGTGTGTGCGGGCTGCGCTTATCCAAACGACGTACAACTCGCCGAGACGTCGCTAACGTCTACGTCGATCCAGGGCTCGCGTTTGTGTATCCCTCGGGACGCTGTTAACTTCGCGACCGATCCAGAACTCGCGTTTGCGTATCCCACAGGACGCTGTTAACTTCGCGATCGATTCAGGACTCGCGTTTACGTATCCCACAGGACGCTGTTAACTTCGCGATCGATCCAGGGCTCGCGTTTGTGTATCCCACGGGACGCTGTTAACTTCGCGATCGATCCAGGGCTCGCGTTTGTGTCCCACAGGACGCTGTTAATTTCGCGATCGATCCAGGACTTGCGTTTGTGTATCCGGGACGCTTTTAACTTCGACGCCGATCCGAGGTCCGTGTTTCGTTGTCAAAACGGATGCCGTTCCGAGAAATATTTAGCTGTGACCATCGAGACCCTGTAACGACGTCGCCGCCATTTAGAGAGTCGCGTCGTAGTAGAGTGTGTTGCTCCGGTACTTACGTGTCTGTGTTCATTAGGACGCCGCTAGATTCGACGCCGATCAGGAACTCGCGTCGTTTTATTTAATAGAACGTCATTGCGGGAACGCGTTTTGAATTCACGGGATAGAATCAGTCAGAGAGTTACATATAGGGAATAATCGATCAAAACTCTAGAGGTACATGGTTGTTATTGTAAATTTTACTTTACGGGTCTTTAAATATACATTTTATTGTTACGATTCGAGGACGTGAACCTTCCTGGATTATTTGTGTACATAATTAATTAGTTAAATAAAAACCTAGTGTTACGTTATAGTTAATTGTGTGTTTTATTTTCTTTTCATCTCATCACTCCCTGGTATCTTCACTGTATAAAAGCTACCCGTATTGGCACTAGTGGTCTCTCAAACACTTTAAACGTTGGGGGTGGCGCCCGAGGAACCGAAACAAGGCAACTCGGCGTCCGTGAGCTTTCTCTAAAACGGGGGAGCGTCACACAGTGATTTTTTTTTAGAAATTCATATTTAAGTTGATATAATTATAATTGCTGTAAAAAATATCCACACATGATATAAACTCCCCTGCATAACATTCCGCCAACCTAAAATTTTGACTAAGTTTGATGTTTCATAACTTTTGAACTTGTAATCCAATTTTTATGATTATGGTATCAATTTGAAGATTAATTTATTGGCATTATTTTTATTATTTTAAAGGCTTTAAGGTACTGATATTTTTACAATCTTGAATTTGTTCTCAAAGCCCAGCGTTATATTGAGGATATCCTCCAAGAAGTTGTTCCATTTGCTCCTTTGATCGGAATCAGTTTATACTGATGCCTGATAATGCCAGGCCCCCACATTCTACGGGGTAACGAGTTAGGAGTATGAGTGGTTAACGAATATCTGAATAAGGTTGTAGCTATGGTTTGGTTGGAATCTCCGTTAATGCTAGCCTTATATCTCTTCTAAAGGGTTTTATTGGGCTATAGATCAAAAAAGAATAACTACCCTTATTCATTCGATAACACGAAGACCTCGAGGTGTTATTGCCGTGAAAGGTGGACATACACGCTATTAAAATTTAATTATAAAATTATTGGTTTTGGCAATAAAAGAATCTCTGAAATCAATACTTTACTTAAAAATTTGTAGCTCATAAATGAATAGAGGTAATGGGATAATTCATATAGAGTAATATATTTTTCAAAAATAAATATCACAATTTTTATTATTAATAGATATTCCTGGACATTCATATCCAAATCAAATATCAATAAATTATAACACAATAAATAATTTAAAATATATAAATGAGATATTATAGATTCTCTTCATTATTTTCTGCTTTTCTGTATTCATACGTGTATTAAACGTGTAGGTCAGCTATTCTACAGAAGGTGAACTATTTGGCCCTCTGACTATAAAAGGTGAAAGGGGTGGGTAATAGTCGTTGAATTTATGCCCTCTAGCCACCCCTGGCTTATTGGCACACTACCCTCATACCTGTTGCGCGCTCACAGACCTACTTTTAAAGTTTTCCGGAAAAGGAGTTTATTGAATTGCTGACAGCACGATTGATATACAGGGTGGCCCATCGAAAACGTAGGGTAGAAGCACCGGTTGTGGCCAGGTTAAGGGATTTTTAGATTTTGACTTATCAGAAAAAATATTTGTAGTTAATTTTGGAGATAAAACAAAATTTTTGGTGCTTCTCCAAACATTTTTCTTTCAAAATCTGCTTTCATTGTAAAGATTTGTATTCTTAATAAACAGAAAATAATTATTTTATGAAAACATACGATTTTTCCCATTTGTGGCCACCTTGTGCCAAATGTGGCCACATTTGCTACCATTTGTGGCCACTTGCAAAAATATTCTCTATATTGAATTTCGCAGATAACTAAGCAAATAATAATATTTTATTTATTACTTTCTTAAAAAAAAAGACATAAAAAGAGACATAATACCAAATGTCTCTTTTTATGTCTTTTTTTTTAAAGAAAGTAATAAATAAAATATTATTATTTGCTTAGTTATCTGCGAAATTTGGTACTTAATTTTTTATATTTTTAACAAAAAAAACATGAACGTTTATTCTTAAAACAAATCAAGTGATACCTAATACCTTATTTTGTTTTTTATCTGTTATACAAATGTTAAATAAAAATTAGGTACATATTAATACTACTGTGAGGAACAATAAGAAAAGTACACTAATTTATCAGAATATTCTTGAATATTTATTAGTTCAGGTAACCACCATACATTTCTCTTGAATTGACTTTTTTAGATTCATCAATTTTCATTGTTATAACACTCAGTTTGTATCAAAGCAAGTCATTTTTACTTCCAATTGCCGCAGATTTGAACCATTGTGCAGCTATAATATTCAACATAATATTTATTATTTTCAATTTGTAATATTTTCCTGGATTTAACTGATTCCCGTTCTTTAAAATAATAAAATTTCCTATATTTAATTCAGCAGATGTCACAGATTAAGCTGGCGTTGGTTTCTCTTTTTTATTTCTACTAGAAAGATCTTTATTTTTATTACAAAAAAGAAAATAATTTTATTTTAATTATTTTTTTTTTGTAAAGTTTTCATTGCCAGTTTTTGTTTTTTTCTCCTTTCCCTTCATTAATTCAATCCACTTATCATATGTAATGACTGATGGTAGATGTAGCCTCTTTCTTTTTAAAAATTAATATCTTCCCGGGTATCATCCTTAAGTTCATAATTATGTCTACTAGTCTTTTTCCTGCATGGTTTGGTCTAGTGGTCCTGAATCATCTTCCTTTGAATTCTCATAATTTTTATTTTTATCGCATTCGTTCATATTTATTCCATTTAGTTCTATATCTATATTATTTTCTATAATCGTTTTCTCATCTGAAGGAAAACTTGATGACGGTATATGTTCAGATTCGTAATCTTGGCCCATAATTGTATTTGGGATATTATTATAATTAGGTACTATTTATTATTCAGTTTTTATTAAAAGCTGAATAATAACAAATAAAATGTTCTTGATATTATGTTGTCCGTCATTTGCACTTACATTATAAAGCTAAATAATATGTGGCCACAACTAGATTTCGATTGCTCCATTTTTGGCCATAACCTGGCTACAAGTAGAACATAATTAAAATTTAATTACACCTTTTGTGGCCACAGAAATAAATCTTAAATATTAATTATTTGAATATAATAAATTTAAAAAATAGTTGCCAGATATATAATATTTATAAAAATCATGGAAAATTAAACCCCAATACAGATTATTGTTAATAATTTGAGTTCTACTTACCTAGCTATCCTTAAGAAATGGGCTAAGAAAACAGCATCTAGTAAATATGTACTACTACTTTTTGGTCTAACGGCCGACTTTTACACCAAATTCGAATATTTTCTATTGCATATGGCGCTGGATATATCAATTTAGAAAATTATAGATACACGTTTGTCACAATGACGTGAAAAGACTTAATTTTTAAGATTTTTTAAAGAAGTGGCTACAACAGGGTCAATGGCCACAAATGGTGCGTCTACCCTACCGCAAGGCATAACGGCTAGGGTATTCCTTTTTAAAAAAAGCACCATAAAAGCACTCTAGGGTGGGGATCCTTGACAGTTCTGTTTGACGATTCATTTGACACATTTGAATTTGATTTGAAATTTTGTGGATTTGTCAGTCTTTACGGAGCTTATTTTATGTTATTTATTATTTATTCTACTACTGATAGTTGTATAAAGGTAGTAAATCTAGATGGAAATTGTGGCAGAACTTAAATTAACAGTGACACTATTGCGATTTTTCGAAAAAGACTCTAAAATAGTTGGTTGTGTAGTGTGCGGTAGATCTCGGCAAAAATTGAGTGAAATAATGGAACAACTTTTCGCTAGTAAGTGACTATATAATATACATACGTGTAGTAAACCGACCATTTATAAAATTCACTTAAATTAACTAAATTATATATTTTTCTTGCATTTTAGCTTTTATTTATTACTTGTCAAAGATTAGATGTCAAAGAATTTAGATACGTTAATTTGACTTACCTACTTCAGTAGCGCATCGGATGTTTGTGTTAATAAATACTTATTATAACTTATCTATTTTCATTAGAATTATATATTTTTATAACAATTTTAATAACTACCAACATTTATTCACAACGTAAAATAAAACAACAAATTATTGAGACTACCCCACGTCTACCCTACATCATAGTTTTACATTTTTTAAATTAGAACGACACTGATAAACCGGAATTTAAGTCGGCCATATTTGAGGCCCATCGCGGTGTACCTAAGATTTTTGATATGCTCCTTCCTTAGTCTTCTTATTCAAAGCCTCTAACAGACCGATCAATGAAGCACTTGTATGTATAGAGGTCAATTTTGTCCAATTTACTACTTTCGATTCCAAAAATACGTTAATAGTTCGATGTCCACGGAGTACTGAGAAACCCTGTATATTTAAAATATTTACAAAATATCATGAATATTTTTAATTGATTTTAATATTATTTTAGCGAAAAAAAAAACAATGCTGAGTGTCGTTAAATAAAAATATTTCAATCCGTATCAGCTAAATTCGGCAAATAAATATTTTATAATTAAAACTCTATCCCTGCCTTGATTTATTATACCAATTTAATATTTTCTGTGTATTAGTGCAAAAAATAAATGGTTTATTTATCATTTATATTACTAATTTTTTTGTCATATTTTTTATGAAATATTTATGAAATTAGGAAAGAAATAAAATTACAAAACAAAAATAAATTATGTGCATATATTTTTATCACAGCATATTTTATTAAGGAACCACACTGGAACAACTTAAATTTAAAGAAGCTCCAAACAATAATAATTTTCACCCCAATGTGGGTTATTACGATTAGACGATAGTTTTATACAGATACTTACAACAAATAACTTACAAAAATAACTCTGTTACAGGTGGAGTTTTTGTAGTTCTACTATGCGGTCTAGCTCTGGCAATCTTAGTAGCCATTTTGGAGTTTTGCTGGAACAGCAAGAAAAATGCCCAAACTGACAGACAGTCGTTGTGCTCCGAAATGGCAGAAGAATTAAGATTTGCAATGAGGTATTAAAATATTATAATAATATTTTTGTTTTACTGTCTATTTAATATGTTTCGTAGTTCTATGTTTCATTTTTTTTCTTAGATGTCATGGTTCAAGACAAAGGCCTGCCTTAAGAAGAAGTTGTACAAGGTGCAGTCCTGCAACCACCTATGTTCCTGCTGCCTTGGACCTGCCACATCTTAATGGCGTAAGTACATGTGTAGTTTTTTACGATAATTCAAAAAAAAATATTTTAAAGTGTGACTCTTTAATGTACAGGGTGGTCGAAATTGGTCTGTTTTATATCTTGGCCTCCTAGGTCCTGTGATTTAACTCTTTTCGAATTATATATGGGGGAAATTAAAAGACCTTTATATAAGGGAGGAACCATTGGGACCAGAGAAGAATTGCAGAAGGCTGTAGGGCCACAGGCAAGCTTTTGGACATATTAAACCAGTTCACCTAATAAATCGTTGTAACTCGGTGCGCAAAAGATGTTTATTTTGTATTCAACAAGGAGGCGCCCAATTTGAACGTCTTTGATTTTTTTTAGAAAACTATATTCGTCACTCAAAAAATACGTTTTTTTAGTTTTGTTCTTTGTTTATTGTATCGATTTCAGTTGTAATTACTAATACTAATAATTACTATTACTAATAATAATAGAATGTTAATTTACCTTTTCGAAAGTTTTTAATTATGCAGATAAATAATAATTATAGAATATTAAATTGTGATAAAAAATAATTAAGCCAACAGGTCAACTCAAAATCAAAGCCCACTTCGATATAAAGATAAAAAGCCTCATATTTATCTAATTCTTAGAAATAGATACCCATAACTTTATATAGTTGGAAAGGGTTAAACGGCAGCATTTTTTTTAAGTTCATAGTCAACTACGATTTCCATTTAAAAATAATATTTTTTATTGTTTCTGACAAAAAGAGCAAGCATAAAAAACTGACTACGCCACTGGCTTGTCCTTAAAAAAGTGCCTTAAGAACGTTTTTACAGAATTTTATTATTCCGCGAAATAAAAAAGTTATGGGCAATTTGCAAAATGGTAACAAATTCAAATAGACCCCGTATCTCAGTTGGCAATTTTATTTAAAAAATGTAAAACTATGATGTAGGGTAGACGTGGGGTAGACTCAATAATTTGTTGTTTTATTTTACGTTGTGAATAAATGTTGGTAGTTATTAAAATTGTTATAAAATATATAATTCTAATTAAAATAGATAAGTTATAATAAGTATTTATTAACACAAACATCCGATACGCTACTGAAGCCGGTAAGTCAAATTAACGTATCTAAATTCTTTGACATCTAATCTTTGACAAGTAGTAAATAAAAGTAAAAATGCAAGAAAAAATATATAATTAGTTAATTTTAGTAAATTTCGTAAATGATCGGTTTACTACACGTATGTATATTATATAGTCACTTACTAGCGAAAAGTTGTTCCATTATTTCACTCGATTTTTGCCGAGATCTACCGCACGCTACACAACCAACTATTTTAGAGTCTTTTTCGATAAATCGCGATAGTGTCACTGTTAATTTAAGTTCTGCCACAATTTCCATCTAGATTTACTACCTTTATACAACTATCAGTAGTAGAATAAATAATAAATAACATAAAATAAGCTCCGTAAAGACTGACAAATCCACAAAATTTCAAATCAAATTCAAATGTGTCAAATCAATCGTCAAACAGAACTGTCAAGGATCCCCACCCTAGAGTGCTTTTTCCGCCCACCATGCATGAATACATGGATAGCATTATGCTCTTAGTCTTCTTATTCAAAGGTTAAAACAGACTAATTTCGACCACCCTGTACATATTGTGTTTTATTTCAAAAAAACTCTATTACTTTGGGACCTATATTTTTTGAGGGTATTTAGACTGCATGTTAACTAAGGCATATCCATAATAAAGTTAAAAAAAAAACATAGTGACGTATATTTTTTACAAAAGACGGCTTTGGTGACTAAAACCCCCGAAGATTTATGAGGAGCATAATGAAAAAATCAGGCCACTTTCATATATCGCGATGATACGATTTAAATCAAATCCTTTTAAAGGAGACCGTGGCTGCCGGGAAGCCGAAATCCCGGTTGCTGCACAAAGCGGGAGATATATTATGCATTCCGCATTTTTACTGCTCCACTCGCCATCATAAATCAGTCGGTTAAAATAAAAGAAATGCGTTCGAGAACAGGCAGCCAGCATATGTAAAACAAATTTTCGGTTAACGACTCCATTGTAGGAGGATTAAGGTAATACATACGTTTCATCTGGATTGATATATCTAACTAGTCATCTCTCTTAGCGCTCTAACTCACTGATGACCAGGGGTGCAACTTTGTTCAAATTAGCAACCGATCGTTTAGAAGCGATGTCGAAACCAGATTGGTACTATGTCTAGACTGTCGCCTCGCCACAAAGCGAGAAATCAGAATATCGCTACGAATCGATGTTGCTACTGAGCATAGTGCATCAAGCCACAAATTACTTTGCTATCGCTTTGAAACATGAACAAAGTGCAAACTGTTTTACTTATTTTTATCTGCAGAATATGCTGGCAAAGTTTCCGGAATACAGTTCGGACATACCCGTTTAATTATAACTATAATTTTGAAAATTATAAACCTTGAATTGCAACTAAATATCTACTCTACTTACTAATTGTTTCTTTCAGGAGGGTGTAGTACTGCCAATGATGGACCTAAAAAAATCCCCCATAAACTACGACGTGGACACCTAGCGACGACTCACCTCCGGAGGTTACTCCACCTTCACCTGCGCCTCCACCTCCATCAGAGACTGCTGTGGAGGTCCCTCCACATCTGTCATCCAGAAAGCCGCCACATTAGACTACAGGACCTCAACAGGCCCTGACGTAAGCATCGGAAGTGGTACCAACAAATGCGCCACGTTGGGACGTACCGCTTCAGTACGAAAAATAGTGTCCGTGGGAGGAATAAACTACCGCGCAGACAGTGACGAGTCGTACTGCGCATCGGCGACGCAGTGCGACGTTGTCGTGACGCGGACTGGCAACGGGAAGTTCCTGGTGTCGGGCACGGACGTTCCCGACAGGATTCTGTGGAAATTCGATTGTGATATTAAGTCCGGCAACAGTCCGGACGTGGTGAGCGGGAGCGCGGTGTTGCCGGACGCGGTGGTAAGTCGGACGACGACTCTGTGATACTTATTAGGCTAGTAAGGTATTTTTTTGTACATATTATAGGGAAAAAACTGTAAACTTATGATATATGTAAGGTATGTTAACGTGTGGGTTAATGGAATACGTGTTGAATATTGTCTGTTTTTTAATTTTTAAAGATTATTTATTTATACGATATTGTTTGTTAATGTAGTTACACACGTACATTTTTTTCTGATGGTGCAACTACACAGTCCACATCACACACATCACAGTAAAGAGTCCAAAAAAACGAAAGAATAAATAATAATAACTTTACCACCATACACACAAAGTTTGGTGTGTGCAGGCAAGTCTGTACAATTATTTACAATGGTATTTTGAAACGGATTATGTGGATAGTCTACTAGCAGCCTCAAAGTCTTGACCATACACGTTGAGAGACATCTCAAAGTCTGGACTGCAAAGTCCGAACCTTCAGAAAAATCTGTAGGTATGTGGCTACCTTTAGAGTAACCTTATTTAAGATACTGAGATTACTAATATTTTTTTCTTAGTTTCTATACAGGGTTGTTCACCACATACGACACGGAGTATTGTAGCTAAACGATGAGATTTTTACAAATTATAAGTTTGGGGTTCGTTGAAGGACTATTAGAGCTACAATTTAAAAATATTTTTACAAGAGACAGAGTGTCCCAAATAAATAAAAAATATCAAAGTTGTATTTTTTTAAATGGAACACCCTGTATATTATTACATTTTTAGTTTCTACGATTAAAATAAAGGTAAATTTGATTAAGGTTTATTATACTTAAACATTACGTTTTTGAAATATTTTCAATTTTGTGAAATTGCAGTAAAAATTTTAAAGCTTTATTTCTCCAAGGGTATCAATGTTTTTAATACTAAATATTTAATGAAGTTTATTTATTGATCAGTTATTGTGTTGCAATAATAAAAATAATACTACTTTATAGAGAGTGTCTAAAAATTTACTTTAAATAATTATTAACTTCAAACGGCAACAACTTCTTTAATTTAAATAGAATGCCCTGTATATTTTAGGAGAATCAGATGCACAATTAAATTGTCTATCAAATTGCATTATACCATTTTTTACCTATCCCTTCAAGTTTTAGTAGAAAATGCATTTTCTTATAATTTAGACCTCATTTATCAATATATCCATGGAATATTGACATTTTAGATTGTTTTTAAAGCAACAAATGTACAAAATGTACAGACTAGTAATATTATCGTTTTTAGCAAAACGATAATATTACTAGCCCATTTGTATGCAAAAAAGAAAACTATTTAAATCTTTATAAAAAGAGTATACCATTAATTAAATATAACACCATTATTTCCGCCCATATACTAATTAATTACATACTTAATTGTGTTCGTTAATAAATTATTATAAATAAATGTGGATTTGAGTCAGAAATCAATATAATAATAAGTTATCAAATTAGTCTTTGTTGTTATAAATAAGCATTTATTAAAAAATGAAATATCATTTTTAAGGTGTTACTTTTTATCACACTATCTAATGCCCATACAAAATTCAGTTTTTTAGTATTTGGAGCAATTATTATTAATCAACGCAAACAGTCAGTTAATGTAGTTTGAATACGGCATCATATTAATTGGTCCTCTTTAACAAATATTTAAACAGTTTTTTTTTTATTTTTTAATGAAATAAACGAATTATATCGACAATATTAGTATCTGTACTCTTTAAAAATTTGGTACATCTTTAAAAATGACCTAAAATGTCAATAGTCCATGGGTATATTGATAAATAAGTTCTAAATTACAAGAAAATGCATTTTCTACGGAAACTTAAAGAGATAGGTAAAAAATGGTTTAATATAATTTGATAGACAATTAAATTGTGCATCTGATTCTAGTAAAATATACAGGGTGTTCCATTTAAATTAAACAAGTTATTGCCGTTTGAAGCTAATAATTATTTAAAATAAATTTTTAGACACTCTGTATAAGGTAGTATTATTTTTATTATTACTACACAATAACTGATCACTAAATAAACTTCAGTAAATATTTAGTATCAAAAATTTTGATACCCTTGGAGAAATGAAGCCTTAAAATTTTTACTGCAATTTCACAAAATTGAAAATATTTCAAAAACGGTAAGTATAATAAATCTTAATCAAATTTACCTTTATTTTAATCGTAGAAACTAAAAATGTAATAATATACAGGGTGTTCCATTTAAAAAAATACAACTTTGATATTTTTTACTTATTTGGGACACTCTGTATCTTGTAAAATTATTTTTAAATTGTACCTCTAATAGTCCTTCATCGAACCCAAAACTTACAATTTGTAAAAATCTCATCGTTTAGCTACAATACTCCGTGTCGTATGTGGTGAACAACCCTGTATATTAAAGATTCATAAGAAGATATTTATTTTATATATTATACAGGGGATTTCACACAATACGTTCATTATTAAACACAAGAAAACAAAAAAAGAGTTATTTCCGTTAAAACCAGAATTTCCTGGAAGTACAGAATACTTTTGGGAAATACTTTGATATATTATCTTTGTACTTTCAGATTTTTTCTTAATTGAATTCTAAGAACTTTTAATGGACGTGTTTTGTGAATCACCCTGTACATTATTATACCAAAGTCCAGTTCTAAGGGATAAAATTCTCGTTCAAGACTGTTAGCACAGAGTATACAGGGTGTGTCTTAGATAAGGATTTTAACTTTTAACATATATTTGGACCCTAGAAGAACGCTTTTGGAATGTTTTCAATAATTTTTTTTAAAATAAACACTAAGAAAAAGTTTCAGCGCTTATTTAAGGGACACACTGTATAGATTTCCTTAGGTACATTTTCTGTGCTGTTAGGGTTAATATTTAGTAAGATAAGTTATCGTCTTTGATGGCAGATACCATAAAATGTTGGTGTTCAATAATATGTCTTTATATAATAACTAAGTAAATGATTAAAAATAGTCTTGTACATAATATACCGTATGTTCAGAAAAAAAACGTCGTCACAGTGATCTTTGAAATGACAGTAAATTGTATTTTTTTGACGCGTTTTTTTTTCGATCGAATGGTACTAACTGCACCAGATAAATTTCTTTTTACCTTTTTTTGCAAGATGTCTATTTTATAATTTTTCGTTATAAAAGAATATTAAAAAAAAGTATGTATAGTTCCTATACAAAATTGAAGACTTTGGTGGTGGTATTCAAAAACTTTGTATTTAATTTGGTAGTGTCCATTACTGTACCTACAGGTTGGAAATATGTTTGAAAACTAGTAATTTTGATTTTATATTTGAGAAAAAAATTGTCATAAGGATTTCAAATATACAGGGTGTCTCGATATTCCGTGGAAATAGAATCAAAACGATCACAATTGACCTCTATACAAAAGTACTTTGATTGTCTGCTAGAGGGCATCAAGTTTTAAAAAAAAATAATACTTCTGGTATTCCAATTTGAATAAAATTTAACGCGTGTTTATGTTATACAAGGCAATTTAACATTTAAATTTTACCAATAAAAATAAATAGAAAGGATACGAAAAAGATCAAACCACTACATAAATTCTAGCAGAAATATTTTGCAACTAATACGACGGCATTTTTTTTTAAGAAAAATGGTCCTTTTATATTTTTTGCCTCCAGTAAAAAAAACGCAACTTTGCATAGTTTTTGCGAAAAAAATGTCGTTCCGAACACAATCTACGAAAATACAGAACTATCGAAAAAAAACGGTGTCAGAGAGGGCTTTGAAATGAAGATCAATGTCATTTTATATGTAAAATTACATGGAGAACGTCATAGATCATTATTTCTAAGCCAACTGAACACCTTTTTTTTCGACCATACGGTATTTTTGGCACATCGAGAGTTAAAATGTAGTAGGTCATAATAATCTGCAGAATATGCTGCTTTATTTTTCCAAATACAATTCGGACCACCCTGTAGAGGCAAATGGTGGCCAATTAATCAATTTTGATTTTAAAAATACTTAATAATTTTATGTCCAAGAAATATTGGGACACCCTGTACAAACGGGAAAATCTATCGGGCTATAAATCAGGAATTACTTAAGCTAGGAACAACACCGCCGCATATCAGCATCGGCGTCGTTCTCTATTTCTTTGCGCCCACATTTTTGGCACAGTCCACCCAGCTAGAGCGTTTACTCTACCAAATTTTTAACCTGATTTATACAGCTCTGAGTTAGAGCCAAAATTTCACGCCAACTCTGCGCATCGTGTCGTAAATAAGTCCCCTTTTTTATCCGGTACGTCTTTTGTTCTTATCTTGGCTCTGGCGATATTTTTACGTCGTTTTTTTGGTACGTACAGCTTTGGACAGTAAAATAATATCTTGTTTTTCAGAGAGTTGTTGTGAGAACTGTATTAACAATACAATACTTTATTCAAAATGTCAGTTTAATACTGCTTAAAGCCATGTCTACATGTAACGTTTTAACTACTTTTTAAGTCGAGCCGAGCGCTGTAATTTAAACGTACGTCCATAGTGCACCTCGGAACAACTGTAAAGGTGCGTCCACATTGCTCGTGATCCTGCGCGCGCTCTTGCTTCTGATTGTGCTTGCGTTGTTTCTTGCGCTTCCTGTTTGTCGTGTTTCTCAAGATCTTTCGGCTCGCAAGCAACGGCGTCCACATTGTAATGTAGTGTTTGCGTTCGTGCTGTTCGAACATGGATGATACCGATTTTTTTTTAATAGCGGCTGCTAGTGCGATCATTATTGCGAAACAAAGGAGACAAAGAGAAAAAGAGGCGGTGTTGGATGTCTAATAATTTCAAAAGTAGATCCCAGCACAGTGAAAGTAAACTTCTACGCGGTTTGGAAACAGACAGAATGTATTTTAATATTTTTTTTATCGCATCCCCGCTACTGATTTTGAAAGACTTATTAACTTAGTTGGCCCCCGTATAAAAAGAAAAAAATACAAAAAACTAAACAAACAGCGCAAACAGCTCGAGCGCCTAGAACCGCCCTAAAGTATACTCGCATGGCTCCGAAGCGTCTCTTTGATGTACTGCGATAGAGCCGAACAGTCGAAACAGGCATTTTATGTGATGGCAAGCTCGTGGAGCACCTCGAGCGCCTCGAACATCTCGCTCCGACTGTTTGCCATGTTTTTCGTGTTTCACGTGTTCGTTCGGCCTGCTCGCGAGCAATGTGGATGCAGCTTAAGAAGAAGATTAAACGAAGCAAATCTTATATCAAGAAGGCCTGCTTCGGGACCACGATTTACTAGATCTGTTGACTAGGACCAAAAGCAAAGGCATGGTTTTAATTTAAAAATTACGAAAATGTGTCTTCTTCAAAAGCAAATATCTCCATCAAAAATAAAGCTAATTGAGAGGAATCAAAAAACAATCTATCGAGAAAGGATGTATCTAGATGATAAAGTAATTTTTAAATTCCTTGCTGTCTTAAAATATTCCACAGGGTGTTTCAAACTTTCACCAAGATATCAACGTTTTGTTTTCTCTCGTATAATTGACAGGGAATTTTTATTTTTAATTTAGAAAGAGATAGGTACTAAAAAGATAAATAATTTAGCTACATATTGCTCAGTTTTACTGCCGGCAGTTCTTTCGGGCAGACAAAACTGGCAGGTAAGACGTTACGTGTAGACAAGGCTTAAAAATGGCCTATTTGAGTAAAAAGGCATTGATATATAAAATATATTTATTTCTGCACTTTTTTGTAAATCCTATTATATTATTTATGGCTTATACGTTACGTTACCACAGATAAATAATCAACTACATGAAATAGAGGTGCTTGGCAAATTGAACGAACGGTTTACGAGAAGATATATAAAATAAAATAAATTGAATCGGTTGTTTCAGGGATCAGGCATTTATTTTATTGAACGTTGTTATTGTTTATTTATACGTATATGTAAATTTCGTAATGGGAATGATTTAATCATAGTTTATAATCTTGTTATCCGTTATATATGTTTCTCTTTATTGTAACAGTGTTTATATATTAAATGTAATACATATTTTAAATTCTACAAGTGTGTTTTATTCATCCAAACCCGTAGATGAGTTTATTATGAATAAATATCTTTATTAAAAATAATTGTTGTTTTATTTGATAACTAGTCTAACTAAACAAATTTTTAAATCTGATCAAAAATCTTCGAATTTTATCAGAAACCCATAAAAGTGAAGTGGTAAATTGTAAATTTAATACCACATGTAAATATAGCATCGATCAACGATATTTTTGCTATCTCTAGCAATTCGACCTCGTTGGAAAACTTCAACCCCTAATATCTCGGAAACTATAAGGGTTAGAGGGAAACGGAACAGCGCTTTCGATAGGCATTTCAACCCTCTATAAGGGCGCAAAATAGGGGCGCGATCGAAGACAAAAAAAAAATTTGGCGAAAAATGAGGTAAGGGGTTAACCTTCCTTCATTTTTGCCGAGAAATTTTTTTTTGCTCCGATCATCCCCTAAATTTGCACCCTGATAGAGAATTGAATTCCCTATCGATTGCCGTCTTCCGTTCCTCGATATCTCTTTTAGTTTGGAAGTTATGGCCGCTTTTCAAAAAAAATCTAACTATTCTAACTCGTTGGTCTAGTGCTCTACTTAATTTCCAACTCGAGTGAGTTTTGACTAATTTTTATTCGATATTTAAAAATATTTTCACCTTTAAATAAAAATGGCACAAACATTTTTAAATCTGATCAAAAATCACCGATTTCTATCAGGAACACATAAGTGTGAAGAGGTAAGGATTAAATTGTGTACCAATATTTACCTAGTCGCTCTTATGTACTCCTGATACAAGTCAGAAAAAATTAACTTTTTGACAGAGATTGCACGAAAATTTTTAAACCTGCTCAAAAATCGCCGATTTCCATCAGGATAGCATAAGCGTGAAGAGGTAAAGAGCAAATTTAGTAGCACACGTAATTAAAGCATTAATCAACGATTTTTCTGCTATCTCTAGCAATTCGACCTCGTTGGAAAACTTCAACCCCTAATATCTCGGAAACTATAAGGGTTAGAGAGGAACGGAACAGCGCTTTCGATAGGCATTTCAACCCTCTATAAGGGCTCAAAATAGGGGTGCGATCGGAGACAAAAAAAAATTTTGCCGAAAAATGAGGTAAGGGGTTAACCTTCCTTCGTTTTTGCCGAGAAATTTTTTTTCTCTCCGATCATCCCCTAAATTTGCACCCTTATAGAGAATTGAATTCCCTATCGATTGCCGTCTTCCGTTCCTCGATATCTCTTATAGTTTGGAAGTTATGGCCGTTTTTCCAAAAAAATCTAACTATTCTAACTCGTTGGTCGGGTACTCTAAAATTTGCCAGGTTGAAATTATTTTGGGCAGCTTTTATTAAAAATGGACAAATCTTGATTTGTTTTTGGAACATATAAGAACAAAGAGGTAAAATATTGAGACTAGAATTTATTTTTCGTCTAACCTAAAATATAATTTCTATCAACTTTTTGGCTCTTATAAACCCTATATATCTCTGTGTTTTTTTTTGCCTCATTTTTCTATTCTATTTAGTATTGTTATTTATAAGGGTGTGTTAATAAATTAAACAACAGCATTTTGTATAGGTACTTTATTATTATATATTGATCTTTTATACAAATTATATATCGGTTTTTGTTGGAAATAAACACATAGACAATTTGCATATGTAGAAAACTAATTATTCTTCTTTTTGAAGTGCTAGCTGACGGCTGTAGACGCATGTGGGTATCTCTGGATTGGATCTGGAGTTGGAAATTCCCACCTTTCCACGGAAGAAGTAGAAGAAGATCCTGTTCTCTTTCGACCTGAAACAAAATATATCATAATTAGTTTATACAAAATTTCATCGAAGAACAGCAAAAATTATTGAAGGGAAACTTCTTTACGCGCGGTGGGAGTAAAAATTGAAGGCCGTGACGCGGCCATGACACACGAGACGCGAGAGGAAAAGTGGTAACGACCTTGAAGCGTCGTAACTCGGGCAATATGTGAGCTAGAGGGCTGCAACACGGAATGTAGATGGGGAGAGTAAAAACGGCATGTAAAAAAACTATTTGTTACACGTAAAAAACTATTTTTTACAAGTAAAAAATTATTTGTTAATCCTAAAAAAGCATTTTTTACTTGTAGAAAACTATTTTTTTGCACGTAAAAACTATTTTTTATATGTAAAAAACTATTTGTCACACGTAAAAAACTATTTGTTAAACGTAAAAAACAATTTTTTACTTGTATTAACTATTTTTTGCACGTAAAAACTATTTTTTACATGTAAAAAACTATTTGTCACATGTAAAAAATATTGTTTACATGTAAAAAACTATTTCTCACTCGTAAAAAACTATTTTTTACATGTAAAAAGCTTTTTTGTAAGTAAACTATTTGTTACACGTAAAAAATATTTTTTACGCATAAAAAACTAGTTTTTATAGGTAAAAAACTATTTGCTAAACGTAAAAAACTGTTTTTTACTTGTAAAAAACTATTTTTTGCATGTAAGAAACTATTTTTTACATGTAAAAATCTATTTGTCACACGTAAACTAATAAATTAAACATATTTTAAAAAATAGTTTTTTACGTGTAACAAATTTTTTTTTTCGCGTAGAAAATAGTTTTTTGCGTACAAAAAATAGTTTTTTAGGCGCCAAAAAAGTTTTTTACATGTAAAAAATATGTTTAATTTATTAGTTTTTCAACATTTGAACATAAAACTTCTTCAGCATAAAAACTTTATTTCCTCTCGCACGTTTTTTAATAGCTTCCATTTTTGAAATTTTTTTTATTTCTTCTCCCAAAATTAATTCACTCGCGATTTCATCGCTCGTGAATTAATCTTTTCGGTGGACGATAAAATACCATTTTATCGTATTGTATAAAAAATAACTATAACTTAATCCAGAAATTAATACAGAACGTTTATAATCTTTTGGTAATATTGTACATCGATATTACATTTAAACTGGGCATCTCTACTGAACAAAACATTGTTTATCTACCCAACAAATGCGCCGTATTACACAGGTGAACAGAATCTCGAGAATAAAGCTGAACTTTATGATCGAAACGAGCGATTTTACGATACCTTATCTAGTTTAGGGGTGAGTAAATGTGCTTGGAGGCCCTTACCGATGCCCTATCTCCTTATTTGGTCTTTTATACGTCTGTAGATTCGAACGCTATCATATGGAACGATTTAAACAGAGATACTCGATGATTATTGTACTTAAAACATCATTTTACAGGCGTTAAAGGTAAGTATTGCGGTAATACTGGCACTATTGTGGTTTATAATATTCATACGTGAAGCTAACATTAAGAAAGATATGAAATTGATATCTGATATCCAGTGGCGACTCATAGTTTCAATTTATTGCGCAATATTTTTACGCGAGCCCATGTAAAACACCCTTGACTGGATGGAAATCAAAAGACTCTTTTTATTAAAAAAAAACTAAAAGCACCATCTACTAAAATTTATTGTCTTAAATATTGCAAGCTAATGTTATTTTTGTAGTTGTAAAATCATAAGTCTCAAACTGAAGCTCATAATTCCACTCGCGAGCTGCAAGTGCACGGATTGCATGTGCACACGAGCCAGATTAGTACATCGAACGTCGCCGGAGTGTCGGAGATGACGTCGTGTATATCGGTATTATAATGTCGAGAATGTCGATATTATTTTGACGAGAATGTCGACAATGCCATTCGAGAATGTCGACAATATTATTTCGAGAATGTCATGTCGAGAATGTAAAATGTCGACAATATATTATATCGAGAATATCAAAAATATAATGTCGAGAATGTCGACAATGCCAGGACAAGACATGTTGATAATATACCAATACGCAATACGCACTGCTGGAACCTGGTGAGTTTCCTACTGCGGGGACCTATTGATATTGCCACTGCAGGGACCTGGTGATTTTGCCACTGCAGTGTTCTGGTGATTTTGCCAATGCAGGGACGTGGTGATTTTGCTACTGCAGGGACCTGGTGATTTTGCCACTGCAGGGTTCTGGTGATTTTGACAATGCAGGGACATGGTGATTTTGTCATTGCAGGAATCCGGTGATTTTGCCACTGCAGGGATCTGGTGACATTTCCACTGCAGGGACCTGGTGATTTTGCCACCGCAGGGACCTGGTGATTTTGCCACCGCAGGGACCGGGTGATTTTGCCTACGAGACAAGACGAGACAAGACGAGACAAGATGAGACAAGACGAGACAAGACGAGACAAGACGAGACAAGACGAGACAAGACCAGACAAGACGAGACAAGACGAGACAAGGCGAGACAAGACGAGACAAAACGAGACAAGACGAGACAAGACGAGACAAGGCGAGACAAGACGAGACAAGGCGAGACAAGACGAGACAAAACGAGACAAGACGAGACAAGACGAGACAAGGCGAGACAAGACGAGACAAGGCGAGACGAGGCGAGACGAGACAAGACGAGACAAGGCGAGACAAGACGAGACGAGACGAGACGAGACGATGTCGGGAATGTCAAGTCGAGAATGTAGGGTATGTCGACAATATCATGTCGAGAATGTCGACAGTATCAATTTGTTGCTGTTTTTTTCCGAGACAAGACGAGACAAGACGAGACAAAACGAGACAAGACGAGACAAGACGAGACAAGACGAGACAAGACGAGACAAGACAAGACGAGACAAGACGAGACAAGACGAGACAAGACGAGACAAGACGAGACAAGACGAGACAAGGCGAGACAAGACGAGACAAGACGAGACAAGACGAGACAAGACGAGACAAGACGAGACAAGACGAGACAAGGCGAGACGAGGCGAGACGAGACAAGACGAGACAAGGCGAGACAAGACGAGACAAGGCGAGACAAGACAAGACAAGACGAGACAAGACGAGACATGTCGGGAATGTCAAGTCGAGAATGTAGGGTATGTCGACAATATCATGTCGAGAATGTCGACAGTATCAATTTGTTGCTGTTTTTTTCCCACTTTGTTGCTGTTTTGTTTTCATTTTGTTGCCGATTTGTTGTCGATTTGTTTCCATTGTCCAGTAATGAAAGGATAAAATTTAAATTATTTTTCTTATCTCAATAAGATGCATTAAATTTAAGCCTTCACGTACACATGTCTAAAGATACAATTTTGAAAAGTTTTGACTGCAAGAAAAGAAAAAACAAACTCGTAATTTTTATTCGCCTTTTACTATAGATATTAATTACAATCCCGAGAATACGAACATATAAACAAAGAAAATAAAAATAAAAAGAGACATAAAGTAGGACGGTAAATTTTCGAGCTCTCAATTTAGTAATCTGCCATTTTCAGAAAAGAATTAATAATATTTTCCTGTAAAGGACGTAAACCACTATGCCCTGGAGTAATTCGGTATTATAAAGATTTTCTCTTTTAGATATTTAAGTTCAAAAAATAAAAATATTAGAAAATTATAGTATATTCTTATTAAACAGGTACATTGTAATGTTTCTTGAAATAAGTCAAACACAATCTACCAAATTTACTATTATATAGACTTAATAATAGTTTAATAAAAGTTAGAATACTCACTGTCAATTTTTTAACTATCTTGAAAATCATGGCGTTGTTGAGCTTTATTTGGACGATTCTGAAACAAAAATAAATATATAAATTAAAGTTAATGTAGTTAAGTCAATGATATTAAATTTTCTCATTAGTTTAAACCGGTATTACACAACCGTTTACGCAAAATCGATGGGCATTAATAAATTAGAATAGTGTTTAACATTTGCCGTTGTGATTTTATTATCCGGCAAAAATCAAAATTCGATCGTTAACCAGTAGAGGTCGTTTGTTTAAATATATTAATTTGTTTTGTTAATATAAAGGCCATTAAACCAGTATTATTTATATAAAATCAAATTCATTTGCTTTGTAATAAACTTCTCGTTAATTAATAGTCTATATAAAGAGTAATTCTAATTAAAATTAAACAAAACAACTGTTCAATATCTTTCAGCTGCTTTGATTAAGCTGTTTTCATGAAGCAAAAATTTTTGTATTCCTTTTCATAAGTTATTCGGGATTTAAATGGAAGTAGTTTGGATATGGCGTTTGTCGCCTCAGCCAATTCAATCAGCAATCGACACGAAAGAGAATTAAAAAATATTGACTCAAAACTGACAACTACAGAGATAGCTTTATTTATTTGTCAAATTACATAGAAACCAACGCCAACCCAGCACAATATTTTTTCTACTCGTAATAAATTCCTTGAAATAATAATTTCTGAACATTTTTTAAAACGTAACTCGCTATGGAAAAAAAATTATTTTATACACGACGATAAAATTGCATTATCGTTCTTCCGAAATTAATTAATCTTTTCGGTCGACGATAAAATACCATTTTATCGTCTCGTATAAAAAATAACTATGAAATAATCTCACTTTAATGAGACTAAGTTACTAGGAAACTAGAAATCTTCCTTAATATCACCTAATAATAGATTTTGCTCTATATTTAACGGCAACCCCGCTAAATTTGGGCCAAAAAACTTTCTGAAAATATGGGGGTGATTTGCATAGACCATTTGTTCTAGGAGCAAGGAAAGTTTAGAGGTTACCGCGCCTTGTGAATAGTAAGTAAGGAGATCTAGGCAAAAAATACTCATCGTTCTTAAAATAAAAAAAGCTATAAGAATATCTATAGGTAGATAGATAGAATATCTATAGATATAGTAGATTTTCTCCAAAAGGACTTATTCTTTCGTATTTTTTACTATATGTTTGCTAATATCTTCGGTTTGAAAAAATATATCGAGATGTGGTTTTAGCTGATTTTTTCAAGATCTTACTCCGCTTTACTATCAGTGAGAATTACACTACTGTTGTATTTAAAATTCTTGAAAAAATTCGCAATATTTGTTAAATTGTAAGACAGCGCTCCCTAGCGTCAAATACATTATATTATTGTTTAGAAGGTAGAATATAGAGTAAGAAACGTTCTTTTAAAAGATACTTAGTTCGTGGGATTCAGATCAACTAGTCCGGAGTTATTAACATTTAAATTAAAACAGATCATTCAACATTCACCCAAAACTTTATTTTTGCAGACAGGCACCATGGTTCAAACAAAAAAAATCCGAAATTTTCTGGTGATTATGACGCTATTAATTATCGTATCCTTACCTAGGCAAAATCTTGTAAAAATTCCATTTTCTTATTCGCCATAGCAGTTGCGCCTTTTAGCGACCGTTCTAGGAACTTCAGGAATAATTTCCAGCAATTTTTCATGGCCTCTTTGGTAAAAGTTCCTGATAAGTGCTGAGAAATTTCTTCCCGAGTGTCTTATACCGTTGGAGAATTCCCATTCTAGGCTACGGATGGATGTTCTATATACTTGAGTTCCACTTTAAGTTGGTTTCCTCTTGGAAAGCTCCTCCTTTCCTAGCTAGATCGTTTGCATATCCCTTGGTGAGCTTCGTAGTAGGATACCCTGATACAATAATTTAAATCAAAAAGTGTACTAGATATATATGGAGTGGTCAGAATTAAAATGGATCAACTCCAATTTCCTACTATATTAAGAAAATTATCTTTATACGTTTATAAAATATTGTGTTTTTTTTCCAGTAGAGTAACGAATGAATTCACAATTCACGCATTAAGTAACTATAGCCTGTTTCAATTCGGTTTCTGAATATTCTGTTGATTCTTTTCTGAAGTGAACTGTGTCAAGTCCATGAAATTTAACGCTGTGCGCCATTTTAAGACACGTTAGAGCTAAAAAAATACTTTTTCGATAAAATGGATGTCAATGAAACAAAGTCTGAACCATTAGCACCAAGTGAATCAGATTATCAGCCATCTGAAAGGTCTGATTCTATCGATTCTGAAAGTTATAGTTTGATTTATCATTATTTTTACTATTACTATCAATAAGTTAGGTTGTTTTTCTTACAAAAACTTAGATATTTGACGTGTGATCTCAATAAAACTGCACAAGGAAGAAAAATCTTATCATTTCATATAGAGATAACGTAATACACTCTAAAAGGCAACACATGAAAGATCGTCTTCCTTTTATCATGGCTGTATACCATAATTTTTATAAAAATCGAAAACACTATTAATAGACTATGTGAAGTCAACAAGTCCCTTAATGACGAAGAAGAATGTATCGATGAACCAATTTATATCTAAAATTTCAAATATATTGGAGATAAAATGTTTCAAGTCCAAAAAAGGATACATTCTTAAAAATGACCACAGTTGTATTTTGAGTTAGATACTTTAGTTTGCAATTATACTATTTAAAATATAATAAAGCATTGCGTGAAGTTTTCTTCTCCAGCTTGTTTTATTTTAATTAAGTAACATTAAAAAACAATTTTCTCCCAATTATCTTCTAGGACTTGATCCAGTTCACTTCTATATTATTTTTTGTTGAAAATATAAGTAAATAAATATTGTAACTAAGTCAAAATTATATAAACGAATGTTAATAATTTCAAATATTACAAATGTAATATGCATGTACGATTTATCTAAATATATGCGATCTCTAAATTAATATAACGAAAATAAATGAAGTTAAAAGCAGCGAACACAAATTAATCTTATTAGGTCTGGCTCTAGGTTTATTTAAACTAATTTTAAACAGCGAAAACAGCTCCTGCCCTCTAGCGGAAAACAATTAAAATTTATCACTAGGTGATTTAAATTATAAACTGCGATACAACAAGAACTGTGCATAAAAGCATCAACTTGCCGCAAACTTCCTTCGGCAGAGTTATTCTACGAAATATGTCTAATTGTTTCAGACCGTGTATGCGCCTTTAGCGCGTTATTATTTTAATAAACGCTTGAAAATAATTGTGGGAAGTACTTGCAAACAAAATGGACAATAAAATATCCCCTTTGTATATATAGACTATTTACAAAGTTGATCATTTCTCTCACGACGCCCTCTAAATTTTTAGTTTATTGTCTAAAAAATAACAGACCATTGTAACCCTTAAAACCTCACAAAAGTACAGCGATTAGCAGCTCTAGGTACAACTGGAGCAAGGAACAACACAGCGCAAGCTGCGCTTGAAGCAATTCTAGACTTGCAATCAATCGACTGCACTGAGAGAAAAAACGTTGTAAAATCAAAAATAATGCTAATGAATCAAATAAAATCAAACATGTTTTGGCCTCATTAATGGTCATAATTGAATTAATAAGATATCTATTGATTTTATGCATATACTCGTATATAAAACATACATGATCATTGTCATTGTTAGTGGTATATCAGATTTAGAATAAAAATGCTGCCTATTTGATTTAAAGAAATATATATTTGTTTATTAGTGTTTTCCTTTTGTTTTTCAAATACATTCCTTTTATTTCAAGCTTTTCTCTTTATATTTTCAAATGCAATGCTTAATGATTTATTAATATGTCACTTTGTTTAAAACTTGAGTTGATTTTAATCGAATAGGATCAGTACTAACAATTTAAATGAAATAAATATCAAATTCATTAGGACAATAACTTTATTTCGGAATTAATCTTTTGGTGATAAGTAGGTAAATACAATTGTATTGAATGTCTTCCAAAATCAAAAAAAAAAAAAATAGATATAAGGGTATCCTGGTGAATTTTGTCTAGTGACGAATGGTTTTTGTAATGTCCTGGAATTGATCTGTATTTATTAGATTTCTTCAAAGGTCACAGAGATTCTAAAAAAGAAAGCAACGTTTTGTTAAATATATGATATACTTTTCTCCATCTTAAAACTGGAGTTAACCTGAAACAGAAATGTTTATCTACAGGGTATACAAGATTTGCAGGTTTTCTGAATCGTATAATTGCAAAAAACAGTATTTTTGAGATTCCTAACGCCACTGTAGATGAGAAAACCGCGCTATGTTGAATTTAAAAAGTGGTGTTCTTAAATTTCTTGAAAAAAAAATTCTTCATTCTTTCACGAAAAGATATTGTCGTTGGGTAATATATTAAATTTACCACCCTGTACAAATTTCTGTTCTGTACAGGATGAGGCAACGATAGAGTAAAGTCCATTATCTCAATAATTGTTTGGAGGTTTACAGATAAATGTTAAATACAAAAGTTATAGGGAAGGTTAAGATACACGTTTTAAATTATTGTAGAATATATTTGTATTGTCTATTTTTTTGTATTATTGTATATTTTTTTGTATTGTATATTATTTGTATTGTTATATTGTAGAATATACTGGATGCTTCATAAAGTAAAAAAAAATAAGGAAGGTTGGAAAAAATATATTTTTTATTTATTTATTAATATCTCTGATATTATCGAAATATATTTACTCATATATAATATATTATGTAAAGTGGTCCAAAAGGAAGCCAAAAATGCAATAATATACAGGGTCTTCTATTTAAAAAAAACATACCGATCCACTTACACATTTTTGAGCCACCCTATAGAAGTTGAAATATTTTCCTGAAATACATCCTCGTACAAACTTTAGGTTTGAACTTAAACAAAATTGTGAAGTTTATTATTCTAGGAGCTACAGATGCCCGACGCACTACTGCCGGACCCTGTATATTATAAAAAAATATTATTAGATAAAAAAGTTATAGAATTTTACGTAGAATTTAAAAAACAATAAAAAATAGGGTGTTGCATTTAACAAGTTATATCCGCAACACTTTTTTGAAGCACTCTGTATATTCTACAATAATTTTAAAATGTGTATCCTAACCCTCCCTATAACTTTTATATTTAACATTTTTTGTAAATCTCAAAACAAAGGAGATATTGACCTTACTCTATCGTTGACTCACCCTATATATTCTGTAATGTTCATCAATATATTTTTTTACCTTTTATACTGGTACGAGCTGTAGGAAGTTCCACCTTTTTAACAATTTTGCTAGCTTGACTTCGCAATGACTTATTCCTTTACATCTGAATTTTCATCATCTAGTGAAATATTACTTTGCAAACTTGAATTGTTGAATTCGTCCAGCGTTAAATTCAAAATCACAATGCATCATTTCGGCCGGCGTCGGTCGTTTCCATCACTCTTCAAGAAAACCTTTGGCCGCCATAATGTTACTGAAATAATATTAACGTTTGATCATTCTAAACAACTACTTAAACAACACATTACCTGTAAACGATACAATTCTCCTTTTTGTCACTAACAACTGTAATATATACAATAAATATCATTGTACTATTCAAAATCATGGAACGCGAGAAAAATCATACAACAACGTGTGGCTTAATCGGGCTTATCCCGTCAATACCGCCAAACACCATCTTTCGATGTCCACCTCAAATGCATGACTTTCTATTGGCCAATATTAATCACGTGCCTAACAGAAATGTTAGCAATTCTTATAGAAATAAAATACTCTCGTGCTTAAAATAAATTTATTATAAGGATGTCTTATTGGAATAAATAGACAAGCAACACTTTTCAAAAATAATAAGGCGATGCCAGTTTATTTTAAACGTGGTTCTTTTGAAACATCTAGAGTAATAATTACTTTAAAAGGACTCAATATTAGATATCCGATAAAACAGTATTCACTTTTAAAAAACGGACTATATGCTCACCAAATATGATTTTGGAGAAAAGATAAAGATTCGCATCCCGACAAGAAAAGAATGGGAAAGCAACCGAGTAATGAACAGTCAAGAGATAGCAGTCTACACAGATGATTCCGCAAATTCAGGAGGCACAGGTATAGGCATTTTCTCAGAGGCACTAGACATCCGACGATCTTAAAGGCTATCGGATGACTGTAATGTTCTACAAGCAGAGGTTTACGCCATAAATGAAGCGGCCACAAGAGAAAATTGCTGATAGACGAATAGGGGACATAGTGATATACTCTGACAGCTTGGCCGCTTTAAGAAGCATCACCATGCAATCAGTGAGATCGAAAACCGTGATGGAATGCCGAGATGCACTGTCCTGGCTGCGTCGGGGCGGGGCTACTCTGTGCTGGGTGCCAGGCCACAGCAATGTAGTGGGCAATCAGGAAGCAGACAGACTCGCCAAGGACGGAGCCAGGGGAGAGGTCGTGGCAGATGACACACCTCTTGTGACAATCAACACATTGAAGGAGGCTATAGGAACTGCCATCAAAGCCAAGCAGCAAGAGACGTGACAACACCGTGGAGACTGCGCTACGGCTCGAAGACTATGACCAGTGGTAGATAGCAAAAAGACAAAACAACAACATTTTTAGAATTTTAGAATAAGTGGGAGGGGGGTTAATCTCTGTGACCTTAGAGATCTATTGTGTCCCCCTTTCTTGAGTTATAACTCATCATACAGTCCCAGAACTTCCTACGGAGACCCGTGTCCCTCACAGTCGAGGAGCTACGACCCAGGCCGGGTAGACGAAACGGTAGCTTGTGTCGCCTGTTGGGTTTAGAGGTAGGAGGTAGGCTCCCGACCCTTGGAGGAGGCGGTAGCTTGTATGCCACTTGCGGAGGATGGTCTCACGCAAGTGTCAGCCACCTCTCCTGTAGTTCTCTTTGGGTTTGGCCCCTTGGAACTTTCATTGTTACTGTTCCCAGTGTCGCTAGGGGGTTTCCCCACAGCTTCACCGGTGATGTTTTTATTACTATTATTACCAGATCTCATAGTGTTCCTATGAGTCGCTAGGGACAGTCGGTCCACTTAGGTAAAATACAATGAGGTGCCCCCGGTGCCCCAAGGTTGAGGCTGTCCGTAGCCCCGCCCGGTATCGTTATATGTCTTAGTGCAATTTCCTGGCCACAACACTACAGTCAGGGACAAGACGATGAGTGAGATGCTTCTTAGACCAAGCCAAGTGCTAGAGGGGATTCCCCCCAGCACCTGACCAGGAGCTTCCCCACCAACGACAAGGTCTTGCATCTCCTAGGGGAAGAAAAGAAACCATAGGGCACCTGATGTGCCACTGTCCGGCACTGGAATACCGACGCTTTAAAAAAACTTTAGAGCAATGTTTTTGAAGGGACTAGAGGAAGCAGCAGAAGCCAACATCAGCGACATCGGGAACTTTGCAAAGAACTGGAAGTGCTTTAACGCAAAGAAAGAATGGGAGGAAGGTTTGGTAAAACAATACAAGGGTATCGCAATGGGCCCAAGGCCTCCGAGTGAGGGATCGAATATGATCCCAAACCCCAGCAACCTAACCTAACCTACACCCTTAATATTCACAATAAACCTTGCCCCAAAGACCATTCATTTCGCAGTCATGCATTCATCAATAGGTCTTCACGGTGGGCATTTTTATATGTGTCACCGTGTATATTCAAAAAAAAGCGTCATAAAAAGCCTTCAAACTGTTCAGCGTTTGAGCCAATTAAGTTCTAAAGTCACAATTTACAGTTTCAAATTTTCAGCCGAGTGAAACAAAGAAACAAACACTAAATGAAGCAAACTTTTCCTCGGTTTTAGCCAAAGTTAGACCCGATACTACGATAGTTTCGTTTTTTTGCGTTTTGTTCAGTCGTTTCTTTTGCATCGACTTCCAAGCGACTTTTTCCAACTCGGCGCCTTTTTATTTCCATGAAAACTCGCAAGAAAGTGGGTCTCTGATCGATATTAAGTCTTCCTAAAGTCGATGTCAGTTTTGATGAATATAAATGATGTAGTTTGAGAGACTTTAGTAATTGATACAGTATAATTTGGATTTGGATAAGGTGCCCGGTTCTACCAATCTCAAGGTTGTGGGTTCAAATCCTACACATTTCATGAGCGGCATTTCATCAGCCGACTATTTTTATTAAAAATAAAAATAGTTTGGGTACTTAGGTCGACTCAACCTTAAATGAGTATTTGGGATTCACAATCCTGAGGTAATAATAGGCGGTTGAAGTGTAGTGCTAGCCACATTACCTTTCCTTGTATACCGAACGGCTCTTGTATGGCAAGCTGTACCTTGCTACTCCCAAGGCGTTAAACGCTATATACGGGAGCTATTATTATTATATAATTTGGATAAATAACGATGTCTCTAGATATATCCACAAACAGGGTCTTGGTTTTTTCTTTCCGGATTTTACTTTTCCTGGTTTTCCTTTCTTGCTTTGATGGTTATTTTTACAAAAAAATCACTTGCACGTGATTACATGGTGTCGAGACATCCACCCTGTTTTTCAACTCAACAAAGATTTGTGGCCTTGCTGATGCAACTGTAGTTCCTGGAGTTCACCCTGTTCAACACTGCCGTGCTCAGCTGCTACTGTTGGATAAAATACCCAGGCTTGTATACTTTTATTTTGGGGTACACTATAAAAAGGTATAGATAATAAAGTCTGATTTAATTTTATTAATTTTTTTATAAGTAGTTTTAAACATTTGTAATATTTCACTTAATTATATACTTTTCAATTTAATTTAAATAACATTTTAACCTCAAGTGGCGCCGCAATGAAAAGGGCTTTCTATTATCTATACTTTCCCGTTTCGTTTTTGAAAATCGGTCGAGTCATTGAGAAAATATGAAGGATTGAAATTTGAAAAGTTTATTTAAACATTTATCAGAGTAAATGATAAAGATAAATACCTTCGACCAATTTGCTGTTTTTTCTTATTATTTCTAGATGTTTTCGGATTTTTTCACTTGCCACAAGTTTGAACGATCAGGTGCGGTAGTTGCGAGATGCAGTTCTGTGACTTGTGCGTTGAAGTTCTTCTCAATATCGTTAAATTTTTAACAATTATGGTGTACTCACTTGCAGAAAAAGTGGAAATAATCGAACTTTATTTTAAAAATAAACTTTATTTTACTTTATTTTAAAACGTCTTCGTTGAGTTCTTGTACCAACTGAATTTTGTATCTTACTTTTTTTGTGTTTTTTTTTGGATTGTTGTTTTTGAATTTTCTGAAAAATTTAACTTTCTTTAATTTTTACTAAAACCTATTTACATTTAGAATTTTTTTTTTAGAATTTAGAATGAGTGGGAGGGGGGTTAATCACTTCGGCCTTACAGATCCATTGTGTCCCCCTTTCTTGAATCATAACTCATCATACAGTCCCAGGGCTTTGACAAAAGCCAGTATCTGGGACGGTTTTATAGAGGGTAGTTCTCCATCTCCAATATCAGTCGTACCAAAATTCATGGCACGAATGGTTGTCATCTCGGCGCACTCAGTGATGAGGTGTACTGGTGTTTCCCCATCTTCCCCACAGAATCTGCATTCGCCGTTTCTTCTTAGTTTCAATCTACTGAGGTGTTCGTTGAGGAGACAGTGTCCTGTTAAAAACCCCGTGACAATCCGAAGATTGTTCTTACTCAGACCCAGGAAGATCTGTGATTTTTCTTCATCATAAGCCCTCAGAAACTTCTTCGAGTGTCTTAGACCATTGGAAAATTTCCATTCCAGGTTGCGGATGGAATCTTCCAAGTTCTTGAGTTCCGCCTTGAGTTGGTTACCACTTGGAAAGCAGAACGGTTCTGGTTCAGTTAGTGGAGTGTTCGCTGCTTTCCTAGCTAGATTATTTGCTTTTTCATTGCCTTCTATCCCTTGGTGAGCAGGCACCCAGTGTAGGAGGACTTTGTTTTCTTTGCCTAATTTATTCAGCTTCTCTATGCATTCTTTGACCAATTTCGAATTGATTGATACTGAGTTGATCGCCTTTAACGCTGCTTGACTATCGATAAGATGGCTATTTCTTGTTTCCGATAGTTCCTATCTAAGATAAGTTGTACGCATCTCTCGATAGCGTAGATTTCTGCCTGTAGGATACTAGGGTAAGTGCCCATTGGTTCGGAGTAATTAGCTCTCGGCGCAAACACTCCGATCCCTGTTCCCGTATTGGTTTTGGAAGCATCAGTATACCAAGTTATGGTATGGTCTTTTAACTGCTGGGCAAGCGTTTCGCTCTTCCAATCCTTCTTATTGCTCAATACTACATTGACATGTTTGTCAAAGTTGTACGTTCTGGCATATCGTCCACTGGGAGTTGCAGAAGTGGTATTTCCTTTTGAGGGTGTTCCAAGCCCCTGATCTGACAATTCTCCCAGTACTAATTCCGTTAGTGACCATTCTAATCATTGTCGCATTGGCATATCTACCAATGACAATGTGCAGTGGTGTTAGATCTAGAATGACCTCCATTGCTGCTGTTGGACAGGTTCTCATGGCCCTTTGATGCAAACACATGCTAGTCTCTGGACTTTGCATAGGTTTAGCCTTGCCGTCCGTTGTTGCTCTAGTTTTGTGTACCAGGCAACTGCTCCATAAGTAATCATGGGTCTTACTATCATGGTATACATCCAGCGCAAAATGTTAGGGGAGCAGCCCCATCTATTTCCGGCCAGTCTTCTGCATATCATGAGAGCCTTTATGGCTTTGCTGGTAGTGTTCTTAATATGCCTGTTCCACAGGAGTTTACTGTCCAGGGTTATTCCCAGGTATTTAACTTCCTGTGTTGGCAGTATTTCCTTTCCATCTAGTTGGATTCTTTTCAAGTTTTTCAGACTTCGCCTTCTGGTGAATGGCACTATCGCGGTTTTGTCTGAGTTGATACTCAGCCCGACAGTCCTACACCATCTCTCAGTGATACGGAGTCCTCTTTGGATAATATCACACAAGGTGCCTTCATGTTTCCCCCGAGCGATCATGACTATGTCATCTGCATACCCAATGCAGTGTATTCCCGCTAGAGTTAATTCATCTAGTAGTTCATCCACCACCAAGCTCCACAGCAAAGGGGAGGTTACTCCACCTTGTGGAGTTCCTTGCGTTGTTTTAACAGCTACAGTTTTGGTGCCCATCTGAGCCTCTGCTGTTCGTGTTGACAGCATTTCCCAAAACCAGCGAATAATAGTTCTGTTCACCCCTCTTGTTTCTAGAGATCGCCTGACCACCTTATGTGGTATATTGTCAAACGCCCCCGCAATATCCAAGAAGGCACAAATTGCTGTTTCTTTGCTATCCAGACTTGTCTGTATTAGCTCCGTTAATTGGTAACCTATTTACATACATGCCACATAAATTATACAGCAATTTAACAAACGAGTTGTAAAAAAAACTAAAAAAAAAAAAAAAAGTTGGCAAATTTACTACAATAATCTATGGCAAGAAATAACCCTCAATATTGTTATTAAATTCACAAAAATTATTTCTTTCGGTGTGTATAATGTTCAATAGCAATTTTTTTTCGAGAACATTGTATAAACGTTTTCGATGTACATTTTCGGTAACAGAGAAAAATTCGGTTTGTACATACAGGCGGGAAAAAGTTGAGAATTTCCACCGAATTTTCCACGGGCGGAAAACCAACAGCCAACTTTCGCACTCTAATGAAAAACAGGGGGTGATTCATTAGCCGGCGCGCGCGAATTTTCGCGTATCTTTCATTTCCGGTGTGCCTTTTAGCGGGCACTAAATTATTTTTTCATGTCCAGCCAGGGCCGGACACCCCCTAAATTAAGTGCGGGTGATGACGCAAACCAAGTCTTTTTTTTCTCTTTTATTTTTCGTCTTTTTTTGTACGCTGCTGGTTTTCGGCATTGTGCTGTAATAAATTTAGTGATAAGATAGGCTGTGAGGGCCAGAATGTGGAAAACTACATGTTGTTTTTATCATGCATGAGGACAGGGGTTGAAAATAATGCTCTCAGTAATTTTATTTTATTTTGTCGATTTTTGGGCGTAAAATTTGATAAACAAATTTTGCTAGAATATTTGGAACATCTTTTTTTTAATTTAGACCATAATTTAACTGTTTAAAACATACACACTTGTTATAATATACAGGACGGTTCATTTTTAAGTAGCAGGAGTTTTAGAGTAATAATATTCACGAATTTATTTCTCATAGGAAATTTACAATGAACAAGTAAATTTATCTTTTAAAATCGCCAAATTCTTGTACTATACAGTAACAACAAATAAAAAGTTTTATTATATTCAATTTAGAAACTATTTCTAATAGTCTATTAGAATTACTTTTGTAAATTCACAAATCCTTAGTAAATATTAATAAATTTAATAAAACAAACGTGCTTATAATTATAATATTTATTATAAAGTTTAATAAAAAGTCACAAAATAGAATTTATGTATCTAAGATACTTTTGCCATCTCTGCTTGTCTACAAGAACCTTACTGAAATTCTGCGCCTAACGAAAACAGAAAAAAAAAATTGCCATTACATACAAAATAAAAAAAAAACATACAAGAAAAAGGTATCTAATCAAAACAGTCAACTTACCAACTTAGAGACTATGTATATACAATAAGTGGAAGGGGTTGCAATAAACTACCCCTCATTCAATTGTGTACCCCTCATCATTCTACCCCTCATCATTCTTGTTAACGAAATTTAAAGAAAAATCTTATCAAACACATACAAAATTAATTTGGATAGTTTAGTTTATTTAGGAACTTTTTTATCTCTTGTGTTTTTTTGATAAAACTCACCGATTTGAAATTTCAAATATATAAAAAAAAAAAAAAATGTAAAGCATTACATGTCAAGACAAAAAACATTTTTAAATAAAGAAGTGAGCTGCTGTAATTTTTTTTAGGAAAAAATCTAGTTGGCCGCTGTCACTTTTTAGGATGTTTCTAATATTATTTTATCTGACATTACTCTACTGCAATACGTTATTATCTTACGATCAATTAATTATTCCGAAGCCTTTTTTCTTTATGTGAAAATGTTTTTTTGTCCTGACAGGCAATGCTTTACATTTTATTTTTTAATTTCAAATCGGTGAGTTTTATCAAAAAAACAGAAGAGATTAAAAAGTTTCTAAACAAACTAATCTATCGAAATTAATTTTTTTGCATGTGTTTGATAAGATTTTTCTTTAAATTTCGTTGATAACAATGATAGGGGTAGTTTATTTCAACCCCTTCCACTCATTTTAAAAAAATGAAAAAATTACCGGAATGTATGTTTTCATAACAGTAATGCTTCCATAAAATGTCATTAGTCTATCTCTTTTAGTTTTCAAGATAAAAAATAAAAACATTTTTCCGCCATCTTTGTACCGCGATATCTCCCTAATGGTTGACTTTTGACCCAACGTTTATAAAGCAAACTACCCTTTATTTTTAGTGAGGAACCACCCCCTGAAGTTTTTCGCATTTGTTTTGAAACACCCTGTATAAACAAGAATAATACTTAGAGATATGTTGGATATAGAGAGATCACGGAACAATTATGTTTACATTAAAAAATCGCTAAAATTAAGATGCAAATAATTATAATAAATGGAGATTGTATTTTCTAACAAAGTTGTCTTTATATTTACACAACTATAGATAAACATAATTGTTATAATATACTTACCCTTAAAATATAAAAACACTGAGGCTCCCACCTGTTCAAAAAACTGCTTAGATTAAAATGTGTTGTGTTACAATTCCATACATACGAGGCGTTTCAGAAAACAATATAACATACGAACATCTTTCAAAACACAAAATATACTTAGATCCATTTGATCACATACTAAACCAATGAATACAGAACAACAAACAAAAAATGTAATATACAAAATACCATGTGAATGCGATAAATTTTACATTGATGAAACATCTAGACCCTTAAACGTTCGAATTAAAGAACATAAAGATTATTTAAGAAAGGGAGATTTTCACAAATGTAAGATTTGTCAGCATTCTTGGGACACAGGCACAGAATAAATTTTAATAACGCCAAAATTATAATGAAAGAAGCGGTAGCCTCTAAAAGAAAAATAAAAGAGACTTTTTTAATACAATCTAATAAAAATAAATGTATTGCTCATGCATCTGTAGATGTTAGTAATGTATGGCAATCTCTTCTTTGATTTTAAAGAACATAACATAAATAAACATACGTAAAAATTAAATAATCATACAGAAAGTTTGGGGCTTTTCGGTTTTTATCTTATTAAGTAATTGTTATTAGGTAGTAATTGTAAATTTTGAAGTTTAACTGGATATAATGTCATTTTGACAGAATGTCAACGATTTTTGTAGACGTATCTGTTTTAAAAAACTAAAGTGTTCTCGAATAGTTGAATTTAAATATTTTAAATAGTTTTTTCTTTATTCTTTGTATTTGTTTTTG
Organism: Sitophilus oryzae; assembly: GCF_002938485.1. Taxonomy (NCBI): domain Eukaryota; kingdom Metazoa; phylum Arthropoda; class Insecta; order Coleoptera; family Curculionidae; genus Sitophilus; species Sitophilus oryzae. The sequence goes on along the minus strand of NW_022146225.1, from coordinate 940,325 downwards.
CTTCCGACGACGGAAAGAGATAAACTTTCCGAAACGTTAAGCATTTTTTTGTTCGTTGTAAAGTTAATAAATTTTGTATATCTGTAAACCTAACTTTTGACAAGTAGCTTCCGTTTGGATTAACGTAGAAGTGTTTACAAAAAATAACTATTTTATTTTGTAGATTTTCTTGAAGCGCCGAAACACCCATATAGGATTTTTTTGAGAGATTAATCCGCCAAATAGATATAGACATTTTTTATAAAAGATAATGTTTTAATTTGATTTGATTTACATAAATTTTTTTGGCTTTTTCCAGTGTACTTGTAAATGTAATTGTGTCGCTATATTATATTATACATTACATGCTAAGGAAATGACATCTAGGCCAACCCTTTATCCAGTTTTACATACATAATATATATCCCGTGACGTGATAAATCAAGATTTTCTCTTCATTGTTGCCCTTATTCGGGCACGGAGGGAGGATTTTTCCTCCGGCCTCGCCGGGACTGTACGAGGCATCATCTTACACGGCCAGACAAATTTATGCTTCTCCTACGCCATTTATATGCCTTAATGTTGGAGATTTCGCCAGATAAAGAGACAAAACCGCGGCTCCATCTAGCGGCAGAAATATAACCGAATTTTGCCGAAAATCATGAGAAATTTTCATTTTAAAATGGCGACATTAATAAAATGTGCGGATTTGCTTGAAGGGGACGTTACATTTGTAGTATAACAACCCAAAAAAAAGACTTGGTGCGTTTGCAGAAATTTTTGCTATGTATTTCATATTATATCCCGGTTACAGTTCATGTTGATCGCATTAAAATAATATTGAAATATAGAAGACGTTTTCAAAAATTTAGACTGGGAAGAAAAAGGTATCAAAATATGTGGACAAAACTTGAATCAACTAAGATATGCGGATGATATCGCCTTAATAACAGAGAAGAAAGAAGAACTGGTAGAAATGTTTGAAGAACTGGATACAGCAGCTAGAAGAATAGGCCTAAATATAAACTACACTAAAACTAAAATCATAACAAACACAGATGAAAGCATAACAACCAGCATCAACCAAGAAAAAATAGAACAAGTTGAAGAGTATATCTGGGACAAATTATTAAAACTGAAAAAAGAAAACCAAACATCTGATATAAAGAGACGAGTAAGACTGGCCTAGGCAGCATTTGGAAAATTAAGTTATATATTAAAAAACAAAAGATATTCACAGTATCTCGAAACCAAAGCATATAATCAATGTGTACTTCCTGTACTTACTTACGGATCCCAGACCTGGACACTAACACAATTAAATATGGATAAGGTATCAAAAGCTCAAAGATCTATGGAAAGACAAATGCTACCTGTAAGGCTGGCTGATAGAAAAAGGAATGAGTGGATCAGAGGTAAAACAAAAGTAAGGGATGTTAGAAGTGAAGTAGCAAAATTAAAACGGAAGTTTGCCGGTCACAATGTCAGACAGAAGGATGATCGATGGAACAAATGCATCGTAAACTGGAGGCACTGGGAGAATAGAAGAAGTAGAGGAAGATCTCAGATGAGATGGGCGGACGATCTGAGGAAACATGCAAATATTTACGTATCTATTTAGATTACCCAATTTTACCTAATTTTACTGCTTTAACTGAACTTATTTCGACACACTGTTGAAAAGTTATATATGGGAACACCTAAAATATTCCTACAGGGAAACCGAAAAACCGGCTTTTCCTTCATTTTCCTCCGATTTTCCGGTTCATATTTTAAACGTATGTAAATCAGATTTCGTTCAGAATTCTCGTTTAATCTTTGCGCAGCGGCTCTTTGAAAATTAGGTCCTTTTTTCCGGCGCATTTTTAATAAACATAAATTTCCCGTAAGCGGCTATATCGTCGAATATGCTTTAGGAAAGACAAATAGAAAATTCGTCAAGTAATAAGGTTTCTTTAGTCTCTTTTTTCTTATTTTTTTCGGTTCGCCTAAAAGACGAAGAACGTATAAATTGGAGGTTGTTCTTAAAAATGTTGGCAAACGATGAACGCGAAAAGAATTTAAGTATCCTTTTTTTTCAACAAAATCTTTCTATTAAGTGTCCATTTCACTGCTCGAGAGCGACCCGAAAGTACAGCGTAATAGACTCTTATTAAGGCTGTCGAAGTTTCCGGAATACCGTTCGGATCACCCTGTATACATAAATTTCGGTAGAATAAAAGCAAAATTTATGGAATAAGCAACTATTAAACACCGACCACGAGCGGTTGCAAATCTGTTGTGCGGTGAAATCGTTTTTACTGAAGCGAAAACCGGGATATCTATCAAGAATTGATAGTCCGAACGGCGTTGAGGTCTGCTCAGGGGATTCAGCTTCGAGCTCCATCCTGAATTACCACTTTATTCTCCATCGTGTTGTTAATTAAAGCTGCTAGACCGATAGCAGATTTATTTGTGGCCGCTGAATGGCTTTTTCGAAAATTATTTGCGTCGTTTCTTATTAGTTATCCGGTTATTTCATTTTTACCATTGATTATCTAGATTCACAGCCCACTCAAACGCTTTTTTTTTCGTTCTTATAAATTCAAATGACCGTACAGACTCACATATTTTATAAAATGACTAAGTAAAAGCTCAGAGCACATTTTATTTATGGGCACTGAATGCTTTTTTGAAAAATATTCATTAAGACATCAGAATTACACTATAAAATTTGTGTTGGTAATCTTTTGTGGACATTCCGTTTAAAGAATTTTGACGTTTCAATGAAGTAAAAATTCAAGGTCACCTGCTTATGCCTCAAACGTCTTGTTTGAATGACGTAACTGCTTCCTAACAATAAAAAAAAGGAAGGAAAAGAACATTTTTAGTGCCACACTGGATTTTATCGCCGAGACGAAAAAGTAATCACATAAAAACGGTCTGCCCAGAGAGAACATTTCTTCTTTTATGTCGAACAAGGGAGCGGGACAACTTGCCCAGCCCAAATTGAAGTAATTAAGTGTAAACTTTCGCCGGTTTTATAACTCCCGGTTTATTTAACTAGCGGATTTAACTAGCAATTTGCCTTGCCGAGTAAAATAAGTAAGAGAAATAATAAACAGGTTTGTCCTCTGACATTAGACGGCCGTCTGGAAAGTAGTCCATTGTTGTCCACTAAGAATGCATGCAATCATATCATGCCATATCTTGAATACTTGGATTGTTAAAGATGCGTTATTGTTATTTGATATAAAAACGGTTTCTTTAAATTTACGTATTTTGCAATGAGAGTCCCTGTAGACAACCCTAGCTTCCCACTACTTTATGTTGTGCTGCTTAGACCACACATAGTTTGCCATAGAATTTTAGAATTCCTCCCCTAGGAGATGCTCTTCCCCTAGGAGAGGCAAGACCTTGTCGTTGGTGGGGAAGCTCCTGGTCAGGTGCTGGGGAGAATCCCCCCTAGCACTTGGCTTGGTCTAAGAAGCATCTCACTCATCGTAGTGTCCCTGACTGTAGTGTCGTGGCCAGGGAATTGCACCAAGACATATAACGATACCGGGCGGGGCTACGGACAGCCTCAACCTTGGGGCATCGGGGGGCACCCCTTTGTGTTTTACCCCTTACTTCTGCATGGGGGGCTTTGTAGAAGTGGACCGACTCTCCCTAGCGACTCATGGGAACACTATGAGATCTGGTAATAATAGTAATAAAAACATCAACGGTGAAGCTATGGGGAAACCCCCTAGCGACACTGCGAGCAGTAACAATGAAAGTTCCAAGGGGCCAAACCCAAAGAGAACTACAGGAGAGGTGGCTACGCAAGTGGCATACAAGCTACCACCTCCTCCAAGGGTCGGGAGCCTACCTCCTACCTCTAAACCCAACAGGCGACGCAAGCTACCGTTTCGTCTACCCGGCCTGGGTCGTAGCTCCTCGACTGTGAAGGACACGGGTCTCCGTAGGAAGTCCTGGGGCTGTATGATGAGTTATAACTCAAGAAAGGGGGACACAATAGATCTCTAAGGTCGCAGAGATTAACCCCCCTCCCACTTATTCTAAATTCTAGTTTGCCATAACTGACTTCATTGTTGCATCTCTTGGTACATGTTTTTTGTGTTCGATAAGTAGTACATTTACATAGTAGATGCACTCGTGTGTCTCTTGTTAAAACTTCTTGGAGTTATCCCGTATATTGAGACAGTTTTAATGGGCATGGTGCATTCTCCGCCGGTGCTGCCACAATCGGAAAATATCGTAAACAACTAGTACATACAAATGTTCATAAAACATTTAATCACTAGTTTATCAAAAAAAGTATTCCATTAATATGGCAAATTATATATTACCTTCTCATAATATATGTCTATTTAATTTCGAACTGCTTGAATCCATCGTCGAACTGCTTGAATCCATTTTTGCTTTTGATCAAATCGGTGTGAGAAACTATGAAGCTCTAAAATGTTGTTTCGGGAGAGTTGAATATCCGGGAAAGGTTGAGTTATTGAATGTTATTGCACCCAACAACGCCCTAATTACGCTCTCCTTTAAGCGTTAACATTTTTTCGGAAATTTTGTTAACATTTGAAATTGTCAAACACAACACGACGCCTAGTTCGCATCCTTTTTCACTTATTTTTTACTACTCGAAACATCACACAAACCTCGTACCTGAGTGTTTTATAGTCTCAATAACTGCACTAGCAACAAACTAAAATACTATATTGCGATCAAGATGACGGGCGACGTGAAATAAATACTGATAATTTCTGATTTCCGCCGTTGAAGCGCTGCGATCAGAATTTGTTGAAATCAACTGAAATGCACAAAGCCTATAACATATCGAAAAACATAATAATTTTCCTAAAATTTCTTTTTCAAATTGTTTAAAATTGCAGAAACTGAATTGGTTACTTTTAGATGACAGAGTTCACTACATAACTAACACATTCTCTTTATATATTTCACTTCCAAATCGCCATTTTCTTCCAATTTTAAAGACACAGGGAAACGTCCGTAACACCGCATAATAATCGTCACCGAAAAATATCTGCCCGCCTGCCGTCCCATTAAATAATTTTTCCTCAGACACCGTTTCGAAATTATTAGGTGCGAAATCGTCCTTTTCCCAGGGCTTTTCCACATTTCCCTTCCATTCTTGTCCTTCGTTGCCTTCACAGCCTTTTGCCATAGGCGTAGCAACGGTGATATTGTCTGGGAGGAACAAATTTTTAAAAATTGGTGCGAGTCGGACTCGCGCACGAAGGGTTCCGTACCATTCATTATCTATACAACATTAGATACAATATTATTATAAACTTTTTTTTTCGATTTAGCTGAAATTTTGAATGCGCGTATAAGTAATTTAAAAAAAAATGAAGAACCATATTACTAAAAATTGTATTGATCAATAATAAATATGTAAAAATTAAAAATAAACGATTAAAAAAAGTCGCCTTGACAAGGATTCGAACCTCCCTAGTAAGGCTCCTCCAACGTCATAGCAGCGTCAAATCCTAACGCTTTAACGACGCGGCCACCGAGGACTTGAAAGATTCTATGTAAAATTCTTACTTAAATGATAATGTTCAGTAAAAGTACTTTTTTATTTATAACATTTATTTAATTCTGTTTTTAGTATTTGTTCTTATAGCGGCAACATATATACATTATCTGTAAAAAAATCAACTGAGTCTCATCCCTTCAAAATATTGTAATACGTATTTATTTAAAAAAAGTCACTGAAATCTTCTATAAAAATTTATAATTCTCAGTAAGTTTATTCAAATAATTTGATTCAATTTTAACTATTGTATGCGACTATCCTCGTTACATATTGAAAGCCGCCGAACGCAAGCAAGGGTCAGCGAACTTTCCGGCCGTGATTACGTCTCGCGTTCCCTGTTTTAGTCGGTGGGTGATGCGGTTTCTGAATCACATCGCGGTGTAAAATAAAAAATACCGTCGCGCGTCGCAATGACCGATTCTGAGTGCGACTGTAAAATAGAAACAATTTTGCAATCTTCCTTCAGTTGTTTGGCGTATTCAGAAAAATTAAAAACTATTAAAAAAGGACCTTCAAAGCATATTGTGAATATCAATACTAAATTAAAATCGTGTATTCGTCATTTTAGTGAAAATGTTTATAAAAATGAACACTGATTATGTGGTTGTAAGGCACTCAATAAACTCTTTTGTTGACCTTGTCTACTATTTTATTTAACAGATACGTTCACATCTTTGTTTTTTTCCTTCGGTTTTTTTTAAATCGGTTTGATAATTTTTTAACCTGTTACATTTTTTGCATATTTTATTTTTGTATCTTCAAAATTAAAGACTTTAATAAAAAAAAATTAAAGAAACTTTATTGTGTTGGTTAAATGTTAAGTTCAGTAGTAAAGAGTTTTACTGACGCCATGCGCCATACAACGAAGTTACAGGGAGGTCAAAAATGCCGTGAGTTGCTTTGAGAAATAATCCTCTTCAAATATCCTCTGATTTCTAACATTTTTGTCTAACAAGTTGGTCAGAGAATGCCTAGAGAAGCTCAACAAAATTGATAAAAGAAAATAAAGTAATCCTACACTGGGTGCCTGCTCACCAAGGGATAGAAGGCAATGAAAAAGCAAATGATCTAGCTAGAAAAGAGACGAACAGTCCAGTAACTGGACCAGAACCGTTGAAAAGAATCTGGAAGACTCCATCTGTAACCTGGAATGGGTACCCTCTAACGGTCTAAGACACTCGAAAAAGTTCAACAAAACTTACGACCGAGAAAAATCAAAGGTTGTCCTTGATTTAAGTAAAAAACAATCTTTGGATTGTCACGGGGTTTCTAACAGGACACTGTCTCCTCAACAAACACCTCAGTAGCCTGAAGCTGAGTAACAACGACGAACGCAGATTCTGTGGGGAAAATGGGGAAACACCAGAACACCTTATCACTGAGTGCGCCGAGACGACGACCCCCAAGTAGCATTTTCACGACTTGCGACCTCATGTTTACTAAACACAACGTTGGATTAGTTACAAAAAATAGTTAGCTCCCTACCTTGGGTATTAAAATAAATTTAAACGTTTTTATAACGTTGTGCCGACGTTGGACTAGTACTACAGCAAAGTAGAAGCTTCTGCGACGTCGAATAAACGTTGTCTTGTAACCTTTTTTGCTTAAGTGATCTTTAGGTGATTCGGACAACGTAGTTACAACGTTGTACAATATAGAATTTTCCGACGTCAGTTTCAGGACCTATTCCAACGTTATGCAAACGTCGTCTGTTTTACTAATTCCAACGTTGTTTAGATTTTCTTATTCTTACGTTGGCAGGACGTCGAGTCACTACCTTTTTGCAACTGTATTGAACCATAACCTTAAATCTTAAATTTTCACTTCATTGTTCTGTTCAGTCAGACAGTTCAGTGCTGTTTTTATTTTTATAAAAAAAACTTGATTAAAATGGGACATAAGAAAGGTACATATAAAACTAAATTTAAATATACATCGACAATATATTACCGATGTTTATCCACTCCCTCGTTTATTTAGATTATAGAGGGCGTCACAAGCTAGACTCTAGGATGACTAAATTAGGCAATCTTGCGACTAGTATACTACCTGTTAAGGCCGAACTGCGACTTTATTAGTCCAGTATGCGACTACTCGAACTACTCCATCTTAATCTTCAAAACAACAAAGTGAAAGCCGCCATGTTGTTAAATAAGAAAATGTTTCGTTCCTAAAATAGCAATTCCTGCTTTTTGAATACATTAACTTGAAATATTTGACCCTAAAAACACGCGGAAACAATTTTTTCGACTGCGAATAAATTATTCTCATTTTACTAAAAAAATTCAAGAAATTTTTAAAACTTCTTTAATTTTAAGGCCCATTAGTATTTTTCAAAGTAGAAACAATACATTTATCAATAAAGTTGTTTGCGTTTAACTTTTTTGCCTTGGGTAACGAGTTACAGAGTCGGTAAAAGTGTTTCAATAATTATGATCTTCAAACATCCTCCACACACTTAAATACTTTTGTTTTGTTTTCCTTCACTGCCATCTGACATATATCTCTAACTAAATGATAAAAATAATATTTTTACTATAATTATCCCAATTTAGGATAAACGCGACTTAGACGCCATATTAGTTTTGTATTTCTGTGAATTAGGATTTTAAACAACGTTGCAGTTTGTACTAAATTAGGCTTCTAGCCAACGTCGGTATCCAACGTCGTTTCGACCCAAAAATTATTCTCCAAACTAGTGCAGACTAGGGTTGGCACGAGGTTGGGCCGACGTTGCGCCCCGACGTTTGGTCGCGTGACACAACGTTGTCCCGACATCCAAATGCTGCTTGGGCCGTTCGTTCGTGCCATGAACTTTGGTACGGCTAATTTGGTACTTTGGTCGAAGATGGTCAGCTGGCCTCTGCGGAGTCGTCTCATACTGGCTTTTGTTAAAGCCCTGAGACTGTATGATGAGTTATAACTCGTTATAACTCAAGAAAAGGAACACACAATAGATCTGCAAAGTCGCGGTGATTAACTCCCCTCCTAAACATTCTACATGTAACATTTTATATTACTTATTTTTAATCCCCTCTTACAAAAATCCATCCTACGCCATTGCCTCTGACTCTTTCTCTATCTTTCCTGCAACGAATTTCACGCGGTGGCAAAGTTCAAATGGTTTTCAAACTTGTTCGGAATGTCATAGCCAGTGCGACTTCCCGTGACGCCACGGAATGCGATATTCCTGGCAGGGCCGCATTTCCAAGTTTAACAAGCCGGTATAGAATTGTTTCTGGGTTAAGGAAAGTTTTTCTATGCCGGCTCGGATAGACTGAATTGAGATGTAAATCAATCAGAACAACATCAATATAAAATATTTAAACATAAACAATAGAGATATACAGGGTGTCCCAGACTCAGCGTGCATTAGAAGTTTCTAGAGAACTACAATATTATTGTTTTACAACGAGATCTATTGATTAAAAATATTTTCAATATGGCGACACTTCCGGAAGTCCCGGAAGTTAACAGCAACTTAGTATCATATTTTTTGGTTCACTAGATCACCCAAGTAGCATTTTCACGACTTGCGACCACATGTTTACTAAACACAACGTTTGATTAGTTACAAAAAATAGTTAGCTCCCTACCTTGGGTATTAAAATAAATTTAAACGTTTTTATAACGTTGTACCGACGTTGGACTAGTACTACAGCAAAGTAGAAGCTTCTGCGACGTCGAATAAACGTTGTCTTGTAACCTTTTTTGCTTAAGTGATCTTTAGGTGATTCGGACAACGTAGTTACAACGTTGGACAATATAGAGTTTTCCGACGTCAGTTTCAGGACCTATTCCAACGTTATGCAAACGTCGTCTATTTTACTAATTCCAACGTTGTTTAGATTTCCTTATTCTTACGTTGGTAGGACGTCGAGTCACTACCTTTTCGCAACTGTATTGAACCATAACCTTAAATCTTAAATTTTCACTTCATTGTTCTGTTCAGTCAGACAGTTCAGTGCTGCTTTTATTTTTATAAAAAAAAACTTAATTAAAACGGGACATAAGAAAGGTACATATAAAACTAAATTTAAATATACATCGACATATATTACCGATAGTTTATCCACTCCCTCGTTTAATTAGATTATAGAGGGCGACACAAGCTAGACTCTAGGATGACTAAATTAGGCAATCTTGCGACTAGTATACTACCTGTTAAGGCCGAACTGCGACTTTATTAGTCCAGTATGCGACTACTCGAACTACTCCATCTTAATCTCCAAAACAACAAAGTGAAAGCAGCCATGTTGTTAAATAAGTAAATGTTTCGTTCCTAAAATAGCAATTCCTGCTTTTTGAATACATTAACTTGAAATATTTGACCCTAAAAAACACGCGGAAACAATTTTTTCGACTGCGAATAAATTATTCGCATTTTACTAAAAAAAAAATTCAAGAAAATTTTTAAAACTTTAATTTTAAGGTCCATTAGTATTTTTCAAAGTAGAAACTATACATTTATCAATAAAGTTATTTGCGTTTAACTTTTTTGCCTTGGGTAACGAGTTACAGAATCGGTTAAAGTGTTTCAATAATTATGATCTTCAAACATCCTCCACACTTAAATACTTTTGTTTTGTTTTCCTTCACTGCCATCTGACATATGTCTCTAACTATAATTATCCCAATTTAGGATAAAACGCGACTTAGACGCCATATTAGTTTTGTATTTCTGTGAATTAGGATTTTAAACAACGTTGCAGTTTGTACTAAATTAGGCTTCTAGCCAACGTCGGTATCCAACGTCGTTTCGACCCAAAAATTATTCTCCAAACTAGTGCAGACTAGGGTTGGCACGAGGTTGTGCCGACGTTGCGCCCCGACGTTTGGTCGCGTGACACAACGTTGTCCCGACGTCCAAATGCTGCTTGAGCATTGTAGACTGCATTCATACATGGATCACCGTGTATATAATTTTAATCATTAATTAAATTAATTCAAACTCCGTAGTTTACAAACAAGGCTAGTGCCCTGCAACACGTCCAAAATTGTATGCGTTTTGTACCTGGCATTACTTTAATTAACAATAGCAAAAGTTTATTTTGCACGTGCCCAACCGCAGAACAAACTGCCCGGTAAACCAATAACGCTCGCGGTTAAAACAATATAATTTATTGTACTATTATTTATTTACATCCGTTTCCAATTCTATCTGCTAAAACACCACAAATACTGGGATTAAACTTTTACAAAAAGGTACACAAACGTTTTTATATAAAAAAGGCTTTAATTTTAATTGTATTTGTACAAAAATATGGTAAATAGAACAGCGTTGAAGTAAAATAAATTTAATTTAAATAAAAATGTTCAATAAAATAAAATATACATATATTTGAATGTTTCCTTTCACCACAGACATCTAGTGAAAAATGTATGAAAATAATAAGAAAGTCAGGAAGAACTTTGCTAATTTATTGATCTGAGTTAACGGAATCTTTACCTTCATAAACTTTTGTAAAGCTCTTGTAGATGGCGCCATATAAAGCGTTTTCATTTTTTGTTGTTACAGAGTGGCTGATATGTATGGGAACGGTCGATTATTAGGTAAAATATACGGAGTACCGCAAAAAGTTAAATATAAAAGTTATAGAGTTTTCAAATGTCTATTAGGAAATAATAAATTTAAGTATACAGGGTCGGGCATAAAGTTGTGGCACATCAAAGTTTTTTTTAAATGTAACCTCCTCTGTATATTATTACGTATTTCAATTCTTCAATTCTAAGCAAAAATCGAGATACACACAATGTACCTCAAAACAAAAACTTTTCAAATTTATAATTTCAGTCTAATAACTATTTCGTTAACATGCATGTTTAATTTATGTCAATAATGACAGGTATTGATAATTTCGGTTCCAAATATCTCAAGACCATTACTGGTAGTGAATTTTACCAAGAGACCTTTTTTACGTAAAAACTTCGTAAATGTACATTTTTTACCCAGTAGTGATATACAGGTACGAAAGGAAAGTTATTACTCTTCAAGCCAGTTAAAAAACATGAAGGTGGCGCCCTCTACAAGTAGGAGTCATATTGACATCTAAATCAAATTTTTCATGTCAAAAAACTACCAGACAATAATTTTCATCTAAATACTGACGCTACTTCAGAAATTATTTAAAAAAATCGAAATAAAAATGAAATTTCTACACCCTGTATCTCGGAAACTAAGCATTTTAGAACATGCATTTATTCGAACTTTTTTACTTATTTTTATCTGCCGAATATGCTGCCGAAGTTTCCGGAATACAGTTCCGACCACCCTGTATATCCCCATTAGCCTGGCTAGTGATGTAAAATTTCCAGAAATATATTTTCGGATATATTTCCGGGAATATTTCCTGAAAACATTGGAAATATATGGAAATATTGGTAATATAAGAGATACTTTAAAAAATAAGAAAAACTGAAATATTTATTTATAAAAATCAGAACAAAACATCGCAAAACACAAAATAAGTTATTCTTCAAATTAAAAAATAAATTAAGGTTAAATTTGTACAAAAAAAAAATATTTTTGACACACTAGTCGAGCAACAGAGACTGAAGAAACCTTATTCAGTCGAAACAGAGACTGAAGAAACCTTAAGTGTAGCTTCTGAGTCAGAAATTCCTCAAACAGTACCGGAAGAAATAGAACATACAGTATCTAAGGAAGAAGAGCATTCAGTCGAAACAGAGACTGAAGAAACCTTAAGTGTAGCTTCTGAGTCAGAAATTCCTCAGACAGTACCGGAAGAAATAGAACATACAGTATCTAAGGAAGAAGAGCATTCAGTCGAAACAGAGACTGAAGAAACCTTAAGTGTAGCTTCTGAGTCAGAAATTCCTCAGACAGTACCGGAAGAAATAGAACATACAGTATCTAAGGAAGAAGAGCATTCAGTCGAAACAGAGACTGAAGAAACCCTAAGTGTAGCTTCTTAGTCAGAAATTCCTCAGACAGTACCTGAAGAAATGGAACATACAGTATCTAAGGAAGAAGAGCATTCAGCCGAAACAGAAACTGAAGAAACCTTAAGTGTAGCTTCTGAGTCAGAAACTCCTCAGACAGTGCCTGAAGAAATGGAGCATACAGTATCAAAGGAAGAAGAGCATTCAGTCGAAACAGAGACTGAAGAATCCTTAAGTGTAGCTTCTGAGTCAGAAATTCCTCAAACAGTGCCTGAAGAAATGGAACATACAGTATCTAAGGAAGAAGAGCAGTCAGTCAAAACAGAGACTGAAGAAACCTTAAGTGTAGCTTCTGAGTCAGAAATTCCTCAGACAGTACCTGAAGAAATGGAACATACAATATCTAGGGAAGAAGAGCATTCAGTCGAAACAGAGACTGAAGAAACCTTAAGTGTAGCTTCTGAGTCAATAGATATGCCTCATCTATATCAATAACATCTCCTTGCCAGTCTACTTCCTCAAAATCTTCAATAGTATCCGAAATAAAAGTTGATCTGTTGCCGTTTCCTATTTTCTTCAGCAAGTTTTCATTGTGGGATACATAGAGTAACTTAGCGGCTCTATCATTAGTAAGCTGGTTTCTCCTTTAGCGTTTATAGTCATATTCATTCAAAGAAGAGAAACAGGCTTACCAATGATAGAGCCGCTAAGCGACTCTATGTATCCCACAATGAAAACTTGCTGAAGAAAATTGGAAACGGCAATAGATCAATTTTAGCGTTTATAGTCATATTCATTCAAAAAACTGCGTTCCGTGGCAGCCGAAGATGCTAGCATCATCAAAATTCGTGAAGCTACTTGTGACAATGAAGATGAAGAACACAGTCCTTTCCACCAGGAGACTGGGTTATCAAAACTACTTTTCCATATGAAGTTATTTCCAAATAACTTGCCACTTCTACAACGGTAACCTGCTATTTCATCTATTATTTCTTGTTCCTTTATATTGAGTTTATTTTTTGATATATTAAGTATGCATTCTATGGCAGAAAGAATTTGGGTTTCATCAAGTTCAGAACCTTGTGATTTTGGATTCAGTAATTCTGCAGCATAATGAATGGGTTTAATAGCAAATTTTTCTCATTTTGTCAACAAACTCCAACAATTCGCATTTTTCTTTGTCGGCAAGTGGGGACAATGCAAGATTATTATGAATTACCCTTCTAATATCACAAAATGCTTTTACAGCTAAATGAATGTCGATCAGGGATTCCCCTACGCTACGACCTACGAGCTCGGGACTTCACCGTAGAAATACGAGGTTGCAAATAAGTAGGTGAATCCTCAAACTCGATATATTCACCATATTATATGTTTGTAAAACTGTTCTATAGTAAGTTTAATGTTTATAGGGTTACAAAATATGAAAGATATATTAATAAACATCGGGTTTGAATCGTTAATGACAAGATTTAAGTATTTTTAAAAATATTTTCAATATTCCCAATATTTCCAATATTTCTGAGACACGTTTGGAAATTTTCAATATTTCCGTTTACAACACTAAGCCTGGCGATATCCTTACGTGCTTTGAATAAGAAGATCTTATGTGACTTAATTTATGACCTTTCCAGATTTCCTAAGGTTAATTTTGTGTTTCACCTGTACTAAATAACAACATACAAGTCACCAGAACATTTTCAATAATAATTATTGAAAAATTCTGACATTGACGTTCTCTGTTAAATACCAATATTTATGTTTCCGATATAAATAGGATTGTTTCAAAATTCTATGTTCCCACAGCACTCACCTTCAATGGGATTTAACCAAAATTAAACCATGAAATATGGAAGAAGAGGAGTCTTGCGGGTGCGACTTACAGGACCCGGCCCAGTACTTAGAAACACTGAAAAAGAAGTACCTAGCACGCACGGCTAAGCTTCAGAGTCAGCAGGTTGAGCTGGAAAGCAAAATACAACAGATGGAGTCCTACTTAGGTACCTCTTTTTTTTATTAAAATGTATATTTTTCGATATTTCATCAAAACAAATTCTAGATAATAGTGATGTTGTGGAAAGTTCCTCCCAATGTATCTGTGCCGTCAATCGACAAGTTCCAAAAGTGTTTCCGAACTATCCAGAAATGCCAGAAAGAGACTTGGATACAGTGCCGAAAATTATCTCGGAAGGTTCGATTGAAAAACCGGCCGCGCAGCAGTGTAGTTTCTTTCAGAAAATGATGGAGAACGCTAAAAGCATTTTGTCCATGAAGTGTCAATGTCCTAGTACTGTCCAACAAACAAACAGGTAAAGTATAGTAAAATCTTAGAAGAAAAAGACTAAGGAGGAAGTATAATGCCATACCTGCGACATAGACCGTGTTCCCGGAACCGGAGCTGTTTTTCGGAACCGGGAATTTTGGTACCGCGCCTCTTAGGAACCGGGATTTCCCGGTTTTTTCGGTACTTTCGGTACTGACTAATTTTTGTTCAATGGTGGTGCAGTCCATCAACCAGTAAGCAAGGGATGGTTTTTCAAAGTAAAATGGATAAAAAATTAAGATTTTTAATGAAAATAATATCAAATTATTAAGTAATCAGTCATGAATAGTGATGCACAAGAGTCTTGAAAAAGTCTTGCAAAACCAAGACTCTTGCAAGAAATTCAAGACAAGACTTTCAAAATTTCTTGTGTCTTGAATTTCAAGACAAGACAAGAATTTAATATGCAAGAAATTTCAAGAGTCTCGCAAGATTTCTTGAATTCAAGATTTCTTGAAAGTTAGAAATGATACAATTTTTTAAGTGATAATTAGGTCTTTGCGCAAGTTATGCCGGGTTTATACCGGGAAAGATTTAAATAAATAATCTACATAGTTACACTAATGCAAATAATGCTTTGAAATTATTAGTTCCCTAACATCGGACACTCCCACGAAAGAAAGTCAACATATCACCGAGTCAAGAACCACCGAGGACACTAGCTATTTGACAGATCAATCGACGAGGGACAACACTATCACGGAAGAAACAAAGCCCTCAGACCAGAACACTCTGCCGAGAGCAATGACTCATGATCAAAAAGGGCTGCAAGTATCGATGGAAAGCAGTTCCAAAGTATTTTTTTCTAATCATTCGAGGTAAATGACCTGTTTTAAATTGTATTTGGTTATTTTTTTAGGACAAACACACTACCGGTACGACTCCGGAGTGTCTGTTTTTAAAGAATCCGGCTTTGGAGTGTGATTGTGACTCTTGTCGATGTATATCGTCCACTGATAAATTGGATGAGCTGCCTAAAGAGTCTGCACCTTCGAGTGAAAATGCTACCATTGAAAGTGAGTCGACCATTTCCAGTTATGATGTAGTGTCTCAAGAAAATTATTTATTTTAGAATTCATCACTGTCTATCACTTTCTAACAAATAATGTAATTATTTACAGATGCTGAGGTGCAAGTTAAGGTAGCCACGTTGAGCAAATCAGTAAGCAACGCCAAAGAGACAGCAAACATCGCTGTCAGTTGCATTTGCAAAAATAAAAAGGGTCCTATTAATCCACTCCCACAACGTAAGTTCTCAAACGTATTTCTTACTGCTTTTATTATTATTTTTTAACTTAGATTAGTCTATAATAATTGTTCCTTTGCAGCACACTCGTAACTCTACAGTTTCTTGTTGCATCTACGTTACTTCAGCGTTTTAGTACTCTCTGTATAAGACATATATATTGCATTTTACAGGATATCTAACAAAATATTCTGTATTTCTAATTCCAGCGTCTCAAAGTCTCTATCTGGGAGGCCTATTGTTTTTGGCCTATCTTTATGTCTGCATACACTCTTCTATCTTTGTACCCTGTACCAACCTTTGCAGGTCGTTGATAGAATGGGAATTGCTTGCTAGTTCTTTCTTAGTTCCAGTTTTCCTTTCCCAAATAGAAAGTATCGTTTGCAATCCAGGAACCTTAATTTTCCTTCTACACAGAATTACTTAAACAGTACCATAATATGTAGTACAAAGGCATATTTTTTATTTTAGTGCCATACCATGCAAGATCTACCAAATCCACTCAAAAATTCAAAAATTATCAGGACGGTCAAAATCAGTGTGCTTTCGTGGGTTCTCCTTTGTTACAAAACCCTGATTACGGACACCTGCCCACTCAGACTTCTAAAAATCTGCTTTATGGGCCCCAGGCAACCGAAGCTACGTCTATATCTAAAGTAACTATACTGAAATTCTTGAAATATTTTATACCAACTGACGAGGACATTTTTTAGTTGCCTTGCGACTGTAATGTTCAAACAGGACCCGCTAAAAATATTTGTTCGGTCGATGTGTTTTCTCTGAAATCGAAAGACATCTTGGAGATGCAAACGATTGCGGAATTGGCATTGAAAGAGAAGGAGATGAAGTCTCAGATCCAAAATTTGCAAAGAAGAGAGCAGCTGTATCAACAGGTGACGTTAACAGTCTATTTTACTATCTATTTTACTAAAGTTAACTTCATTTAATTTAGAGTACAAAAACCGTTAAACGGTTCACTGGAAATGTGGAAAACGAACGCTGTCGATGTTGTAAAGCGGACGATGGATCCGGCTTCGAAAACGAAATCAAGAAGGTCAGTCAGGAGCTCAGACTGGAAAACAATATCCTGAAATCCGAACTGATGGATATGAAGTTGGAGCTGAAGCATTGCCTGGAGAAAGTGGAAGGTCCCATGAAACAGAAACTGCAAAATGAGAAGCTCAAGTGTGAACAGCTTCAAAGCGAGTTGAAGAACGCTTCAAAGAATATGCTGATCAATCAGGTAAAATAATTATGGAACAGAAAGAACTTTTCGTTTATTTTTTTACTTATTGTCATTATCCTGAGCTATTAATGGCTAATTTGATTTTAAATATAAGGATACATATCAACGCGAGATGAACCAACTGAAAATACAACTGTGCTGTGCCTGTAACAGCATCGCAGAATTGAACCAGATGAACTCCCGACTCAAAGACGAGATGAGCCAACTGGACTGTCTCTGCGCCAAACTCGAAGACGATCTCATCAAACAGAAACTCAACGAGGCCGAAACCATCAAAAGACTGACCAACCGTAAACCCGATTTTGATCGTCCAACCAAACAATCAGAAGAATTCAAGTTTGTATCTACACACACCGGAAAAGTCTAGGGATATTACAATTTTATCCAGCCATCGTCAGTAATTTTATTATTTGCATTTCTGATATAATAAAATTAAAATAAACAAATAGTTTACAGGACGTATTGGAAATAAAAATGCGAAATTTACCGAATTTTTCAAATTTACCTTCATTTTTATTGAACTCAAAAAAATACACACATTTTTTTTTATTCTAAACTGTGAATTAAAAAAAAAGATAAAACCAATTTTACTTAATAAAGGGTATAGCCTCCTCTACTGTTCATTACAGCCCTACATCGTTTCTCCATGCTCCTGATCAGGTTGTCGATCTCTTCTTGAGGTACAGCCTGCCACGCTGCATTCACGGCCCGAACCAGTTCCCTACGAGTTTCACGAGGCATATTCATTCTCAAAATTCTTCTTTGGACCGCGTCCCATACGTGCTCGATGGGGTTGAGGTCAGGAGATTGTGCCGGCCAGGGTAAGATGTTTAATTGATGAGCATTGATAAACTCACTTACCACTCTGGCTATATGAGGCCGTGAATTGTCATGCATCATAATGAAGTTTCTCCCAAAATCATTGGCATATGGTAACACGATTGGCTCAAGAATTAAATCACGATATGTGATTCCTGTTAGAAACCTTTCAAGAAAAACGAGATCAGTTTTTCGGCCTAACTGGACTCCTCCCCAGACCATAACTGTTCCACCTTGATAATGGTGCACTTCCTGAACATGATCCAACCGAATAGGATTTCCCGGTTCTCTCCATACCCTAAGCCTTCTCGAATCCGGATGAATTCCAAAGCGTGACTCATCCGTGAAGAGAACATTGGCTCATTGTTCATTCGACCACTGAACATAATCTTGAGCCCACAAATATCGTACCTCTCGATTTCCTCTCGTTTAGGGTTGAGCTCTCCAGGGGCGTCTGCTTCTTAAGTTGCCCTTTCTTAATCTATTGCGAACAGTGTCAGGACTAACTGTTACATTATGTGTTTCCTGGAGAATTAAACTAAGCTCTGGTGCTGTAAGGTCGGTCGGCGTCGAGCATTTAATTGTAAAAAATGATCTTGCTGAGAGGTAGTAATGCGATGTCGCCCTGTGTGCCTTTCAGCAACATCACCACGGTAGCGTGCACTTAATCGCGGTATTACACTTTGCGTTGCATTTAATGCTCTAGCTACGTCGATTTGGCGCATTCCAGCTTCGAGCATACCCATGGCCCTTAGCATTTCGTCTCTGTTAAGATGTCTACGCTCCATAATGTCGTTTAATACTAAACAGACAACATTTATTTTTAAATTTAATACAATGATATCCCTAGATTTTTCCGGTGTGTGTATATTATCACAAATTATCCTTCATTTCACGCTCGTATTTTCTGTAGGTGTGATTCGAGTTTGGCCGTGGTAGCCAGAAAACTGAGCAAAACCATCAAAGATCTTGCGCCTTGCGACCAATGCTCTAACTTGCCTCCAGAACTGACAGGAGCGGCAAAGTGTATCAAAGAACTGACGGACATGGTGCTGAGTCGGCGTCGAACCAAGAGCCCCAAGGCGCATCACGGCTGCAGCTGTGAACAGGAACCGCCCGAGTCACCCTCGAAAGACTACATGGAGCGGGAGTGTTGCTCTTGTTGTGCCGGAGATGCAGGTAAATGATAGACATCAAAAAATATTAGATCACTTATTTCTAAACAAAAAAATCAATCAGGAGATCAGCGTAGCGAGAAATACAAACCCCCAGGCAAAGTTCCAGAAGAAAAAACTGTTAAAACACTGTTATCAGTGCCAGAAACATTCGTCGAAAAAGGAGCCAGTAGTAAATTTGATGTAAACATGCCAATGGAGAGTTATTACAGCGCAAAAGGTATCAAAAAAGGTGTCTTTAAAGAAGGTACTTTAGGGTTTTATTACATTTTAATTAGGAGAACCAGTAGCAGACGAGATCGTCTCCGAAACGCCAAAAGAGAAACCGTCAATACCGAAAGGAAAGGACTTGCCATGCAGTAACCTCGGCTTTCCTTGCCTCAAAGGTACGAAGGCAGAAGGTAAGGGCAAAAGTAACTGACATAGGCAGAGTCACAAATAACATTTTAATTTCTTTGTCAATAGCCTATCATTACCTTGTATAGTAAACGCCACGAATGTTTGGGAGTGATTCATCGGTCGCTACCTTTGAATAAGAAGACTAAGGAAGGAGCATATCAAAAATCTTAGGTACACCGCGATGGGCCTCAAATATGGCCGACTTAAATTCCGGTTTATCAGTGTCGTTCTAATTTTATTTAAAAAATATAAAACTATGATGTAGGGTAGACGTGGGGTAGACTCAATAATTTTTTGTTTTATTTTACGTTGTGAATAAATGTTGGTAGTTATTAAAATTGTTATAAAAATATATAATTCTAATAAAAATAGATAAGTTATAATAAGTATTTATTAACACAAACATCCGATACGCTACTGAAGCAGGTAAGTCAAATTAACGTATCTAAATTCCTTGACATCTAATCTTTGACAAGTAATAAATAAAAGCTAAAATGCAAGAAAAATATATAATTTAGTTAATTTAAGTGAATTTCATAAATGATCGGTTTACTACACGTATGTATATTATATAGTCACTTACTAGCGAAAAGTTGTTCCATTATTTCACTCAATTTTTGCCGAGATCTACCGCACGCTACACAACCAACTATTTTAGAGTCTTTTTCGATAAATGGCGATAGTGTCACTGTTAATTTAAGTGCTGCCACAATTTCCATCTAGATTTACTACGTTTATACAACTATCAGTAGTAGAATAAATAATAAATAACATAAAATAAGCTCCGTAAAGACTGACAAATCCACAAAATTTCAAATCAAATTCAAATGTGTCAAATGAATCGTCAAACAGAACTGTCAAGGATCCCCACCCTAGAGTGCTTTTATGGTGCTTTTTCCGCCCACCATGCATGAATACATGGATAGCATTATGCTCCTTCCTTAGTCTCCTTATTCAAAGGTCGCTACAATGTGAACTAATCTGTTCAAGGTCACATAAAACTTAATTCCAGTGCCGCGGCGTTTCAAGTCATATAATAATCAATATATAATCTGTTGTAATTTGTTGTTTTAACTGTCAAAGTCTTGTCAAAACATATATTTGGTTATAAATATAAACTGGAATGCATTGGTCGCACTGCAAGCACACCAATGGACTGACGCACAAAAACGAATCAATCAAAGAAACGCGATACAGTATCGTCTTTGTCAATCACGCTAACATTTTAGAATAAGTAGGAGGAGCGCAGGCAGATGATTAGACCGGGACTTTAAAACCTACGTCTGCGGTAAAAATTTACGTTTTTAATGTAAAAATGATAGCGCGCATGTCGATTCTAACTTCATCAAGCGATTAATTACTCCCAAACATTCGTGGCGTTTACTATACAAAGAACCACATATTTGCAAGGCATACATAAAATATGTTCTGTCGTTTCTTCATTAGATTGACAAAATCTGACTGACTGATGAAATCTGATTGACAATCCCACCACCTTTAGATGCCTGTTAAGCTTAAAATTCCTTGCTATAGTAGAACCATTACCGTTTTAATTGTCTTTCTGTCTCTGCTTATCAGGCTGTTGTAAATTTTGGCAAATGTTCTGCTATGAACTTTTTCAACTATCTCTGCCCTGATAAGTTTATCAACCATTCTGCAGATTTCTTGGCTTCCCCCTGTTTTGTGGCCATTTTTGTGACTGCTTTTGCCGCGCTACAAAAGTTTTCTGGGCATATAAATGTCATTAATTATCATAGTTTGGCCATTTTATCTACCTTTTTGTTACTCTTGTGATTCTTCTTGTGATATGGAGCAGTTGCTTGGTATACAAAACTAGAGCAACGTACAGCAAGGCAAAACCTGTGCAAAGTACAGAGACTGGCATGTATCTGCATCACAGGTGCCATGAGAACATGTCCAACAGCAGCAATGGAGGTCATTCTAGACCTAACACCACTGCACATTGTCGTCGGTAGTTATGCCAATGCGACAATGATTAGAATGGTTACTGACGGAAACAGTACTGGGAGAATTTTCAGGTCAGGGGCTTGGAACACCCTCAAAAAGAAAATTCCACTTCTCCAACTCCCAGTGAATGACATACCAAGAATTTACAACTTTGAGAAACACCTCACTGTAGTATTGAGTAATAAAAAGGATTGGAAGAAAGAAACGCTTACTCAGCATATAAAAGACCAAAGCAGGGACAGGGATAGGAGTATTTGGGCCGAAAACTGAATACTCCGAACCAATGGGTACCTACCCCAGTATCCTTCAGGCAGAAATTTGCGCTATCGAAAGATGCGTACAATTTATCTTAGATAGGAACTATCGAAAACAGGAAATTGCCATCCTATCCGATAGTCAAGCAGCACTTAACGCGATCAACTCAGTAACCATCAATTCGAAGTTGGTCAAAGAATGCCTAGAGAAGCTCAACAAATTAGGCAAAGAAAATAAAGTCCTCCTATTCTGGGTGCCTGCTCACCAAGGGATAGAAGGCAATGAAAAAGCAAATGATCTAGCTAGAAAAGGAGCGAACACTCCACTAACTGGACCAGAACCGTTCTGTTCTCCAAACGGGAACCAATTGAAAGCGGAACTGAAGAATCTGGAAGACTCCATCCGTAACTTGGAATGGGTGTCCTCCAACGGTCTAATACACTCGAAAAAGTTTCTTAGAACTTATGACCGAGAAAAATCAAAGGTTTTCCTTGATTTAAGTAAAAACAATCTTCGGATTGTCACGGGATTTCTAACAGGACACTGTCTCCTCAACGAACACCTCAGTAAACTGAAACTGAGAAACAACGGCGAATGCAGATTTTGTGGGGAAAATGGGGAAACACCAGAACACCTTATCACTGAGTGCGCCGAGACTACGACCATTCGTGCCATGAACCTTGGTACGTCTGATGTCGAGGATGGAGAGCTGGCCTCTGTGGAGCCGTCTCAGATACTGGCTTTTCTTAAAGACCTGAGACTGTATGATGAGTTATAACTCGTTATAACTCAAGAAAGGGGAACACACAATAGATCTATAAGGTCGCGGTGATTAACTCCCCTCCTAAACATTCTACATTCTACATTCTACTCTTGTGATCCTCGTGCCCTGGTACCGAGACTGACATAAATTGCTAGAGATTACCTTTAATATTACGTTACTTTTTAAATTTGGATTATGATAGATTCTATTCCAGTTGATGAGGAGGCCCCAAAGAAAGATAAAGCTTGTAAAGCACCTTGTTCTGCTGTTCTAAAAGTGGTAGGAGATGGAGAAGTTGACAAGGCTTTATCACAAGGTAGTACAATAATTTTCAATCTCTTTAAATATCTGTTACTATACCTATTATTTTATTTTTAGAACCGAAATTTGCTGATAAGGGTTTACAACAAACAGAAACGGTATTTTTTTTAAATACAAAACTTGCATTAAATATCTTAAACGCGATCTATTTTAGGAGTCAAGAGGGACCCAAGAAACGCCTATGGAAAAACCGACAAAAAGTGTCGATAAGGTTGAAAAAGAATCAGTTCCCGAAGTGCCAGGAGTTACAAAATCGGAAAAAGAAGTCCAGTCTTTAGAAGATGTAGGTGCGGGAGAAAAAGAACATCACCGTTTATCTGAAGACAAGCTAACATCGACAGTTGAAGAAGAACAAGAACCAAAAGAAGAGGGTGGTGCACTAGCCCGCGATGAGGAAGAACCTCATAAGGATGAAGATCAAATTGGAGGAACGCATGATGAAGATTTAGCTGAAAAACCTTACGAAGGTACACCCGAAGAAGAAGCAGAGGCTGGTGCGAAGATCGGGAGCCCGAAAAAAACATCAAAAATGTCGCGGAGTAGTGCAGATTCAGCTAACAAACCATCCGTAGGAGGAATAGAGCCTGGTGCTAAGGTCGAGAGTCCGAAAAGATCTTCACAAATGTCGCGACACAGTAAAGAACCCCACGAAGAGGCACTCGAAGAAGGAATGGAAGATGGTGCAAAGATTGGGAGCCCGAAAAAAGCTTCAGAAATGTCGCGTCACAGTAAAGAACCCCACGACGAGGCACTCGAAGAAGAAATGGAAGATGGTACGAAGATTGGGAGTCCGAAAAAAGCCTCAGAAATATCGCCGATTGGCGAGGAAGAAACATACGAAAGAAAAGGCGTCGAAGGAGTGGAGGATTTTATGAAATCAGAAAGTCCAAAAAGATCAAAAGAATCACAGCCTCGAAAACAGGACGTAATGGACACTAAACCAACTTTAAGTGAACTGGACATTGCTGCTCTTGGCTATCCAGAAGTAGCACACGACAAAGCTCCACCGAGTCCAAGAAAAACTTCGGTAACTAAACAGCCAAGTGACCAAGTTGGAATTAAAGCTGAACCGACTAGAGGTGGACTCGATGAGGCTACTGCTGGAGAACAAGTACCAAAGAAAGCATTCAAAGGTTCAAGAGAAGCTTCTCCTGATTTTGAAGATCGCGAACCGGCAATACCAGAATACGAATCAGAGCCAGAGAGACCGGAGCATGCGATAGAACACGAAGAACCAGAAAAACTCTCGACTACAGAAGGAAGAGTACCATTTTCGGAAGAGAGAACAGGTGGTCCGTTTCCGTACGAAGTCGAAACAAAAGTTTACGCTCAGGAAAAACCGGTGTCTACTCTACATCTTACTACAGCTGTAACCACGTCAGGAAACTTGGAGGTCATTACTGAAGGTCCGGAGGGAGCTGTGGAGACCACCTTGACTTACACCCCAAGCGGCAACATTGTCGTAGAAACCCAGATGGTCGATTACACAGACCAACCCCAGGATATACCTCGGGAAGACGCACTTGAGGCAGAAATATACGGTAGGAATGCAGGGCTACCAGAATCAGCTATACCTAGAGTTATGGTCAGGGGAGAGGAACAGCAGAAAATTCAATCAATGTTCCCTGTCGACTCCAGTCGAATATCAGGTAGTATTTTAAATTATTGTGGGCGAAAGTTGTTTCTAAAAAAGATGTAGGTCCTTCAGGTCCGGAAATGGAGACGCCATATACGGGAAGTTCGGCAACAGGGGAGTTAGAATCTTCGCGTGGCTTGAAACATTCTTGCAGGGCTACTCCAGTAGCGTCAGTAACGTCTAAATGTAAGGCTTTCTTTTTTCATCACGATGTTTTTGTATTTTGATCAGATGTACGAGGGTTGTCTTTTATACAGGGTCGCTGTTATGTATGGAAACGATCGATTATTAGGTAAAATATAGGAGGTACCGCAAAAAGTTAAACATAAAAGTTATAGGGTTTATAAATATCTATTAGCGCGTAATAAATTTAAGTATACAGGATCGGTCATAAAGTCGTGGCACATCAAAGTTTCATTTTTTTTTAAACGGAACCCCCTGCATATTATTGCATATTTTGGTTCTTCCTTCAATTCTAAGCAAAAATCGAAATACACACAATGTACCTGAAACCAACCGTTTCCGAGTTATTGACCTTTGAAAATATCACTTAAAGAATTTGATTTAATTAATTTCGATATGTTCAGTTTCATTTAACGATGCCATTCTGACGAAACTGTAATACTTAAAATGTTGTATCCTATGTTATAGGGCTTATTTCTCTCTACAATTTCCTGTCTCACAATGTACCGTTTGTGTCCAGGAAGGGTTCATAGTTTCATAGATGTCGATTTTCGAAAGAAACCAGAACATGTATATTATTTCGTATATTTTTCATTTTATTGATTTTATGGAAAGCACTGTTCATTAAAATGTTGTATCCTATGTTATAAGGCTTGTTTCACCCGACAATTTCCTGTCTCACAATGTACCGTTTGTGTCCAGGAAGGGTTCATAGTTTCATAGATGTCGATTTTCGAAAGAGATCAGAACATGTATATTATTTCGTATATTTTTCATTTTATTGATTTTATGGAAAGCACTGTTCATTAAAATGTTGTATCCTATGTTATAGGGCTTTCTCTCTACAATTTCCTGTCTCACAATGTACCGTTTGTGACCAGGAAGGGTTCATATTTTCATAGTTGTCGATTTTCGAAAGGAATCGGTACATTTATTTTATTTCGTATATTTTTCATTTTATTGATTTTATGGAAAGCACTGTTCATTAAAATGTTGTATCCTATGTTATAGGGCTTTCTCTCTACAATTTCCTGTCTCACAATGTACCGTTTGTGACCAGGAAGGGTTCATATTTTCATAGTTGTCGATTTTCGAAAGGAATCGGTACATTTATTTTATTTCGTCTATTTTTCATTTTATTGATTTTATGGAAAGCACTGTTCATTAAAATGTTGTATCCTATGTTATAGGGCTTGTTTCTCTCTACAATTTCCTGTCTCACAATGTACCGTTTGTGTCCAGGAAGGGTTCATATTTTCATAGTTGTCGATTTTCGAAAGAAATCAGTACATTTATTTTATTTCGTATATTTTTCATTTTATTGATTTTATGGAAAGCACTGTTCATTAAAATGTTGTATCCTATGTTATAGCCCTTGTTTCTCTCTACAATTTTCTGTCTCACAATGTACCGTTTGTGTCCAGGAAGGGTTCATATTTTCATAGTTGTCGGTTTTCGAAAGAAATCAGTACATTTATTTTATTTCGTATATTTTTCATTTTAATAATTTTATGATAAGCACTGTTCATTAAAATGTTGTATCCTATGTTATAGCCCTTGTTTCTCTCTACAATTTCCTGTCTCACAATGTACCGTTTGTGTCCAGGAAGGGTTCATATTTTCATAGATGTCGATTTTCGAAAGAAATCAGTACATTTATTTCATTTCGTATATTTTTCATTTTAATGATTTTATGATAAGCACTGTTCATTAAAATGTTGTATCCTATGTTATAGGGCTTGTTTCTCTCTACAATTTCCTGTCTCACAATGTACCGTTTGTGTCCAGGAGGGGTTCATAGTTTCATAGATGTCGATTTTCGAAAGAAATCAGTACATTTATTTTATTTCGTATATTTGTCATTTTAATGATTTTATGATAAGCACTGTTCATTAAAATGTTGTATCCTATGTTATAGGGCTTGTTTCTCTCTACAATTTCCTGTCTCTCAAGAATTGAAATACGTAATAATATACAGGGGGTTCTATTTAAAAAAATAAAACTTTGATGTGCCACGGCTTTATGAACGACCCTGTATACTTAAATTTATTACTCGCTAATAGATCTTTAAAAATCCTATAACTTTTGTATTTAACTTTTTACTGTATCTGCCGTACTTTTTGCGCTACTGAAAGATGACAGTTAATTTTAATAATATAATAATCATACGGTATATGTAAACTATAAAAGACAACCTTCGTAACCAAAGTTTGTTCTTTATTATCAGTTATTTATATTTTACCCAGATGCTGCTAGCAGGCTAGCTGTTAAAAGTGCCGAATTGAGCAAGACTGCAGCACAGACAGTATCATCCAAAGAACCAATGGTGTCGGATGATGAACATGTAGCAATTGAGGGGCACACTTCTGGAGGCATACTGATAACACTTTTCGTATAAATTAAATAATAATACGCGCTTCCTTTAGGTATGTCCGTTCCAAATGTCGACGGTGTTCCAACTAGTAAATCTGCTGAACAGGAAGAATCAAGCGAAATTGAAGAAGCAGCAATGGGGTCCGAACGCGCGGCAGAGTCAGACAGTACATTATTACCTTATTTTAGTTCTAATAAATCTTATATATTTTCCCTGTGTTTTAAGGTCCTCCTACAACGACAGGAGTAGAAGTATATAGTGCTGAAGTTTGGGCTGCTGAGCACCTGGTTTCCGACGACGAAGCAGTGATGTTTTCGGATGTTCAAGCCTTGCCACCAGGAGCGGAAAGTAATTTTTTTCATTCTTTTCCTTCTACTGCTTTATTATCTATTTTCCTTGTTACAGTGTACGTTAGTGAAGACGGTGGTAGAACTGGATATTCTTACGACCCAGGTGATATATATTTTAGTTGTTTGTAAAAGACTGTTCAGTCATCACTCCCCGCCACGTCATCATTATTTGTCAAATACCTAGATCATAATATATACTTACGCGGATAAGTAAATCATTATGAAAACTGTCGCAAACATATCAACGACTTCCATTTATCTTATTTTTTTGTTGCATACGCGGTGCTTCTACTCCATCTATCCTTGTCGAGGACCTATCGTCCACGCGCCAAATTTGAAATTTTAAAAATTTAATTTGTAAAACGCATATATTTGAACTTGATATTGAAGTTTACTGTCACAAAAATTAAATTATATAAAAATTACATTTAGCCACTTCCTACGAATATCAATATTCTTAGGAAATCTAACCAGAAAGTATGCACGTGGTTTAATATAAATAAACGAACAACTGAATACTTTACTTGCCTATGAAAAGATAATTCGGGGACCTTTATATTAGAACTTCCACACACCAAACACTTTCGACTCCTTTTTACGAGTCTTTAGAAAGTTCAACGAAAGAAAAAATAGAAATATAATTGCACAAACTTAAAATTAACTTCTCACTGAACACACTCGCATCCTTGGCTATATAAAAGCGGTCAATAAAAGAGTAATTAATACAATTTTTAAAATAAAAAACGCACAAAAATGCCTCGTTACACAATGGAAATAAGATTATTACAATATGATGACAATGAAAAGTTTGTTTCCATAACAATGTATAATTTGTACTTTCTAGACCGTATAAAATTGTGATTACTGTGGAAATACGTGCAAATTTTAATGCGCATGCACAAAGTAAGGTCCTCTAGAAAGACAAACCTATTGGAAGTTTCATAAGTGCAGTAAGGAAGGTTTGAAAATGGCATATCGTGATGTTGGAAACATATTTTTTAATGCTAAACTTATAGCGTTGATCTAGGAGTTCCACAATTATATGACGTGACATTAAACGATGGTTGCACATTCTATATTGTGTTGTATTTGTTTTAACAGGCACTAGGTCCAAGGAGCACTTAATCTAAACGACTCAGTGCTCTTATCGTGTTGCTTTTTTTTTGTGTTTACCTTTGAATAAGAAGACTAAGGAAGGAGCATAATGCTATCCATGTATTCATGCATGGTGGGCGGAAAAGCCACCATAAAAGCTCTCTAGGGTGGGGATCCTTGACAGTTCTGTTTGACGATTCATTTGACACATTTGAATTTGATTTGAAATTTTGTGGATTTGTCAGTCTTTACGGACTTATTTTATGTTATTTATTATTTATTCTACTACTGATGTATAAGGTAGTAAATCTAGATGAAGTATTGGCAGAACAAATTAACAGAGCACTATCGCGATTTATCGAAAAGACTCTAAACAACTTTTCGCTAGTAAGTGACTATATAATATACATACGTAAACCGATCATTTATGAAATTCACTTAAATTAACTAAATTATATATTTTTCTTGCATTTTAGCTTTTATTTATTACTTGTCAAAGATTAGATGTCAAAGAATTTAGATACGTTAATTTGACTTACCTGCTTCAGTAGCGTATCGGATGCTTGTGTTAATAAATACTTATTATAACTTATCTATTTTTATTAGAATTATATATTTTTATAACAATTTTAATAACTACCAACATTTATTCACAACGTAAAATAAAACAACAAATTATTGAGTCTACCCCACGTCAACCCTACATCATAGTTTTACATTTTTTAAATAAAATTAGAACGACACTGATAAACCGGAATTTAAGTCGGCCATATTTGAGGCCTATCGCGGTGTACCTAAGATTTTTGATATGCTCCTTCCTTAGTCTTCTTATTCAAAGGTATTAACGATTTATATTTTATATTTTAGGGGATCCAAGGGTAGAAATGGTAACTGTAATTACAGGGAAACGCCCGCGCCGCACAGTGATTCAGATTGCCAAAAAGTGGCCTATAGGATATTTTTAATTTTATTACAAATTCTAGACTTATTAGGTTTAATGGCGGATTTATTAACTTGACAAAGATAGTCCAAGGAATAAACAAAATATATTTTAGACTATGTTTGTTTAGCATAAAAATATTAAAAAAGTGGGATTTTCTATGAATTTTATTCAAAAATTATGGTTTTTAAAAAGGTTTGAAAAATGCTTCGAACCTAGTCAAAAAAAGGTTAATATACCCTTTAGATTAATACCCATCTGGTCTAAATTAAAGAAAAAAAAACAAATTGCAATATGCGTTAAATGGAGTCTTCAAACTCATTTTCTTCATGACATGATTCACAACCACTTTCTTCTAGTTCCTCTTCACTATCTGATTGACAATAATATTCTGTTGCCATATAAGTATCATCTGCGGGTAAATCTTCACCTATTTTTAGTGGCGACTACTTTCTCTGGAAATTCAAAGCCTAGTTGGACTGCTTTTGCCGTCTCATTTTTATGTTCCTTCCTTAAATTAGAAACTGTAGCATATGCCAGAACTTCCGAAGTGTAAGAATCTCTCATTTCTAGAAATAAATTCGTTTTTAATCTTTGCCATTAATTAAAAGCTATAAGATATTATAAATTAATTCCTTGGCAATATATACCTTTGGTCTCTTTATTTTTTTAGGACTTGGACAACTCTGAAAAAAAAATCTTCTTGAAGAAAAAAAATCTTCCATTTGAAGTAAATTTTTATTCAGCCAGAGACAATTGTTGGAAATAAAACTGCTCCAAGTATAATTACATTTCCTCCACTTTTCTGACCAGTTATAAACAAAATTTTCAATTTGCTTTTTTTTCGATAATATGTTAGGAATATTATTCTCACACAAAAATTAAATAATTTCATCAATAATATCCGCTTCTGACCTATTATTAAAATCAATTTTTAAAAACCTCTCACATATTGATCTGCGGCTTATTGTTCCTAAAAATAAAAGGAATAGAGTACGGGAGGAACATGTGAGTCTCTATAGTTACACTTTTACCACTCCAGAGTTACTCAAAAAATATTAGTATAATAATTTAAGAAATTATCCATGGAACAAAAATCAGACTACTGGTCAACTTAAAATTCTAATTTATATATCATCTACCTCGGGGTCTCTTGGGGTAAGATACTTGTGGTAAATTAAACTTGGTATAATACCTTTTAAAAATTATAAAATACAGAAGCGGAGATCTGCGGAGTTTTCAAGATACGCAATTTTAAAGTTTATTTTTTTCCAAAAAAAACGCTCTGCTATGTTTGTGGTAACTACTAGCTTCATAAAAAAATATTTAAGTTAATAAAATTCTCTTAAAAAGTACTTACCTTGGTCTTCAAAACCCATTATAATTTAATTTATTTCTAAGTCTCTGAACTAAGAACCAAAATATATTAGCAACACTAAACCCTTATCAACAAATAATTGATATATTTAAACTACAAAATCTAACGAAAAAAAAAACATTCCTGTACGCTTTTTTATTACGATTAAAAAGTGGATTGTGATAAATTTGAATAAATGGACCCATCATCTGTTGAAAATAATATCATTGTTGAAATTTTCGAAATTTTTTTCTTGACCCCTATGCGTCGATTTTTTTGAATCTGAACCAATGTGCGCCGTAAGTAAACTATAATAATTCCCATTATCGGCTATTGTCTTTAAAGTATTTTGCTATTATATTTATTTAATATTTCAGCCGAGGATGTAAGGACGGGAGGTATCGGAGGTAAGTAAACTAAAATATTTTCTGATTTTCGACCATTGTGATTAAAGTATTTTGCCTCGTATTTTTCTATTTTATTTGTTTAATATTGCAAACGAGGTAACAACAGAAAGTCACGATGGTTACGGAGGATACAAAGATGCTTTTGAAGCACAAGGTATAAATATTTCGGTATTTTTTGTGTTGATTTCAGCAGTAAGAAATAAGGAATAATGTCTCGTTTATATTATACAAGAACAGAAGAAAGTGCAAGGGGTCGTTTAGACTCTAAGACAATTTGAGCAAACTATTTACTTATTTTTTCGTAGTTAGTGCTATTTGTCTGACCTAAAAAGAAGACACAAGCGTAACCTCGTTTAGACATTTCTCATTTGTTTTCGGCTTGGTAAAGTATATAAATATTTCTGAAACCACTAACCCCTAACCATATTAACCAAGACAGATGCCTCAACTATCTAAAACCGTAGTAACGCTAACGTTACAAATCAAGACGAGACAGATTTTACTCAAGCCAATTTTTTGAACTGCACAAACTAAAGGTGGCTACACACACTACTGCAAGCTTGTAAAGTCTGTTATTTTTTAATCTCCGGTATTAGTATAAATTGATTGTTGGTACAATACCTCATTTAATATGAAATAATATTCTACTTTTTGAAATGTATCGGGCCCTAATTGTACCTAAAAGTAATATATTTTTACAGCGATATACCATATTGTAAACTATTTAATATTTCAGTCACTTAAAAAGTTAATTTGTATTGAATAATTGCCTACCATTAAAGGAAATTTGAGCTATAATCCTTGATGGGCATATTCCGGTTTTGTTCAACCGATTTGTTCTCAAAACCTGAAACATCTACATATAAAAAGAAGCACAGGTCACTAATTATAATAAACTTCACCCTTGGAATTACTTCCACTAATTATAATAAATTTCACCCTTGGAATTACTTCTATTACAATTACAATACATTCATCTGCATTGGCATTTTCTACTTTTCGATGGGAAACAATCAACTTCCCAACATTTTTTAAATGATGTAACAATTCCTCTTGTGGTTACTTTTCCATAGATATACTCATCTCTGTCCCCATAAAGCGCAAACTAAAAACCTAATAAACAATTTTATACCGAATATAGAAATAAATTTAGTATTCTTATAACTATTAGGTATCGTCCAAATCCATGTTAATAGATAATTAATATTTTGGATTTTTGTCTTTTATTTTTAAATATATTTTTGGAACTGCTGGTTTTAGTAATTATTAAATTAAACGAACTAAAAAGTCAGAAAAAATAAACAATTCTTAACCATAACCCTAAAAAAATACAAAAAATGCAGATCTCCTGTCAACTTTCTTTATTTTTTATTTATTCATTATTTTTCTAGTGACGTCACAGGTGGTATGCGTGAACTGAACGAAATTGGAGCCGCTAAAGGTGCGTATTCATTATCCGCACGAACGAACGAACGAATGTTCGCTAGTGGTATGGACGGGGACCGCACGATAGAACCGCACGAGAAGACCGCACGCATTTCTTCATTCGCGCGCCAGTTCAAATCGTCAAGATATTGTTATAAACCTGTTTTTTTTTTGTTTATATACCGTCATTGAATTATCGCTAAGCAAGTTACTATGGAGCAGTGCATAAGGAGTCGGGCTAGGAAGCGAGAGACCGGAGTTCGAATCTCGGCCGGAACATCACTTTTTATTTTTTTTAAATACTGTTGTATTCTATAGTTTATTTTTGTAGTATAAGAAAAAGAACTATTTATTCTGTTATTTTTTAATCTCCGTTATTAATATAAATTGATTGTTAGTACAATACCTCATTTAATATAAAATAATATTCTACTTTTTGAAATGTATCGGGCCCTAATTGTACCTAAAAGTAATATATTTTTAGTGATATACCATATTGTAAACTATTTAATATTTTAGTCACTTAAAAAGTTAATTTGCATTGAATAATTGCCTACCATTAAAGGAAATTTGAGCTATATAATCCTTGATGGGCATATTCTGGGTATGCAAATACTTCCTTTAAATTTTGGGTGTCGTTCAACCGATTTATTCTCAAAACCAGAAACTTCTACATATAAAAAGAAGCAGAGGTCACTAATTATAATAAACTTCACCCTTGGTATTACTTCCACTAATTATAATAAACTTCACCCTTAGAATTACTTCTATCACAATTACAATACGTTCATCTGCATTGGCATTTTCTACTTTTCGATGGGAAACAATAAACTTCCCAATATTTTTTAAATGATGTAACAATTCCTCTTGTGGTTACTTTTCCATAGATATCCTCAACTCTGTCCTCATGTGAATTCAGAGGCAATGAAAATGAAAATTATTTACCATAAACATCGCAAACTAAAAACCTAATAAACAATTTTATACCGAATATAGAAATAAATTCAGTATTCTTACCTATCGTCCAAATCCATGTTAATAGATAATTATTATTTTTAAATATATTTTTGGAACTGCTGGTTTTAGTAATTATTAAATTAAACGAACTAAAAAGTCTTAAAATAAACAATTCTTAACCATAACCCCAAAAATTGCAGATCTCCTGTCAACTTTCTTTATTTTTTATTTATTCATTATTTTCCTAGTGACGTCACAGGTGGTATGCGCGAACTGAACGAAATTGGAGCCGCTATCGATCATACCTTGTATTCTTTGTACCATGACGTCTAAACGCCTTTGATGTACCGACTCGAAGCGGATGGTCGAGCGCACGAACGAACAAACGGCCGCATGCGTTCGGTCCCCGTCTAAATATACCGCACTTTCATTCGTTCGTTCGTTCGTTCGTTCGTTCGTTCGGATAATAAATACGCACCTTAAATCTGAAAGCGCACGCAGGCGAACGCCTTTGATGTACCGACTCGAAGCGGATGGTCGAGCGCACGACCGAACGAACGGCCGCATGCGTTCGGTCCCCGTCTAAATATACCGCACTTTCATTCGTTCGTTCGTTCGTTCGTTCGTTCGTTCGTTCGTTCGTTCGTTCGTTCGTTCGTTCGTTCGGATAATGAATACGCACCTTAACGATCATACCTTGTATTCTTTTTACCATGGTGTATTACCAACTATTTCATTCATAGTATTGATCACCCTGTAGATATAAAAACGCAATTAAAAGGTTAAATGTCATCAGGTGGCACGTCTGGCACAAAGGGGACCGATATACAGCAGCAATCCCAAACGGGTGTTCCACCTGAAGACACGACGACACCTGAGTCAGCAGTGACGTCTGTAACAAAGGAAGGCGAGACAACAATCGGCACCTCCGAGTCAGGTCTGCGCAAGACTACCGATTGCGGCTGTCAATCAAAAGATCAGAAACATCAATCATGTCAATGTTGTGAATGTAAAGTACGTTTTCCTTATTAATACCCTAGCCATAGAAACGCAAGTATGCGCAGCGCGAACGCAGCGAAAAACGCTCTATAACCGTGAAAAATTTCTTTTTGGTTTAGGAAATTGGAATATCAACATCTGGCGACAAGGAAACCATAACCGAACAAGAGAAAACCATGGGCGTA
Organism: Sitophilus oryzae; assembly: GCF_002938485.1. Taxonomy (NCBI): domain Eukaryota; kingdom Metazoa; phylum Arthropoda; class Insecta; order Coleoptera; family Curculionidae; genus Sitophilus; species Sitophilus oryzae. Next base: position 905,472 of record NW_022146225.1, on the reverse strand, counting down.
CCGTCGGGCAGCGAAGAAGCCAAAGAAGATACCGACTCAGAATTCGTAACGATAAGCGAGAGCACTGAGTATACTGAGGCTCAAGATCGTGCAGCGAAAATAGGTAGGATATATTGATTTTCCTTAACAACCGGGATAGTTCGGGAGCTAGACAAGTTAGAAAATAAATTAGTAAAGCTGAGTTTTTACGTGTTTTTAATTTGTCCTGGTCAGTAATCGTCTAGGCTAGTAGACGTTGCATTTACCTGTTGGTACTTATAGTATAGTGTCTATACATAATAAGTAATTAATTAGATTTACAATGATTATAAGTGTTAAAGTTATTAAAGGACTACTAGAGCTATAATTTATAAAGGTCTTCATAAAGTACAGAGTCTCCCAAATAAATAAAAAAATATTATGATAGTATTTTTAAAAAATATATATATACAGGGTCGCTTTTATGTATGGAAACGGATTATTAGGTAAAATATAGGAGGTATATGTATACAGGGTGTTTCGAAAAATCTGGTCATTGATTAATCACGATCCTGCTAAAAGCGCTTGACGTAAAAAGCTGATTTTTGGAAAACAGATTGACTCTAGGGTGTAGAGGTTCGATGAGAAGGGATTTTTCGAAATTCCAGTTCCAAGAGGGTGAAACCACCCCTCAAATATTAGAATATTTTTTATTTAAAAACCGATGAGTTTTTCGGAAAAACTCTTAAACACATATAATTTATTTTGTTGTTTTACATGTTTTAAGATTATTTTTAGAATTTAGATTATTAGAATATTTTTTATTTAAAAAAAATTTATACAGGGTGTTTCATTAAATATGACCATTGAGTAATCACGATTCTTCTTAAACTGCTTGACGTTTAAACCGCGGGTACACGCTAGTAGATGTATAAAATGAGAGTATAGCCGGAAATTACAAAATTTTCGTTTGACATTTCAATTCTTCTATTATTGTACATTGTGTATTACGATTATTATTTAAAATTGAAGGAAGAATTACTAATATACAGGGGGTTTCATTTAAAAAAATGAAAATTTGATGTGGCACGACTTTATGAACGATCCTGTCTACTGAAATTTATTACTCGCTAATAGATAGTTAAAAATCCTTTAACTTTTGTATTTAACTTTTTGTGGTACCTCCTATATTTTACCTAATAATCAACCATTTCCATACATAAAAACGACCCTGTATGTATATTAACAATTTTAATGCTTTATTTATCTCGGAGTATCTAGTGTTTAAAACAAAATTTATGCATTAATGATTTTGTGTTTATTATATATTGGGTATTGCGATAATAATTAAAAACTAATACAACCATATACAGGGTGAATCTAAAATAAGTGCAAATATTTTTAGGAGTAGTATATCATGATCCCAAAAACACGATTATGTTTATTTTTTCTCGCGAAAAAAAAAATTTACAATGTTTTTTAGATTTTACTTAAAACACACAATTTCTTGATAATATGGCAACATAGGTAGTAGATTAAATTTACACGAAAGAAAACGCAGAAAGGTTTTTAAATTTTCGTAAATTTCATTAAATTAAACTAAACTAAAAAAATTTTGGACTTGTATGAAAAGCGGCAAAGAGAAAATTTGTTTCTTCTATCGACATCTACCAACCCTGAAAATATTTGCATTTGGGGTTTGCTAGCTATTAGAGTATTAACTATTAATTTTAATTTAATAATACTAGACGAAGCCCTGGACAAGCGGCAATATCCAGAAGAGATTTTAAGAAAGGATCCAGATTTCGCTAGCAGATCTAAAGAAGAACAAAGGAAAATATTGAGTGAGCACGGATATGCACACCCTGTATCCAGTGGCCTGTCGAAGGAGATGCTCGAAAAGCATCCGGAACTAAGTGGAAAATCGAAGCAAGAGCAGCTGGAAATTTTGAAGTCTTACGGATACGCGCCATTACCGGAAGTTGACGATACCATCACCACTGCCGAAGATATAGTTCGAAAATATCCTGAACTGGCTGGAAAATCTCAGAAAGAGCAACATAAATTTATATCTGATTTAAGACATAAAGAGAAAAAGAAAATTGCCGTCGATTCAAGTTTAATTGAGAAACATCCTGAACTAATCGGAAAGTCTGAGGAGGAACAACAAGATATTCTTCGAGGTTATGGCTACAAACCGAGCGAAAATGAACGTGTATCTCCTAAGATATCTGACAGAGAACAAATTGGAGCTCAAAAATCTGTTGAAATTTATGTTGGTGAAGAAATGTTGGCTAAACATCCAGAATTAGTTGGCAAAAGTAAATCTGAACAACAAGCTTTGCTTAGAGATATGGGCTACAAAGCAAGCAGCAAAGACCAAGTTGGAGTGGTAAGAAGTAGAGATCGAGATGAGATTATTGTTGGTGAAGAACTGTTAACGGAACATCCAGAATTGGTTGGTAAAAGTAAATCTGAACAACAAACGTTGCTTAGAGATATGGGCTACAAAGCAAGCAGCAAAGACCAAGTTGGAGTGGTAAGAAGTAGAGATCGAGATGAGATTATTGTTGGCGAAGAACTGTTAACGAAACATCCAGAATTGGTTGGCAAAAGTAAATCTGAACAACAAACGTTGCTTAGAGATATGGGCTACAAAGCAAGCAGCAAAGACCAAGTTGGAGTGGTAAGAAGTAAAGAGCAAGAAGCTGCTGATATTGCTGTTAGTAAAGAACTATTGGCCAAACATCCAGAATTAGTTGGAAAAAGTAAATCTGAACAACAAACTTTGCTTAGAGATATGGGCTATAAAGTAAGCAGCAAAGATCAAGTTGGAGTGGTAGGAAGTAGAGACCGAGAAGCTGCTGAAATTGCTGTTAGTAAAGAACTATTGGCCAAACATCCAGAATTAGTTGGCAAAAGTAAATCTGAACAACAAACTTTGCTTAGAGATATGGGATATAAAGCAAGCAGCAAAGATCAAGTTGGAGTGGTAGGAAGTAAAGACGGAGAAGCTGATGAGATTATTGTTGGTGAAGAACTGTTAACGAAACATCCAGAATTGGTTGGTAAAAGTAAATCTGAACAACAAACATTGCTTAGAGATATGGGTTACAAAGCAAGTAGCAAAGACCAACTTGGAGTGGTAAGAAGTAAAGAGCAAGAAACTGCTGAAATTGCTGTTAGTAAAGAACTATTGGCCAAACATCCAGAGTTAGTTGGCAAAAGTAAATCTGAACAGCAAACTTTGCTTAGAGATATGGGCTACAAAGCAAGCAGCAAAGATCAAGTTGCAGTGGTAGAAGATGATGAAATTATTGTTGGTGAAGAACTGTTAACCAAACATCCAGAACTGATTGGTAAAAGTAAATCTGAACAACAAGCTTTGCTTAGAAATATGGGATACAAAGCAAGCAGCAAAGATCAAGTTGGAGTGGTAAGAAGTAAAGAGCGAGAACCTGCTGAAATTGTTGTTAGTAAAGAACTGTTGGCCAAACATCCAGAATTAGTTGGCAAAAGTAAATCTGAACAACAGACATTGCTTAGAGATATGGGATACAAAGCAAGCAGCAAAGATCAAGTTGGAGTGGTAAGAAGTAAAGAGCGAGAACCTGCTGAAATTGTTGTTAGTAAAGAACTGTTGGCCAATCATCCTGAATTAGTTGGCAAAAGTAAATCTGAACAACAAACATTGCTTAGAGATATGGGCTATAAAGCAAGCAGCAAAGATCAAGTTGGAGTGGTAAGAAGTAGAGACCGAGAAGCTGATGAAATTTCTGTAGATGAAGAACTGTTGACCAAACATCCAGAATTAGTTGGTAAAAGTAAATCTGAACAACAAAGAATACTTAGAGATATGGGCTACAAAGCAAGAAACAAAGATAAGGTCGGAGATCAACCAGAAACAATTGTAAACGAAGAAAAACTATTAATGAGATCCTTGGAACAAGATCGGACTGGTCAAACATCAATGGTTGTCAGTGAAAAACTGATAAAAAGTTATCCCAAATTAGCCGATAAGAGTCCCCAGGAACAGCTTCTAGTGTTACTAGATATGGGTTATATAATAGATGAAATACTCGAACATATACCTATGAGTATGGAAAAGGTACACGAGGGAATTCTGCCACAGCCATCAGGACCTTGCAGAGCGCCTTGCGGTAAAGTTGCATCGGTTCGTAGCACTGATCGTCGCTCCGGTAGCAAGCTTCCTGATGTTCCAAAAGCCAAAGCTTCAGAAGAGAAGCATATCATAACAGAAAATTACCAGGAGGAAACTCCCGCAAGAATCCCACCAGCCGGAGCTTCTGAGTCGTCTTTTGGAAAAGTTACATCGGTTCGTTGGACTGATCGTCACTCAGGCAGCAAGCTTCCTGATGTTCGACAGGAAACACCCGACGTTCCAGTAGCCAAAGTTTCAGAGGAGAAGCATATCCTAACAGAAGATTACCAAGAGGAAACTCCCGCAAAAGCCCCACCAGCAGAACCTTGTAGAGCACCTTGCGGACGAAAAGCTGCGACTATTAGTTCAGTTAACAAGTTACCTGATATTTCTGTAAAAAAATCCGAAGCTCCGGAAGCCAAAGTGTCAGAAAATAGGACTATTCAAAGAGCTGATGTAGTTAAAACTGAATCTAGGGAACCCGATGTATCTTTTAAACCGCACTATAAAAATGTGGCGATCACCAGCCAACACGACGACGTTGAAGAAGCCTCTACTCAATCGATTCCAAAAAGCAAAACTGTTTTCGCCCAAAAGAAACCCAAATCGCGGGACGACTCTGCTTCTTGCAAAGCGAGCTGTAGAGCGATTTCCGTGCAAAATTCTCACACTAAAGCTGACGAAACAATAGATACTGCCGGATCTAGCGGACACGGAGATAACTTTCAACACATCTCGACGCAATCGGTCTCGAAAAGCAAGAGCATCTCTCTACAAGAAAAACCCTCGTCCAGAGATGACTCGGCCTCGTGCAAAGCGAGCTGTAGAACTATATCGGTCCAGAGTTCTCATACCGATTCAGGTTCTCGCAAGAGTGACAGGAAAGACAAGAAAGATAAAACAGACAGGAAAGGAAAGAAAGAAATAAAGGAGATCGTTGCTGCTCGTACGGACAGTACAACGACTTCGTCTTCTGCCTCAGATGCCAAAGACAAGCAAAAAGAGAAAAGAGTGGGAGAGGTACCTTCGATCGTATCGGAGGTTTCCGATAAAGAAAGACCGGTAATTCAGCCTCCGGCAAGGAAAACAAAAACTCAGCGCAAAAAACGTTCTTCGAGAGTGATGGACTGTCTTAAATGTCAATGTACCGATCCTTGCAGATGCATAGTGTGCTCGCGCGATGTTCTAGAGCAACGTAGACCTATGTCGTATCCCACTCGATCTTGCGACTGTCCTCCCTCCAGGAGGCAGGCCGAAATGCGAATGCCTCAAGCTTTATCCCACGGAGGACATCCCATCGGATGTGCTTGTATACGGTGCCTGTGTAATCCTTGTAGTCCCTGTCCTCCCCAATATAGATTCGAGGGTCAAGAGATTATCGATGATGACTTTAGGTCCAAAGTTAGACGGCACCCATCGAAATGCGAATGCGTCGACTGTTTGTGCCTCCCGAAAATAAAGAAGATAGCCGAAACCAAAGAATATCCTGTGGTTTTCGATAAGAAACAAATTTACCAGGTGAGTTGTGCGTGTCCTAACGCGCAAAAAGCGAAGAAAGCCGCCGCCGAACAACAACAGGTCAGATCGAGGATACCTATTTCCACGACTAGTCCGAATCCTCCAAAAATTAAGTCCGAATCCAAGGCAAACGAGGAGAGCCAACCTGTCAATGAAAAATTATCGAAGTCGGACAGTATCTATAATTCGATATCTTGCGACTGCGAGCAATGTAAATGCGCGGAATGTCCCGATACAAAAGGCAAAGCTCCAGAAGGAACTGCAACAGCAAAACGTGCTCCACAGACCGAATCGTCTTTACGGAAAGATGAAGACTGTTGCTGTACGGGTCCGTGCATATGCAAACCCTGTCCCATCGAAGAACTCACGAAGAAACTTCGAGCTGCCGAAGCCCAACTGATCGCGGCTTTACAACAGGCAGCCGTGGGTCTTCCGCCCGTCCCTTCTTCAGCAGTCCAGCCCAAAGACGCAGCAAGGAGTGTCGACGAAGATTGTACTTGTGCGCAGTGCGTCTGTCCCGGAGCGGTGGGCGACCAAACGCCGACAAGAAAGGAGCCTCCGGAAAAGACACAGTTAGAAGAACATGACGAGGAGTGTAGATGTCCGGATTGTGTATGTCCCGGTGCGGACATTAAGCCCAAAACTGAACCAAAACAACAAGCCGACGAGGAATGCGATTGTCCGGAATGCACTTGTCCGGAAGCGCGTAACAAACCTCTTAAAAAATCTGCCTCTCAACCAGAGAGCCAGGTTCGTTCTGCTATAAAAGCGGAACAGGGATACGAAACGCAGAAATCCGCATCGCAAACCGCGCCTACTGCGACAGGCGCGGGTGACGACGATTGCGACTGTACCGTGTGCGCCTGTCCGGGACAAACATCGTTGCCGAAAAAAACCACGCCCAAACCGTCGGACTTCGAAATGGCCGATTGCGATTGTCCCGACTGTCAGTGTGCGCCGTGCGCCGACCCGAAAGTATCCGGAACCCAAGCGGAACCAATAGAGATAGCTGATTGCGACTGTCCGGAATGCAAGTGCGGCCCGTGCGCTGATCCTAAAGTGACACCACGAGCACCAGCAGTGGAAGCACAGAAGCCGGGAGAAGAACATCCGGAAGATTGTGCGTGTCCAGTGTGCGCTTGTCTCGGTGAAGAAATTGAACCTGTAAAGTCTAAAACCGGACATCCGGATGATTGCGATTGCCCGATCTGTCAATGTCCCGGTGAAACATTTGCGGATGCAAAACAAACTCAGCCACTTCAATCTCAACCAGATCATCCGGACGATTGCGCTTGCCCAGTTTGTCAATGCCTAGACGAACAGTTCACGGATGCGAAAGACATGGACGCCAAACCTAGTAAAGTTTCGTATAAGGAAGCCAGTAAACACCCGCCAGACTGTGACTGTCCGGAGTGTCTATGTATTGACGGACAAGATGGAATTGAGTCGGCGCTGATACCCCTGGTTGAAACTGAGGTGCACGCGCTGACTTGTTTCTGCGCGCAATGTCTCTGTCCCGAATGCACCACAACGGCTACGCACGCGCAGGAATGCCGATGCAAAGAATGCATTTGTGATCCATGCGACTATCGATCCGGCGGAGACGTATTCGTTAAAAAACAAGAATCGGGTGTGGTAGAAAGCAAATCTCCAGGCCATCCAGCAGACTGCAGTTGTATTACCTGCAACTGTGACCACTGTGCTGACAAGGCTAAACCAAAAACCGCTGCGGCAATAACAGGCCATGCGACAGACTGCAGTTGTGGTACCTGCCTCTGTGAAGACTGTGATGACAAGAATAGAGCAAAAACCGCAGCAGTAGAATGCAGATGTGCTACTTGCCTCTGTGACGACTGTTTTGGCAAGACTAAATCAAAGACCGCAGCGGCAATAACAGGCCATCCGCCAGATTGCAATTGTACTACCTGCAAATGTGACGATAGTGTTGACATGGCTAAACCAAAAACCGCAGCGGCAAAAACAGACCATGAAGAAGAATGCAGTTGTATTGCCTGCATCTGTGACTACTGTGTTGACGAAATTAAACCAAAAACAGTAGCGGCGATAGAAAGCGAAAAACCTAAAAGCGGGGGAGACAGCAATAAGGGACCAAATTGTACCTGCGAAACCTGTATATGCATCGATTGCAAAGGTATGTCGTTGAATAAGTGTATGTCAGTTGAACATGATGAAACGTGCAAATGTCCCGACTGTATATGTTCGCCATGTCTTAAACAGTCCGGGCTTACATCAGTAAAAATAGCATTGTTACAAGCCCAGACAAGGCCAACTCAATCTCAAATGAGTTCTAAAACATCCAAGGTCAGGTCTACTAATCCGACGTGCAAATGTTCAAGATGTACGTGTAAAGAATGGGATTCAGACCAACCAACTGTCGAATTCACGACAAAAGGATCTAAAGTTCAGTCCTCACAAAGTGTGCCAGTAAAACAGTCTAAAGTGAAGTCAGTAGACCAGATGCAGCACGATCCAGACTGCGACTGTCCCGTCTGTGCATGTATGGAGGCTGAAGTTGAGATTACAAGCGATTACAAGCAACAAGTGACACAGAACGTTACCGACTGCGCCTGTCCTGTCTGTAAGTGTGAAAGCGATGATACTGGAGTTCCAATAAAAGATCAAACGGTCGAAAGAAAGGGTATGGGAACTGTCGAACAGGGAGTCCCGATAAAACAACAAGTGAGCAGAGAACAGCACGACCAGGAATGTACTTGTCCTGTATGTAAGTGTGAAATGGTTGATACTGGAGTCCCGACGAAACAATCGGTTCTTAAGCAACAAGTGAGCAGAGAACAGCATGACCCGGAGTGTACCTGTCCTGTATGTGAATGTGAAATGGCTGATACTGGAGTTCTAACACAAGAACAAATGGTCACAAGAAAGGGTATGGGAGCTGTCGAACAGGGAGTCCCGATAAAGCAACAAGTGAGCAGAGAACAGCACGACCAGGACTGTACTTGTCCTGTATGTCAGTGTGAAACAGCTGATGTTGGAGTTTCAATGGAACCGATGAAGTCGAAGGTTTCGCAAAAAATTAGCAGAGAACAGCATGATCCGGATTGTATCTGTCCTGTGTGCGCATGTTCAACAGCTGATATTGGAGTTCCAACAGCTTCTATACAGCAAATGAGCGCCAAGCAATCAAAAATTTCGTCTGCGCAGCAAGCAGCGGCATTGCAATCTAAACCTATGTCGTCGGTGAAGCCAGCCGTGTCGTTCCATGGCGATCAGAAAATGGATCCACCGCCCTTTGAAGTACCGCATAGGATTGAGTGTAATTGTGAAAGGTGTGACTGTGTCATATGTGCCGGCAAAAGTGAGTTCGATACGCAACAAGTATCGGCATTGCAATCTAAACCTATGTCGTCGGTCAAGCCAGCCGTGTCGTTCCATGGCGATCAGAAAATGGATCCACCGCCCTTTGAAGTACCGCATAGGATTGAGTGTAATTGTGAAAGGTGTGACTGTGTCATATGTGCTTACAAAAGTGAGTTCGATACAATATTTATTAATTCTTTTTTAACGTGATTTAAATAATTAGGAGAAGGCCGATCGAGTCCAAGTTCGCGTGTGGCGTCGACTCATACAGCTTCAGGTAACTAACCGTATTATAAAATATTATTGTACAGGGTGGCGCCTCTCATACGCCGCGGAGGCTCCAAGGAGAACGACAGTTTGGATTGAAATGAAATTTTGTGAGCATATATAGGTTAATTCAGAGCACTTTTTAAAAATATAGAGAGTTCTACAGGGTGTCCCCCAAAAAAGTTACATATCAAAGTTGTGTTTTTTGTATTGGAACACCCTATATATTAATTGATTTTCGGATTCTTGGAAAAAAATAAAGGTGAGTTTTATAAGAGAAGTATATGATTAAAATGTAAGGTATATGACAGGTATCTATAAAGAACAATTTTTAAATTGCAATAAAATCTACCTAAATTGGAATTTACCCGCTATAGCCTAATATGTAGTTAAATTAACTATTGTACTTTAAATCAAAATAAAATTTGATCCAAAATGTTATACAGGGTGAGAAAAAATTAATATTGAACATTGGTCACATTTAAAAGCATGTTACTCTCTTATTTTAAATGGAACACTCAGTATATTATTCCGATATTCAATGGAAAATTAATCTTATCTCTTCAAAATACTATTAAGATTGCCTACCCCTCAAACAAAGATTTTCCTAAATATTTCCTTTACATGATTTGATCTGAGTAGATCTTTATTATTTGATAAAATCTAGGTAGCTGCAATATGTCTGACGTTACTTCAACATAGCTGTCTAATTAGTCCAACTTTAACAACTAGTTATCATTTTGTGTCAGTTAAAACAAAAAAAATTCTCAGAAAGTTGCCGAAAATGCAAACTTATCCTGCATCAGAGAAAATTGATATGATTCTATTAGTGGGTGAATGCAGTGTGCATTAAAATATGTTTTAAACGTGTATCTTTTTATTACCCTTGAGTATTTTACTCCACAATCTTTAATTTTTGTTAAATTAACAAAAGATATATCACACAGCCACCTAGATTTTTTCAAATAATAAAGATTTACTGACGCGAAATCATAAAAATTAAAATATTTAGGAAAATCTTTGTCTGTGGGGTAGGCAACCTTAATAATATTTTGAAGGTATACAGACCGGACCACCGTAGGAGTAACATAGGCAAAACCGGACGAATTAGCGTATACCCGTCCGCCGGATAAAAAGTAAGCGAAAAAATGCGATAAAATAAAAATAGGTAGATATGTGATGAGAATGTTCTTCTTTCAAAACGAATTCATAGATTCTCGCGACAGCTCTCATGCAAAATTTATTCAAATTACTGAGGTAACAGATTCTTCATCTAGCACGGTTAAAAGAGTCCTTAAAAAGAATGGATACCGATCGTATAAAGCGCGCAAAACTCTGGAAATTTTCCATGAAGACCAATTTCGGCGTATGGCGTTTTGTGAATCTGTAATGGAAAAGGCCAATTTAGAAGAAAACTTTACTCGGCGTATAGTTTTCACCGACGAATCAAGTTTTCATTTATTGAGTCGTCATAACCCTACACAAGTACGATATTGGTCTCGGGAAAATTTGCACAGATATTTTGAGGTACGCACGCAATATCCTCAAAAGCTAAATGTTTGGAGTGGTTTTGTAGGGGAACATATGATTGGTCTATTTTTTATAGAGGGTAATTTAACTGTTGCAAAGTATTTGGACCTGTTACAGCAGCAGATTGTGCCTAGAATTCGTGAGTTATTGGGAGAAAGATTCCACAATGTCTGGTTTCAACAAGATGGTTGCCCTGCCCACAATGCCCGTATTGTTCAAGAATATTTGAACAATACTTTTAATTTTCCGCTTAATTAGTGGACATGGAACTATTTTGTGGCCCGCTAGATCACCAGATCTTTCTCCCAATGATTTCTTTTTGTGGGGTTATGTAAAATCCAAAGTGTATGGTCATAATAGGGCTAATAATCTGGATGAGCTTCAAGTAAAAATACGAGAGGCTTTCCAAACTATTAGCCCTAATATGTTAGCCAATGTCAGACGGGGATTTTACGACCCCCTAGGCTTCTGTTTAGCACAAGAAAACAAAATAAAAATCAAAATAAAACACTAAATCACCACAATACACCAAAACACTTTTTCTTTTACACTGGACGCGCGTTTCGCTAACCATGTTAGCATCATCAGCAGATGATTATAAACTTATCTATATTTACATTTATTATGATTATAACTTATCAGTTTATAATCATCTGCTGATGATGCTAACATGGTTAGCGAAACGCGCGTCCAGTGTAAAAGTAAAAGTGTTTTGGTGTATCGTGGTGATTTAGTGTTTTATTTTGCTGTGTAACACCAAAGGTTCCAACCCTCAACTGTAATAATAGCACAAGAAGGTGGTCTTTTTGAACACTTGTTATAACTTTTTTTATTTAGAGTAATATTTTAGTTTTTTTATTATTTTAATGATGTATTTTTTAATTTTGGAAATGAGTTTTGAGGTTAGAGAATTTATTTATTTTTAGTTTTGGCTTGTAAACACACTCAAATAATAAATATTTAAGTATTTTTATTTTAAATGTTACCTTAAGTGAAGGTAAACACTTAAAATGAAAATAATTAATACTCGGCACTCCTCGCGTCGTATTTCTAGTCTGCTACGACCGACCCGTCCAAGCACAACTGCAACTGCCTACTGCCTGACCAGCCGACTAGCCGGCAGTGAATATCAAGTACGAACGCAATCGGGTAAGCGTAAATTTGTCCGGCAAGTTGCTATATTACTAGTAGCCTGGTCTTTTCTGTATATAAATTCCCCATTGAACACCGGAAAAATATACTGAAGGCTGAATGTTCCATTTAAAATAAAGGAGTAACTTGCTTTTAAAAGTAACTAATGTTCCATATTAATTTTGTCTCACCCTGTATAACTTTTCGAGTCAAATTTCAATTTGGTTTAACATACAATGGTTACTGTAATTAAATATCAGGCTATACAAGGTCAACTAAAATTTAGGTAGCTGTTATCGAAATTTACAATTTACTCTTCATTTTCACAAAATGTGAAATATGTCAAAATCCTTAGATTTTAGGTATATGCTTCTTTAATATCTCAGCTTTATTTTTTTTTCCTAGAATCCGAAAATTAATTATTATATAGGGTGTTCCATTAGAAAAAACACAACTTTCATGCGTAACTTTTTTTGGGGACACCCTGTATAATTCTATATATTTTTATAAAATGTTTTCAGTTAACCTACAAATGCTGCCAAAATTTCATTTTGATAAAAACTACCGTTCTCCTTGGAGCTTCCGCGGCGTATGAGAGGCGCCACCCTGTATACTTTATATTTTAATGTAATCTAATTAAATAGATGGACAAAGACCTGCTTCGCGTGCTGTATCAGCTCATACGACCCCAGGTAACTTTGATATACAGAGCGGTTAATTTTTTTTTATTAATTATTATTATTATTTTTTTAAATTCTAGAACTACATAGCGCGCCGCCGCCCACGGTAAGAAGTCAAACCTCCAGAACTGGAGAACAAGCAAAATGCGAATGTGACGGAGTGTGTGTTTGTCGGCACTGTGAAGAAAACAATGTGGCATCGAGGAAAATGCGTAAGACATTTTGTTTTTGTTTCGACATTCGTAAAATAATTATGGTTATCGCAAAACAATTTTCGATGCACGTGTTCAACCAGTGCCTTCTATTAAAAGATCAGCCTCGGGGCGAGATTTATGACGTCACGCTAGTTAGATATAACGGATTAATAAATATGTTGTAGAATACATGGAAAACATAATTATTCCTCGGATTTTTGGTTTGTATTTTAAAAATGATATAGTTTAAATGAAATATACATAATATACAGTTAATAACTACAACATATATACCTATTTATAGTAGACTGACATACTGATTAATCACGATCCTGCTCAAACCACTCAACGTAAGAAGCTCAATTTTGGCATACAGGTTGATTCTAGGGTGTAGAGGTTCGATAAGAAGGGATTTTTCGAAATTCCAGTTCCAAGAGGGTGAAACCACCCCTCAAATATTACAATATTTTTTATTTAAAAAACGGTCAAGTTTCCGAAAAAACACTTAAACACGTATACTTTATTTTGTTTTTTTACATATTTTACGATTTTTAAAAAATGTATACAGGGTGTTTTGAAAAATCTGGTCATTGATTAATAACGATCCAGCTTAAAGCGCTTGACGTAAAAAGCTGATTTTTGGAAAACAGATTGACTTTAGGGTGTAGAGGTTCGATAAGATGGGATTTTTCGAAACTCGAATTCTAAGGGGGTGAAACTATCCCTCAAATATTAAAATATTTTTTATTTAAAAACCGGTGAGTTTTTCGGAAAAATTCTTAAACACGTATATTTTATTTTGCCGTTTTACATATTTCAAGATTTTTTATTAATTTATACAGGGTGTTTCATAAAATATGACCATTGAGTAATCACGATTCTGCTTAAACTGCTTGACGTTTAAAGCTGATTTTTGGCAAACGGATTGACTGTGGGGTGTAGAGGTTCGATAAGGAGGGGTTTCTCGAATCTCAAATTCCAAGAGGGTGAAAAGGCCCCTCAAATATTACAATATTTGTTATTTAAAAACGGTTAGTCTTTCGGGAAAACGCTTGGACAGGCATAATTTATTTGGTTTTTTACATATTTTGAAATTTTTAAAAAATCATACAGGGTGTTCCAAAAAGTTGGGTAATTTCTTAATCACGATTCTGCTTAAACTGCTTGACGTAAAAAGCTTATTTTTGGCAAACGGATTTTTCGAAAGTCAAATTCCAACGAGATGAAACTACCCCTCAAATATTACCAAGTTATATAATAATATCGCCATATTGTTTTTTCTCATGCTGACATAAATGTGAGAAAATTTTATCCAGTTTGTAAATATAATTTTTATTGTTGTCGATCCAATAATATATAATGTGTTCTTTTTTTATAAATTGGATTAGGATCGAAAGAAATCAACAGAAGTTCTTTGTTTTAAATTTGTCGACGTTTCGCAAAATTTATTTGCATCTTCAGGACACTACAAAGTTAAGAGAGCAAAAATTACAATCAAATAAAAGTTTTTTTCCAAAAATTTAACAAACAACTTAAAATACATATCAGTGGAATTCCACACATATACAATTGGTAAAACTACCCTAATGTTAACAATTAAATAAAATATATGTATATGTTACTCACATTTAAATCTGGACTTTCTTAGTCATATCCATTAATACACGGATGGTATAGAGGGGAGTGGTATATATCCCTTTTTTCCTTTTAAAACACATAACACACTTACATAAAAAAAAACATATAACACAATTATGTATAGAGAAATATCACGAAAATCTTTTCCTTTCACAGACAAGCAGTGCAGATGTACCTACGTTGACCGTATACAGAGAGCAACTAATTCTAGTTGATAAAATACTAATATAATTTTTACCTGGAGATAAAGAACAGTTGAAAAAAGAAACATATAAAAATATTATTTGGATTTAAACCATTATTTTGAAGTTATATTATTTAATTTTTGAAAGAATATTAAAATATGCTGTACTCAGGTTTTCTACGTCTGTTCTTTTATTAACGCAATTTTTGTTTTTTTGGATTTCTATCATCTCTGCAAATAATCTTTTCTTATAATTAGATTGTGTTTGTAAAATAGTGGTATTGTCAAAATCGAAGTTATGGCCTGTCTCTATTTTGTGTTCTACTAATGCGGTAGGATTAGATTTCAAAAGAAAGTTCCTTTGATCATTTTTATGTTCATTCAATCTTTGTTTTAAATATCTACCGGTCTGCCGGTAGATATTTAAAACAAAGGACTTCTTTTTAACAAAGACAAAGGACAAAGATTTAAAACAAAGGACTTCTGTTGATTTCTTTCGATCCTAATCCAATTTATAAAAAAAGAACACATTTATCCAGTTTGTATGTTAATGGAAATTCTTGCTTTGTTTTATCATCACCATTACAAATGATTAATTCGTCGCGAACGAAGTCGCTGGTACACGCTAGTAACTAATATTTTAGTAATTAATTGATTTCTTTGTTTTATAGCTTATTCTACTTATTATATATTGGCAAAAACTAGACCATTATGAAGATTATTCTAAGCGTTATTAAGGGTTATTTATTTATTTATTGATGTAGGTACATCTTCCGACGCCATAAGTAGTAATAACAAGTAAGAGGATGTTATTAATGCACAAACTAATAATAACAGAATTTCATCAAAACTTACGTAGAAATAACTTTGAAAGTGGTGTAATGTGCTTATCAAACTTACCTCTCTGACTACAGTCAAGGGTAGAATTTTTTTTTAGAATTTAGAATGAGTGGGGGGGGGGTTAATCACTGCGACCTTACAGATCCATTGTGTCCCCCTTTCTTGAGTCATAACTCATCATACAGTCCCAGGGCTTTGACAAAAGCCAGTATCTGGGACGGTTTTATAGAGGGTAGTTCTCCATCTCCAATATCAGCTGTACCAAAATTCATGGCACGAATGGTTGTCGTCTCGGCGTACTCAGTGATGAGGTGTACTGGTGTTTCCTCATCTTCCCCACAGAATCTGCATTCGCCGTTTCTTCTTAGTTTCAATCTACTGAGGTGTTCATTGAGGAGACAGTGTCCTGTTAAAAACCCCGTGACAATCCGAAGATTGTTCTTACTTAAACCCAGGAAGATCTGTGATTTTTCTTGATCATAAGCCCTCAGAAACTTCTTCGAGTGTCTTAGACCGTTGCAAGATTTCCATTCCAGGTTCCGGATGGAATCTTCCAAGTTCTTGAGTTCCGCCTTGAGTTGGTTACTACTTGGAAAGCAGAACGGTTCTGGTCCAGTTAGTGGAGTGTTCGCTCCTTTCCTAGCTAGATTATTTGCTTTTTCATTGCCTTCTATCTTTTGGTGAGCAGGCACCCAGAGTAGGAGGACTTTGTTTTCTTTGCCTAATTTATTCAGCTTATCTATGCATTCTTTGACCAATTTCGAATTGATTGATACTGAGTTGATCGCTTTTAACGCTGCTTGACTATCAGACAAGATGGCTATTTCTTGTTTCCGATAGTTCCTATCTAAGATAAGTTGTACGCATCTTTCGATAGCGTAGATTTCTGCCTGTAGGATACTAGGGTAAGGGCCCATTGGTTCGGAGTATTTAGCTCTCGGCCCAAACACTCCGACAGTCAAGGGTAATAAAGGACCTTTATTGTCACGTTCTCGTTCAAAATAGTTTATCAGGGAAGCTACAAGCTCTTCCCTTCAACTGTTTAAATGCTTCGGCATATTTTCAACACATAATTTCAAGAAATGCAATACAAAAAGTTGAAAATTTAGTTCTTAAAAGAATTGTTTGTGCTTTTAAAGTACAATTTAAAAAAAGACCATGAAAATAGGCAAAAGAACGAGAATTACTCACAAAGATTCAATAACACCACGATATTATATAAAATAATGACTGACATTAGGGTTTAGGGTAATTGTCAAATAATAAACGGCAACCTTGCTGAAAACGTGACCAACATAGCGATAATAAAATTCGGTTTAAATTATTTTTTGCAGCTTTAATCTAAACAAAATATCTGTTATTATAAACGCCACGAATGTTTGGGAGTGATTCATCGCTTGATGAAATTAGAATCGACACGCGCGCTGTCATTTTTACATTAAAAACGTAAATTTTTACCGCAGACGTAGGTTTTTAAAGGCCCGGTCTAATCATCTGCCTGCGCTCAACCTACTTATTCTAAAATGTTAGCGTGATTGACAAAGACGATACTGTATCGCGTTTCTTTGATTGATTCGTTTTTGTGCGTCAGTCCATTAGTGTGCTTGCAGTGCGACCAATTCCAGTTTATATTTATAACCAAATATATGTTTTGACAAGACTTTGACAGTTAAAACAACAGATTATATATTGATTATATATTGATTATTATATGACTTGAAACACCACGGCACTGGAATTAAGTTTTATGTGACCTTGAGCAGATTAGTTCACATGGTAGCGACCATAGACTTAAAATAAAATATAGACTACACTATTTACATCTCAACGCGGTCAAAGAAGCTTTTTTATACACATGTTTACTTCTGGGTACAGTCGACCGAGCCTTCCTCATCCAGCCTATGTTGTCACGTCTTTATATTATCAATATTTTTTTTCTTGTTATACACATATATTGAGATATTAATACTACAGTTTAATAAGTAGGTTTTAATATTCCATAGATGTATTAAATAGTCCTTATTCTACTAAATTATAAGTCGGATACTGTTTAATAAGGATAAGTTCTTTACAATATGACAACACCGATTAGAGGCGAGGGAGCCTATTCATTCATTTATTACCTTGTAGTACGTGTCGCACGTGTGCGGTAAAGCTTTGTTGCCGCTATCTCCGCGGCTGTATTAACGCATTTTCTTAGCTTGTAGTCCTTAATTGTTTATTTTATTGACTTTTTCTGTTCAAAAACTATAAAATATGGTTCGCCAGTGCCAAATTTGCAAGAAATTTGACTTTAATAATCCATTTAAGTCTTGAAACGACTTTTGACCGGTAGGCAACTCTCAATTTACCCATTGGGAGTCAGTGGCGTTGTTGTAGAAAGGCGCTTATTTAGATAATATTTTAGTAAAATGTAAAATCTGATTTTTTTCTCTTACATTACATTATTTACTTACTTACATTGTAACAAAATCATAATTATAACCCTGTTAATAATAAATAATGTTTTTATTAAAAATATATTCCGGTTTATTCTAAAATTATCTTCAGAATCTAAAATAACATACAAGAATTTTAAAATGATATTACATTATGAAACAATATTTTTTAATATACCGGGTCGTCTCAAAAGTGGCTCACCCTATAACTTTTTATTTTTCAGATAAAAAAAAACAGATTTGTATGTTAGTAGGTATATGACATAAATTAGGATTTATTGACATATTCAATTGTTTTTAGTCTCTTCCTGTTTCACCGAAATGATTACATCTTTTTATTTTTTCAGATACCCTCGGTATATTGCTACTATATTCAATAAATTATGACACTCTGAATAGAATGACATATCATATGTCAACTTCCTGACATTGTCGCTTACATCTTATCCATTTTTAAATTTCAATCCAGGGTGCCATGGTATTCAATAAAAACACTAAGTTTTAATCAAGGAGCCTTGGAAAAAGAGTTTTGATCGTCTAATAGGTTTCGTGTCTTGTCTAGGTCGGTTAAAAGATGTACAAATCGTATTTTTAATCATACATGTCAATTTTTTCAAATGGAACAAGGGTGACTCATTAGCATATTTGGAAAAAGCATTTTTTTATGAATATATTAATACCACACGCTTGGTATTTCGAGTCAAATTGTCGTTATGAACCGCGTGTTACAATTACAATTAAACCATATGCGAAAATGTCAAAAGTTGACATATTATATGTCATTCTATTCAGAGTGTCATTTTCTATCGAATAAAGTAGAAATATACCGAGGGTGCCGTTTAAAAATTAAAAGTTATAGTCATTTCCGGTGAAACAGGAAGTGACCAAAAACAATTGAATGCGTCAATCAATCCTAATTTATGTCATATACTAACATACTAAATCTTGTTTTTTTATTTGAAAATATAAAAAAATTATGGGGATGAGCCACTTTTGGGACACACCCGGTATAATAAAGACAGTACCGAGTTAAATAAATATAGTTTTCATTTTATCCACTTCCTATCACCTTCCTTGCTTTAATGGAACAAATTTATGTTATCTCCAATTTACATAATAAGACATCACTTAACCAGAAAAAAAACTACAACAATAATATTTTTTCTTCTCTCGCTGTCGCCGATTCTATTATATCTGTGGAATAGATCCTGTTTTGATTAATATTAGGGGTTGTAAATGTTTGACTAAAATTAATAATTTATTATTAATTTCAAAAATTACCTAATTTCGATTATAAAATTTCTTCTATAACGTGTATTTTATTATTTTTGTCCTTTTCTAAGGGCTCTAAGACGTTTTTTTCTAAACTTTTATTTAAAAAACCTGTCCTAAATCTTAATAAAATATAAAAAAGTTTAAATACGATATATTTTTAATTTAATTATAGCTTCATTAAAATAAAAATTTACCCGGCTATGATACGGAGAGTTCAGCTGTACTTGAGAAACGATAAAGTAGGAGATGGCTCTAACATAAATAACAATTAAATAGTAATTCCGGTTTCGTCGGAAGTAAAGTAACCTTAATTTTGTTATTTTAAATAAAACACCCTGTAAATTCTTATATCCTACTAGTAAATTAAGTCGAAATGGTGCTTCACCTTTTTTTTGATTCACTGTTTCACTCACTTTTTAGATTCACAGACAGTGTTGTGTTTCTCGGCAGAGTTGTCAGGGAACGACCGTTACGACAGAGACAACGCCTATCGCTCGTGTCGCACTCGTTATAACCTAAAACAATAACACAACAACATCACAACAATAACAAGACATTGTCTGACCGCATGTTCCAAATATTTATGAATGAGATGCTCAGTCTATATTTTATTTTAAGTCTATGGTAGCGACCGATAAATCACTCCCAAACATTCGTGGCGTTTACTATACAATACTTTGCTCAATAAAGTCAAATAAAGAGCTGCTTGGTATCTTAAATTATACAACAAATTTAAACATTTTTGGCAAAATTTCATTTAGTGGATTCAGGACTACTGTCAATGTCGATATGATTGATGACGTGCATCGGAAAATGTTTTGCCATAAAAATATTAATCCAAATTGGGCTATATCTTATAATGTTATATTTTAGTACAATCTCCGAGCGCCAAAAGTTGCCCTTCCTCTACTTGCAAAGGAAGTGGCGCTGACATGGCCACGTCAACAAAACCATCCAGAACGCTTCAAAATCAGCCAAGTGTTCAAATACAAGCGACACAAAGCGTTCAGTTTTACACCGATGTCCAAGCTGAACCTAGTGCGAGTGGTCAAAGAGTAGTTGTGGAAGCTGCCGTTCAATCGGCAGTCGAAACAGAGATTTTAGCCACCGAACATGCTAATGTTGAATCAAGTACACAACAGTAACTTTTAATCCAGTGATTTCGAGCTTTAATTTATCATTACTTTTAATAGGTAAACGTAATGTCCATGCGAGTGTGCATCCTAGTACCCAAATGCCGCCCAGCCTTCACCCCAGTGCTCAAATAACAAGACCGCCAAGCAGTCATCCTAGTGGACAAATGGGTAATCTTCCTAGTACTCATCCTAGCGTTCGAATTGGTCACCCGTCAAATATAAACGAGCAAACTTGTGCTCAATCATGTGTTCAAATTCAGACCTCGGTAAGTGTTCATTCGAACATTGAAATAGGTCAAGTCGCTCAAGTTAATGCTGCACTCCTCCAGAGCAAAACTGTAAGTTTTCACGACGGCAGTCCATCAAAGACGACCCCAACCCCAAGACACCCCAAGACAGAAGTAGGGGCGTTAGCTAGTGTGCATTCCGAAGCTAAAACAGCATCGAAAGATTTTACAGCTAGCACGCAACTTGTTGAACAAATTGAAACTTCAATACGTGTTGATGAGATTGATGAGGCCCCAATTAGCGTTCAAATGGAAAAAGGAGTTATGGCTGCTGTTCCCGGAACACCATACACCGCTGTAACCGGTGCTTATATAAGTTTTCCAACTAATACTTATAATCCATCGCCGAAACCAAAACAAAAAGCGAAACCAAAAGAAAAAACTGTCATCGCTAAAGATAAGAAAATACAGAAACCTAGCCATCCAGGGGGTAAAATACCATCAGAAGGCGATGGTAAACGTACCCAGGCTAAATCAGACTCTTTACTTCAAGTAGATATTGACATAGAAATTGAGAAAAAAGACTGCCCCGAACCCCCTCCTACTCCAGGAGAAGACCCAAAAAAGTCGGTTGTGCCAAAGGTGTCTTCTGGTCTAAAAGACCCAAAAAAGGATAAGCCAAATGTGCTTTCTGGTCCAAAAGACCCAAAAAAGCCGGTTGTGCCAAAGGTGCCTCCTGGTAAGCCCGATAAATGCCCTTGTCAGAAAGAACCACCACCTCGTCCTAAAATGAGAAATCCAGGTGCTTGCGTATGTTGTACTTGCGTACCGAGCGATCAGGGTGGCGCTGAGGGCGAATCACCAGTGAGCGCACGGTCTGAAACAGATTTTGGCGACTCCGGAATAGTACTTTGCTATGGTGACCGTCCTCGTAATGAAGACGGCCGTATTGTCGCTGAGTATCGACAAGATGTTTTGGCTGCTCCTGTTTTAAAAACATCAAGTGGCATTCACTCCAAGGCAGAAGTAGGAGTGTTTGCTAGTATGCATTCCGAAGCTAAAATAGCATCGAAAGATTTTACAGCTAGCACGCAACTTGTTGAACAAACTGAAACTTCAATACGTGTTGATGAGATTGATGAGGCCCCAATTAGCGTTCAAATGGAAAAAGGAGTTATGGCTGCTGTTCCCGGAACACCATACACCGCTGTAACCGGCGCTTATATAGGTTTTCCAACTAATACTTATAATCCATCGCCGAAACCAAAACAAAAAGCGAAACCAAAAGAAAAAACTGTCATCGCTAAAGATAAGAAAATACAGAAACCTAGCCATCCAGGGGGTAAAATACCATCAGAAGGCGATGGTAAACGTACCCAGGCTAAATCAGACTCTTTACTTCAAGTAGATATTGACATAGAAATTGAGAAAAAAGACTGCCCCGAACCCCCTCCTACTCCAGGAGAAGACCCAAAAAAGTCGGTTGTGCCAAAGGTGTCTTCTGGTCTAAAAGACCCAAAAAAGGATAAGCCAAATGTGCTTTCTGGTCCAAAAGACCCAAAAAAGCCGGTTGTGCCAAAGGTGCCTCCTGGTAAGACCGATAAATGCCCTTGTCAGAAAGAACCACCACCTCGTCCTAAAATGAGAAATCCAGGTGCTTGCGTATGTTGTACTTGCGTACCGAGCAATCACGGTGACGTTGAGGTTGAATCTCCAGTGAGCGCACGGATTGAAACAGGTGTTATGGCTGCAGCTCTTTATGACAGGAATAAGTTTAAATATACCGATTTTGAAATACAGATTGATATAGAAATTGAAATAGATGACTCCTCTGATGAGGAGAGTGATTCAGGAGAAGACCCAAAAAAGCCGGATAGGCTAAATGTGCCTTCTGGAAGTGACACACCAGGCGGCGATGATAGTCATACCTCAAATAAAGATATCGATCCAGAAGATGATGTGCCTAGTGTGCCATCCGGAGGTGACAAATCAGGCGGCGATGATAGTCGTACCTCAAATAAAGATATCAATCCCCCGCCGGTTGTACCAAAGGTGTCTGGAAAGCCCGATAAATGTCCTTGTCAGAAAGAAACACCACCTCGTCCTGAAATGAGAAATCCAGATGCTTGCGTATGTTGTACTTGCGTAGCGAGCGATCACGGTGGCGCTGAGGGTAAATCTCCAGTGAATGCACGGATTGAAACAGGTGTTATGTCTGCTGCTGTTTTAGAAACATCAAGTGGCATTCACTCAAAGGCAGAAGTAGGAGTGTTTGCTAGTATGCATTCCGAAGCTAAAATAGCATCGAAAGATTTTACAGCTAGCACGCAACTTGTTGAACAAACTGAAACTTCAATACGTGTTGATGAGATTGATGAGGCCCCAATTAGCGTTCAAATGGAAAAAGGAGTTATGGCTGCTGTTCCCGGAACACCATACACCGCTGTAACCGGCGCTTATATAGGTTTTCCAACTAATACTTATAATCCATCGCCGAAACCAAAACAAAAAAAAGATAAGAAAATAGAGAAACCTAGCCCTCCGGGGGGTAAAATACCACCAGCGGGTGGTCCAGCTAGTACGCATCCCAGCTCAGAAGGCGATGGTAGACGTACCCCAATCGGAAATCTTAGTCCCTCTAAAACAGGCGCTTCACTTGAAATAGGGACTGATTCAGAAAGTGGGCAATACTTCTGCCCACCTTCATTCCCTTCTATTCCAGGAGAAGACCCAAAAAAGCCGGTTGGTTCAAAGGTGTCTTTTGGTCCAAAAGAGTCTTTTGATCCAAAAGACCCAAAAAAGGATGGGCCAAATGTGCCTCCTGGAAAGCCCGATAAATGTCCTTGTCAGAAATATGTGGAAACACCTAAAATGAGAAATCCAGGTGCTTGCGTATGCTGTACTTGCGTACCGAGCGACCACGGTGGCGCTGAGGGAGAATCACCAGTGAGCCCACGGTCTGAAACAGATTTTGGCGACTCCGGAATAATACTTTGCTATGGTGACCGTCCTCGTAATAAAGACGGCCGTATTGTCGCTGAGTATCGACAAGATGTTTTGGCTGCTCCTGTTTTAAAAACATCAAGTGGTATTCACTCCAAGGCAGATGTAGGGGTGTTTGCTAGTACGCATTCCGAAGCTAAAATAGCATCGAAAGATTTTACATCTGACCCAGAAGTTCTTAGGGGACTACCTGCAGCGTGTTTTGGTAACCTTGAGGAGTCCATAATTAGCTTTGGTCCAAAAGACCCAAAAAAGGATGGGCCAAATGTGCCTCCTGGAATGCCCGATAAATGTCCTTGTCAGAAATATGTGGAAACACCTAAAATGAGAAATCCAGGTGCTTGCGTATGCTGTACTTGCGTACCGAGCGACCACGGTGGCGCTGAGGGTGAATCACCAGGGATCGCACGGTCTGAAACAGATTTTGGCGACTCCGGAATAGTAATTTGCTATGGTGCACGTCCTCGTAATAAAGACGGCCGTATTGTCGCTGAGTATCGACAAGATGTTTTGGCTGCTCCTGTTTTAAAAACATCAAGTGGTATTCACTCCAAGGCAGATGTAGGGGTGTTTGCTAGTACGCATTCCGAAGCTAAAATAGCATCGAAAGATTTTACATCTGACCCAGAAGTTCTTAGGGGACTACTTGCAGCGTGTTTTGGTAACCTTGAGGAGTCCATAATTAGCTTTGAGATGAATGCAAAAACCGGCTCTTATATACGTCCACCAATTTTAAAGCCGAAACCAACAGCAAAAGCTCTCACCGCTAAAGATAAAAAAATACAGACGCCTAATCCTCTTGAGGGTAAATTACCATCGGCGATGAGTCAAACTTATAATCCAGTGCCGCTACCAACAGAAAATGTTCTCAGAGCCAAAGATATAAAACTGCAGACATCTAGGCCTCCCCCAGCTGCTCCAATAGTTTCAATAAACCCGGGTGGTACAGTACAAGTCCCCAAAAAGATAAGTGACCGTAATGTGCCTTCTAGACCTAAAACACTTAATGCTGAAATCGAAACAGAGACTGCTCTTTTGGCTGCCGTAGAAACGCAAGTAGAGCAAGCAGCTGTATTAACTAGTGCTCATTCTAAAGTTGGAGTGGGTGGTCCAGCTAGTACGCGAATTGGTGGACCGCCACCTAGTAGTCACGCTGGTGTCCATCCCAGTGCAGAAATAGTTGTATTAACTAGTGCCCATTCTAAAGTTAATGTGGGTCCAGCTAGTACGCATCCCAGTAAGCAGATTAGTGCAGCGCCACCTAGTAGTCACCCCAGTGCTCAAATAGGAGCGCCAGCTAGTGTCCATCCGAGTGGTCAAATCGCAGGACCTCCCGGTAATCCGCCTAACCAGCCTGGTGTTCCAACTCCTTGCCATTGTCCGCAGAGTAAGTCCGCTTCAATAGAACCGGGGAAAGTTTAACTATGATGTCGAACAATATAGCTAACTACACTCACATGCAAAAAAAAATCGCAACGAAGAAATTTTTTGTCAAATTTAAAGTGTTGTATTTGTGTTATTTCTAGCCCTGTTTTGATGATTTTTTTAGTTAGGTGTATACAGGGTTGATCTACTAGAGTTGACATACGACACGGAGTATTGTAACTAAACGATTAGATTTTTGCAAATTGTATGTTTTGGATTCGTTGAAGGTCTATTAGAGCTCCAATTTAAAAATACTTTTACAAGATACAGAGTGTCCCAAAATAAAAATATATATATACATATATATATATATATATATATATATATCAAAGTTGTTTTTTTTTTATATGGAACACCCTGTATATTATTCCATTTTTAGTTTCTACGATTAAAATAAAAGCAAATTTGATTAAGCTCTACCCCATTTTAATCTTACCGTTTTTGAAACATTTAGGTTTTTGGAAAAATAGAGTAACAATTTTCAAGCTTAACAAGCTTTTAAAACAAAATATTGTACCGAAGTATTTGTATTTACTAAATTTTCTGTTGCAGTAATAAAAATTATACTACCTTATACACAGTGTCTAAAAAATTATTTTAATTAATTACTAGATTCGTTAAACGGAACAATCTGTATATTTTAGGAGAATCAGATGCACAATTTAATTGTCTATCAAATTGTTTTATACCATTTTTTAGCTATCTCTTCAACTTTTCGTAGAAAATGCATTTTCTTATAATTTAGACCTCAGTTATCAATATACTTGTTTAAAAGATGTAACAAATTTTTAAAGAGTTCAGATACTAATATTGTCGATATAGTTCGTTTATTTCGTTATAAAAAATAAAAAAAAACTGTTTAAATATTTGTTAAAGAGGATCAATATGATTCCAGTATTCAAACTACGTCAATTGACTGTTTGCGTTGATTAATAATAATTGCTCCAAATACTAAAAAACTGAATTTTGTATGTGTATTAGACTAAAAGTGGTAAAAAGTAACATTTAAAAAGTTTTATTTAATTTGTTGACGAATGCTTATTTATAACAACAGAGGCGTTTATTCTCATAACTTATTATTATATTGATTTTTGATTCAAATCCATATTTATTTAGAATATGTGGTATATTTAATTAACGGTATACTATTTTATAAAGATTTGGTTTGTGTTTTTTGTATAGAAATGGACTAGTAATTTTATCGTTTTTAGCACCTGTACATTTTGTAAATTTGTTGCTTTGAAAACAATCTAAAATGTCAATATTCCATAGGTATATTGATAAATCTGGTCTAAATTATGAGAAAATGCATTTTCTACGAAAACTTGAAAGGATAGGCAAAAAATAGTATAATACAATTTTTGATATACAATTAAATTGTGCATCTGATTTTTCAAAAATATACAGGGTGTTCCATTTAAATTAAACAAGCTATTGGCGTTTAAATCTAGAAATTATTTAAAATAAATTTTTAGGCACTCTGTATGAGGTAGTATTATTTTTATTATTGCAGCACAATAACTGACCAGTAAATAAACTTCAGTAAATATTTAGTGTTAAAAGCTTTGATACCCTTGGAGAAATAAAGTCTTAAAATTTTTACTGCAAATTTTACAAAATTGAAAATATTTCAAAAACGATAAGGTTTAAGTGTGATAAATCTTAATCAAATTTACCTTTATTTTAATCGTAAAAACTAAAAATGTAATAATATAGAGGGTGTTTTATTAAAATAATACAACTTTGAAATTTTTTATTTATTTGGGACATTCTATATCTTATAAATATATTTTAAAAATAGTCCCTCAACGAACCCGAAATTTACAATTTGTAAAAATGTAATCATTTAGCTACAATACTCCGTGTCGTGTGTTTAAAACATCCTACACAATAATTTATTTTGTAATTTTTTCCTAAAATATAATATTTTGATCAGAGCCAGGATTCCTGAGCATTTTGTTATTTGATTCATGTCAATACATGCTTTGGTTAATTTTTAAGAGCAAACTGAACTGATCACGATCAATTTGCAATTCTTTTCAATTATCAATATTTTTTCATGTAATTTTTTTATATGACGAGATGGTTTTGGTGACTATTGTCGTAACGTCATATTAAGCTGCATTGAATATTCTATATTACATTTAAAAAAACGTTAAAGACTAACGATACAGTCTCAGTTTTAATAAACATTAATAACGATAACAGAAATAACGATATTAAGGAAAACATCTGTAACATTCAAAAAAAATTGTAAAAAATACAATAATACTTTGTATTGGCTTTCTTGGCTGCTATAACTACCTTTATATATCTGTTCATACTGTAAATGAGGCTGCATAATATCACATTACTTTGTGTTTTCCAATTCTTCTTTAAGGGTCAAGGGAAGTTCATTTAATGAAGCTGGTACCGCTTCGCGACCTCTAACTCTCCTGCCAAGCATTTCCTAAACGTCGAACATGATGGACAGTTCATAGCAGTATATAGTTCACAATAATCACAAAAGCCGCCCTGTCATATTGAATATCAATTTCAAAAAGGAACGATAAAAAAAATTGCAAATTGTTAGTGGCAAGTTGGTTTCATTTTTAAAAATTAACCAAGGCATATATTGACATGATTCAAAAAAAAAATGCTTAGGAGACATGGTTCTGGCCGTAACATTATATTTTAGGAAAATTTACACGAAATTATTGCACGGGGTGTTTTAAAGTTAAGGGAAAAAAACAATCCCTCGATTAACCTTCTATAATACGCCAAATAGCTAAACAATCATAAAAATAGGGCTTTAAATTTGACAAAAAATTTCTCCGTTGGGTTTTTTTGCATACGAGTGTAGTTTTCTTCCGTAGGAAATAATTTATTATAAGTATGCCGATTTAATTATTATTGCATAAACTATAGATAGACTTTCCCGTGTGTCTAGTTTGAATTAATTTTGTTTTTCTTTTCTTTTAAGATGCTATTCAGAACGAACCCGTTTCAACCCTACAAAACTACCGACCGATTGAGCAAGCGCATCCGTGTCAGACACTTTGCGACTGCCTAGCCTGCCAGTGTGCCCCTTGTCCCGACCCCCCCGGCGCCACAACCTTACCGTTGCTAGATCCCGGCAACAAGGAGTCCATCAAGTCGATGGACAATTCCACTTTGAAGGAAAACATCCAGGCGATAGTGCAGGAGAACCGACAGTGCCGCCAACAAATAGCGGAAATCAAGCAGGCGCTGGAGAGTATAAAGTGCGCCTGCGTCGAGGCGGAGTTCAGAAGCGCACACTCCACCGGCCAATCGGCCCAATCGCTGAAACCCTTCGTGAAGCAAGCGTCGAACTTCGGCCAAACCATGTCCGGCCTGAAGATGGCGCTCCGAAACCTCCAAGCCAAATGCCGCGCCAAGGACAAGATGATCGAAGCGATGACGGGTGAGCTGGAAGTGCGCGGCGGAGCGGAAGTGTTCAGCAAGGTGCTGGAGCGGTCTCAGAACATGTCCAGGGCTCCGGATTACGATCAGGGTGAAGACGTCCGGTCCACGGATAGATCGCAGATTGCCACGAATATTTTGTACGCGCCAACTGTGACGAGCGAGAGAGGGAGCAGTGCTTGTGCTTGCGACACGGTGAGAGACGTACAGTCGCGAGGCGTGGAGGCGCGGACTCACAAGCACAAGAAAAAGAAAGAAAAGCCTGGTAACAGGGTTTCTTGTTCGTGTTCGAAACATCAGATGATCCAGAAACGGGACCAGGACTGTCAAATGTTGGACCCGATCAGTTTTGAGGTGTTGGACATCAGAAGGATAACGGAGGACAGTTTGATAGTGAAGTGGACTAAACCGTCGAGCGATAGGGTGACTGGGTACGATCTGTTCGTCAACGGGACTCTCTCGTCCAAGGTGATGAGTGCTGTGAGGACCAGCGCCATGATGCACTCGCTGGACCTATCCAAAACTGTCCAAATAACTGTGTACGCGGTGAGTCGGTGCGGCAGGATCGAGCCGCCGGCCATCGCGATCTACGAGATCAATTCGAAAAAGTAAACGACTTAAGTTTGAGAAAAAAAATTACGATTGACATGATTGTGCTGTTTCTTTTGAATAAAAATTGTAACATCAAAAGTCTTTGATTATTTTTGTTTTATCAGTTCTGAATGGTGATGTATGAACCAAAACCACAGGTTGTTCGTTGGACAGCCAGTCGATTTTGCTAATTTTCCAGATGTCAAGTTGCCGTTCATTTATTGCTGACATTGTCATTCGTTTTGACACTTTAGTTTTGTATTACGAGTTTTTGGTTTAGATAAATAGTGTTGTG
This sequence comes from Sitophilus oryzae, assembly GCF_002938485.1. Taxonomy (NCBI): domain Eukaryota; kingdom Metazoa; phylum Arthropoda; class Insecta; order Coleoptera; family Curculionidae; genus Sitophilus; species Sitophilus oryzae. The sequence goes on along the minus strand of NW_022146225.1, from coordinate 876,218 downwards.
ATACTTTAATCTTGAAAATGTTTACTAGCAGACCTTGCAGTCGAACATTGTTCTTTTTAGAATCTCTTGTAAAGTGTACAGGGTGTCCCACTAAGAATAGCTCTCGGCTGTATCTCGCAAAGTATTAGTCGTAGGGCTTACGAAAAAAAATATGTATTACTAACAAGACCATGAGAAATTGCTGGAAATTATTTTCAAGTTAGTAGGACGGCCGCTAGAGGGCGCAACTGCTATTAAAAATAAGAAAAAGGAGTTTTTAGACAATTTTGCCTAGATAACGGATACTATAAATAATAGATTCATAATCTTCAGTAAATTTTGCATATTTTTTGTTAGAACCATTTTCCCCTATCTGCCACAATAAAGTGGTGGGGGAAGGTTAGATTTGTTTTTATTTAAACATTAATAACTCCAGACTGGATGAACGAAATTTAACAAACGGGGCCTCGTTTAAAAAAGCAGTTAGCATCTTACTCTATATTATAGCGTATAAACAATAATAATAAGCTTTTGAATGTAGACGCTAGGGGACGCTGTCTTACAATTTAACAAACATTGCGCGTTTTTTCAAAAAAACTTAAATGCGATAGTATATATAATTTTAGCTGATAGTAAAGAGTAATAAAAGCTTAAAAAGTCAGCGAAAACCGCATCTTGATATCCTCTTTCAAACCGAAGATATTAGCAAAATTATAATAAGTACGAAAAAATAGACCCTTAATTACCTTATTTTTTTAACACGGTTACAGTAGCCCTCTTGATTATGACCATTCTAATAAAAAATAAGATAGAAACGATTAGTTTATTCTAAAATCGACAATATACCAGAATACGATAATACCAAATGTATTAATATCTATCTCTGGAAAAAAGATGCTTTTGACGTAATAATATAAAAGTCAAAGAGTTATTAAATCAACATTTTGATAGTCTTAGCCAAGGACTGTATATATTCTAAAGGACTGTTCGATCGCGTCAAATCGCCGCTGTCATAGTCGCCGTGGAATGCTACGTCACGCGCTGACCAGCGCTCCACAGTGCGGCGGATGGTTATTCTAGCGGGACAAAATCTCAAGAGGAATGTTTGGGACTTAAAATCTAAGAACGTAGCAAATGGTCTAATATATAGCAACTATATGGTTAAATTTATTTATTTATTAACAACTTAATTTATTAATAAATAAATACAAGATAATAAAACTATGATATTATTCGTACATGATACACAAAAACCGTATTGTAAACTATTGCCAAATACATAAAATTATGATATCAAAAAACTCTTTAGCAGTTTTTTTAAATTAATTGTAATCTTGTGACACCCTCTATAATTTATTTTAAAAAAATATATTTTATTTTGAAAGTAATAAATAAGATAGATATTTTAATTTTAATTTTAACACTCGGTAATTGTAAATTCATATATAGTAAGTATCTAAGACAATTTTTTAAACTCAGTGCCTTTTGATGGAGTTGTTTTGTTTTTATACTATCCGATTGAAATGAATCTTTTTGGGCATTCACCTGTTAAACTTGAAACTCAAAAGATCTACATCATTCAATATATCGATATTTAAAAAAAAAGTGAAAGTTTGATATCTGCAGAACAAAGGCAAGAAGGATTTTAACAAATAATATACGTACAGTAGAAAAGTACATACCTTTGGCAATCTTCAACATAATTTGGCTTTCTAATAAAATGTATAAGCACTTGTAAATATTTTGTTTTCAGTATGATCTGCCTTTGCTGAGCAGAAAACGACCAAATTTGGTTGATAAAAATGTATCGAAATACAAAGAATATTCATGCATTTTTGTATCAATTGGAATGTCTACTATTTATTCTTATCAGTACACATTTTTTGGCTTATTTCTAACCAAACGCTTTTGTCCCGCTAAATTTATCTTCCAACGCACTGTGCGCTCGTCCGTCAAATGCAAAAGTAACTGTCACTGTCTAAAATCTTTAGCGCCAACTTCAACTCGGTCAGTAGATGAAGATAGGAATTGAACTATCCTTATCTCTATAGTATCCTTGAGTCCTAGCAGCGTTTTTTCTCTTTTGAAGAAAGGCATTTTTAGAAAAGCAATCAAAAGATAAAAAACGCTGCTGAGACTATCAAATTGCTGATATAATAATATTTTGAGTTTAAACTATCTCTTTAAAAGCAACTTTTTTTCCAAAACCTACCATGAATTCACTGACGCGTCGTTTCTTAGTCACATTCATTGATATCTTAATTATAAGACATTAATACACCTAGTATTGTGGTATTGTGGTACATTGTCGATTTTTTGAATGAAATTATCTTTTCCGTCTTATTTTTTATTAGAATGATGAAAATAAATTAAAGTTAATAGCATAAAAAATGTCATTTTGTGGTAAAACAACGTGTACCAAATTTAGTGATTTTCGTCCAACAGGGCCCTGAGATATTAAAAAAAAACTTTTTAGGGGCGAAATTCAGGGGGCCGTAAATCCGAAAAGGGGGACCACTCGCCAAAAATAAAAAATACGGGTCACCTATTTATTTTTCAAGAATCTATGACCAAATTTTCTTGCATTAATTTCCGGACACCCTGTATTTATAATTAATTTATTTTTGTTTCCGAAAATATTTTGATTAAAAGAAAATATATAAAAGATGGCAACGCTGTGTCGATCAAGCTTAATCACTTGACTAAAAGTTTATTTGGTATAAACCATAGACTTAAAATAAAATATAGACTGAGCATCTCGTTCATAAATAGCTGGAACATGCGGTCAGACAATGTCTTGTTATTGTTGTGTTATTGTTTTAGGTTATAACGAGTGCGACACGAGCGATAGATAGGTTGTCTCTGTCGTAACGGTCGTTCCCTGACGACTCTGCCGAGAAACACAACACTGTCTTTCGTTTCTCAAGTACACCTGAACTCTCCGTATCATAGCCGGGTAATTTTTTTAATTTTAATGAAGCTATAATTAAATTAAAAATATATCGTATTTAAACTTTTTTATATTTTATTAAGATTTAGGACAGGTTTTTTAAATAAAAGTTTAGAAAAAACGTCTTGAGTCCAAAAAGGATAAAAATAATAAAATACACGTTATAGAAGAAATTTTATAATCGAAATTACGTAATTTTTGAAATTAATAATAAATTATTAATTTTAGTCAAACATTTACAACCCCTAATATTAATCAAAACAGGATCTATTTCACAGATATAATAGAATCGGCGACAGGGAGAGAAAAAAAATATGATTGTTGTAATTTTTTTTCTGGTTAAGTGATGTCTTATTATGTAAATTAGAGAAAACATAAATCTGTTCCATTAAAGCAAGTAAGGTGATAGGAGGTGGATAAAATGAAAACTACATTTATTTAACTCGGTACTGTCTTTATTATACCGGGTGCGTCCCAAAAATGGCTCATCCCCATAATTTTTTTTATATTTTCAAATAAAAAAATAAGATTTAGTATGTTAGTATATGACATAAATTAGGATTGATTGATGCATTCAATTGTTTTTGATCACTTCCTGTTTCACCGGAAATGACTATAACTTTTAATTTTTAAATGGCACCCTCTGTATATTTCTACCTTATTCGATAGAAAATAACACTCTGAATAGAATGACATATCATATGTCAACTTTTGACATTTTCGCATATGGTTTAATTGTAATTGTAACACGCGGTTCATAACGACAATTTGACTCGCAATACCAAGTGTGTGGTATCAATATATTCATAAAAAAATGCTTTTTCCAAATATGCTAATGAGTCACCCTTGTTCGGTTTGAAAAAAATGACATATGTATGATTAAAAATACGATTTGTACATCTTTTAACCGGCCTAGACAAGACACGAAACCTATGAGATGATCAAAACTATTTTTCCAAGGCTCCTTGATTAAAACTTAGTGTTTTTAACAACACCATGGCACCCTGGATTGAAATTTAAAATACGATTTGTTTTTAAGCGACAATGTCAAAAGTTGACATATGATATGTCATTCTATTCAGAGTGTCATATTTTATCGAATAAAGTAGCAATATACCGAGGGTGCCTTTAAAAATCAAAAGATGTAATCATTTCGGTGAAACAGGAAGAGACCAAAAACAATTGAATACGTCAATAAATCCTAATTTATGTCATATACCTACTAACATACAAATCTGTTTTTTTATCTGAAAAAAAAAATAGGGGTGAGCCACTTTTGAGACGACCCGGTATATTAAAAAATATTGTTTCATAATGTAATATCATTTTAAAATTCTTGTATGTTATTTTAGATTCTGAAGATAATTTTAGAATAAACCGGAATATATTTTTAATAAAAACATTATTAATTATTAACAGGGTTATAATTATGATTTTGTTACAATGTAAGTAAGTAAATAATGTAAAGTAAGAGAAAACATTCAGATTTTACATTTTACTAAAATATTATCTAAATAGGCGCTTTTCTACAACAACGCCACTGACTCCCAATGGGTAAATTGAGAGTTGCCTACCGGTCGAAAGTCGTTTCAAGACTTAAATGAATTATTTAAGTCAAATTTCTTGCAAATTTGGCACTGGCGAACCATATTTTATAGTTCTTGAACAGAAAAAGTCAATAAAATAAACACTTAAGGACTACAAGCTAAGAAAATGCGTTAATACCGCCGGGGACATAGCGGCAACAAAGCTTTACCGCACACGTGCGACGCGTACTACAAGGTAATAAATGAATGAATAGGCTCCCTCGCCTCTAATCGGTGTTGTCATATTGTAAAGAACTTATCCTTTTTAAACAGTATCCGACTTATAATTTAGTAGTATAAGGACTATTTAATACATCTATGGAATATTAAAACCTACTTTATTAAACTGTAGTATTAATATCTCAATATGTGTGTATAACAAGAAAAAAACAATTGATAATATTAAAGACGTGACAACATAGGCTGAATGAGGAAGGCTCGGTCGACTGTACCCAGAAGTAAACATGTGTACAAAAAAGATTGTTTGACCGCGTTGAGACGTAAATAGTGTAGTCTATATTTTATTTTAAGTCTATGGTATAAACTGTATCTAGTTTCAAATAAATGACTGTAAGTCGACTGGCTGTCTAAAATATAGGCTGTGAAAAAACTCTAGATTTTAGTATGTATTAAAATCAAGGTACGTATTAAACTTTATGATAAGAATTATATTAAGCAAATTTTCATTGAGAACCTCGAAATTGGTAGAATAAATTAGTGGAAGATGAATCCGCCACATAGATATAGACATTTTTTATAACCCGTTTTCCTTTATAAATTAAAAATAAAATAAACATTATTTTACTAAAAAATGAAACTCGTTTACTCATAATAACACAATTTATTATGAAAAACTGCCCTTTACATGCAGGTACAAAATATACAATAAATAGACATTTTTGATCGAACAAACGCATATCACGTAACACTATACAACAATTATACAACTAAAATATTCACTAATTCGGTTACAAGACATGCTTTATTCGAAGAGTGGAGTCCGGTACTGGCTGTATTGAACACTGTTGGCTTGAACGAGGTGATTTGAGGGTTTATTTAGTATCTGTAACCTCCAAAACCGCCCCCACCACCTCCACTACCTCCGAATCCACCTCCAAGTCCACTCTCATCTGCACCAGGTCTGTACTGGCCATCTTCGTTGGGATGCGCCCTATTGTATTCAATCGACCTAAAATATATAATTAAAAAAGTATTAAAAAAACACTACTCTTTATTTGCCTACTATTGCTACTTTAGTGTTTTTATTGTACCGTGTTATCGAAAAAAAATGGCTGGGGAATAACAATCGATAATAATTTTGACGATAAAACTTCAGTCAAAAATTAACAGAGGAAGATAGTGATAGAATATTTCTAGACACAAATTTATTTCCAAATAATTTTAAAAATCATTCTTACTCATTGAGACAGCCATCTTTGACGCAGTTTTTTTTCGATCGCATGACAGACATATTTTTTTTGTGTTTAATTAAGGTTTTACAAATTAAAATGTTCTGATGGAACCCTGATAAAAAATTGCTTTTCCATTGACGTCGATTGTCATATTCAGAGTCTTCAACAACTACAATGCACATACAGGTTGGGTCATTAGTGCAAGGAAGAGAAGTCCAATACCTTCGTTGTTGAAAAAGATATATAAAAAGTTCTATATTAATGTTACGAGTTTAAAATACAAAATGTACATTTACAGAAAAGATATCGCTTATAATCTTTAAAATATTAGCCATACCATAAAAAATACCCTGTATAAGATTAACTATGTTTTCCTTCACGGAGTTATTCTGTTATCCTCGGTGTTTATACAGGTTTTAAACACCCTATATACAACAAAATATTTTTAGGATAATGCATTCAATGCAACATTTATATACAACTTTTTCATATTTTTGTCCAAAACAACGACGATATTGGACACCCTCGCAAAATTGGCCACCCTGTATTTAAGATTTTTTTTTCTCCTGAACCAATTTTTCTAGTTTAAATCGTTTTTGAAATACCTACGTCAATAATATTGTGATTTTGGGTGACCCCATGTACAGGGTGAGTCAAATTCGACGCTTTTAAATGGAAACAACCTTTTCTATAGGAGATAGACGAAAACTAATATCGGTGTCTGGAGCTCAATTTTCATTAAACACATGATGGTGAAAACCGCACATCAATATCTATTACCGTTTCGGAGATACGGTTTTTTTTCAAAAATGTGCATTTTTAACAAATCGCTTTAACTTTTTTGCTATGGAAAATTTTGTATTTCTATGAAAACATTTCCAAAGCACCTTTTCACGTAGAATTTTAAGGTTTAAGTATATTTTTCTTAAATTAATAATTTAAGAGTTATCAACAGAAAAAATGATTTTTTATTTGGGACACCCTCTATATTTTTAATTAACTGAAAAGAATTTAAAATTACCTTTCCAAAAATATAGCACACTTGATATTTTGTTGCAATCCCTTTCGAAATACAGAATTTTTAAAAGTTCGCCACTTTTAACTAGTAGGCTTGGGACCCCTTATTGATGATATGCCCTTAATGGAACTCGAAAATATATTTTTCGAGCAAGACGACGCACCGCCTCTGAACGCTGAAGTTATCAGCAATTTTTTGAATAGCTAACCAAGATCCCAGCCGTTGGCTGTCGAGGCCGCCTGACTTAGTGCCCATGGATCTAATCCTATGGATATATTTGCGGAAGAATAAAGGTTCCATATTCTTCGGTATAATCTAGATAAGAATTAGAAATACTTCGCAGTTATGAGAGGGTATCTTTCACCCCCACTGAGTTAATGAATTCCGCCAAAAATTTTCAAAAACTGCCCCGTCTGTCCATAACAGAAGACGGTCGATATGTCGAACACTTGTAGCAAAATCTCACGTCTTGGTTTGCTATTTATTTTTATTGTTTATTAGATACAGTTTAAATATGGTGGCCAAAGTCTCATACAGCAGCTAACATCCCTGATTCAAAAAAATCTTTACCAACACAGGATACCAGATGAATGGCGAACCAGCACCACTATCTTGATGTTTAAAAGAGGAGATAAGAAGCTGCCCTCAAACTATAGAGGCATAAATCTTCTAAGCACCACACTAAATTGTTATTAGATATAGTTTAAATGTGTTGATGTTGGTTAAATATATTTTAAATTGTTATAAAATTCTGCATCTCTCATAGCAAATATTACGTTCGCTTTAATTGATGCTCACAGCTAGATTTTTTTTGCATTTTAGCCGGCGCCGTTCAAAGCCTACTTATTTAAAACGGGCAAATTTTTATATACTCTATATCTCGAAGAGGAATCGAGCAAAGTACAAAGTGTGTTATATTTTTGGAAAGGTAATTTAAAATTCTTTTCAATAAATTAAAAATATACAGGGTGTCCCATATAAAAAATCAAATTTTCTGTTGATAATTCTTAAGTTATTAATTTTAAAAAAATTATACTTAAACCATTAAATTCTACGTAAAAAAGTGCTTTGGAAATGTTTTCATAAAAATGCAAAATTTTCCATAGCAAAAAAGTTACAGCGATTTGTTAAAAATGCATATTTTTGAAAAACACCTCGTAACTCCGAAACGGTAACAGATATCGACATGCGGTTTTCACCATCATGTTTTTGACAAAAATTGAGCTCCAGACACCGATATTCGTTTTTGTCTATCTCCTATAGAAAAGGGTGTTTCCATTTAGAAGCGTCGAATTTGACCCACCCTGTACAAAAGCAAATAGCTTTGTAGAGCAAAGACATATAGAAAAGAATTATACAAAAAATAAAGTTGAAAAGCAGTATGGAAAATTTAAACCAAGCAACTTACAAAAAAATAAAATAAAATGTAAAGAAAGTTTATTAAAAAAGACAAATAATTTTACAAATTAATAATTCAAGCATTAAAATGAAACAAAAAATCTTAGAATTACTTTTCAAGTCAATATCACAGCATTAAAAGCAACTAAGATGGAACATGCAGCATATTTTTTGTATTATGGAATAATATGCGATATTAAACAATCATTATTAGTAAAAAAAACTGTAATAAGCATGCAAAGAAAGTGTTTTATTTAATGTTTTATTGAAATAAAATATTACCTACCTTAAGCTACAGTATTAAAAATAATAAGCAAAAGCATTTTAAGTAAGCATTTGGCAATTCACCACACTAAATTCACTCTAAAATTAAGAAGCATTTGTTCATAAGCGCCAAGTAGAAAAAATGTTTAAATGTGTGTCAATATAAAATAATTATGGATTAACTAAAATTAATAGTTAAGAATTATTAATGTTAATAAATAAGAAAAAAAATGTATTTTTAATTTCATTAGTACCAAAAGTAAATTATTTTTTTTGGATAATGCGTCGAGTGCCTTTTTTTAGACAAATTAATATCAAGCAAGTTACTATAAAGTAAAATAAAATCATATAAATTCTAAAAACTAATTAAAAATAAATTTTGAAATCCAAAACAGCGATATAAATAAATATGTATTAAAATAATAATTTACATAGAAATATAAAATATTACTATGAAAGCAAAAAAAGCAAGCTCTCAATAAACCTACAGGGTCAACAATCGTTTAGGTGTTATTTACAAACCCAACCAAATACAACTAATTCAAAAACTCGATGCACACTTCCAACGATCTATGGAAATATCAATTATATAGCCTAGAAAACGATTTAAAACGCTTGTATTATATTGTCGGGCCATCCTTTTGTTCGATAATGAATTATTTTAAGGACTCCTTTCACGAGATTGATTAATAGAGCTCGAGCAAAATGATTTCGACGTTTCAACACCGCAAATTGGAAGGTTATACACGTCCATCTAATGGATCTTTGAAAATATTATACTGATGATGCACTCTTATGGTTTCGAAACGTCAGGTTATTATTTTCTGATTCTGTATTTAGAGAAAAAATTAAAAAAAATGTGTGTCAAAATGTTATTAAAAACAGCACATATTTTGAAACTTACTATATTAAGGGTGCATTCCGTTGCTTATCTTAGTTATGGTTTTATATTCCGTTTCTGTCAGTTTCCTGAAAGTTTTCTTATTACGGAACACGGTTCCTGAAAAATTCGGTTATAACTGTTACCAAACTAACCAGCGCGACAAAGCTGGTTTTTCTGGTTTTGTTTGCCAATCAATGTCATTTATGTGACAGAAATCAAGCAAATATTGGAAGTTCGGGTGAAATTCCAATTTAATTTCTAAAATGTGTAATAATATTTTGTATTTACATCCAAAAGCAATGTATGTAGGCAGTAAAGGTAAATAAATTTCATTAACTGAATAGAATGACTTTTTAGGACCATTTAAACCTAGCCATTGTTTTTTATAGTCAGGAACATTTAAAGAAAACATGAAAAACAAGACAACAAGTAATCGTGAATGTTTTGTAAGCTATAAAAATATAAATATTGATTAGATTTGTTTATTTATTACTGATCTGTTTTAATATTGGACCTGCAAATCTTCATTTCAGCTGTCTAACGAGTTTAACAGTTTATTAATAAAGTACTTTTCAAATATTAAACTCCATTGAAAAGAAGAAGCAAACGTATAAACATTAAAAATGCATAAAAGATAAATTTTATAATAGAGGTATTGAAATTTAGTTAACATTTGATGTTTCCAGTATTTTACCAAACCGTTCAGTATCAAACCTATGTTTTTCAGGAACCGCTCTTTACCGTAGTTTACCGGTCTGGTTCGCCTGGTTTTGCAACGGAATATAGCCTAAGTGAGACCAACAATGGATTTTGGGGTTTACTATGACAGAATAACATAAGCTTGCATTAGTGTTGCAAAAATTGAAGGATTTCTTCAATATGAAGGATTTTACAGTTAAATTTTGTCGATTGAGGGACTGAAGGATTTTTATCCAAAAAGAAGACCATATAAAGGTTTCTGGCAGTTTTGCACAATAAAAATTGTTAAAATATGTAGAAGGAGCATTTATTGTTTTACCTACATCTATTTTTTTCACTTTAACGGTGTTTAATTAAGGACGCCTTAGTTCTAATCACACGAGTGTTGTAATCATGTTTAAACGCATGTGTCATGTACCACGTTTTATCTACAACCGAAAAATAAGAAAATGCTGTTTTAATTTTCGTTTGTTAGTCGCCCACCTTTAACACCTTTAACTATGACATTTGTCACATTTTTTTAATTATAATTGTGGAGAATTGTTAATTGCGCAGCACATTTTGGGGATCAAGAATCGCTGAGGAAGCATGCCAGCCCGAGTGCGAGCCAAACCGATCAACAGCCTAATCTATTTCAGTTAGACCTTCGCCATCGTCATCATCATCAGCAGCAGGAATTGTCTTGAAGAAGTGTAAAAAATGTCTTGTTAATATTTATAATAATTAGTAGTAGGAATTTGTATCAAAAATTAATATATTTAGATGTTCGTAGTTGTTTTTAATTGTTATAAAAACTAGTTGTGTTATAGATTCATAACATCACTATTTGTGTTATGAATCTCATATCGAAACTGAAATACTAAAAAAATGGTAATGTAAAAATGTTATAACTAAACGGTTGTAGATAAAAAAATGTATAATGTTACTGTCGAGTATCTATCACATCGCATTTTTGAACGTGTTATTTTTTTAATAAAAAGTTTATTTAAACACATAGGTGTCCAAAGATTACCGGAAATAAGTTTTTGAAAATTTCTTCCTAATTATTCTTCTTCTTCCTTCTTCATACTAGGCGAATCGCCTGTTTGGTTTCGTCGTCTCTACCGGTTAAACTGACAAGTTGTCGCTCCATCGTTTTCGTGGACGTCCTAAGGTTCTGCGATCTAGCGGTGATTTGTCGCGTGCAACTCTCACTATCCTTCTGTTGTCCATTCTGCTGATATGCTCGTTCCATTCTTCCTTTCTGCTGAGTACCCACTCATTTACATTTTCCACCTTGCACACTCTTCTTATGCTTTCATTTCTCTCCCTGTCCAGAAGCGTCTTTCCAGCTATTCTGCGTAGTACTCTCATTTCGGTTGTTTCTAGTAGTTGTTTAGTTTTCGCTGTATCAGGTCGAGTTTCTGCAGTGTATGTCATTATTGGTCGTACCGTTGCCTTGTAAATTCTCGCTTTAGTCTCCACCTCAATGTTTTTGTTTCGCCATATTGTATCATTCAGGCATCCTGCTATTCTGGTTGCCTTCGTTGTCCGTTCTCGCACCTCCGCTTCTACATCACCATATCTTGAGATTTCTATGCCTAGATACTTAAACTTCATCTCTTGCTGAATAACATTGCCCTCGACTTCCAGTTTGCATCTTAGTGGTACTTTTGATGTCGTCATGTATTTAGTTTTCTGGGTCGATATTATCATATTAAGTGATTTCGCAGTGCAATTAAATCGATGTAATAAGCGCTGTAGATCGTTCTCATTTTCAGCTACCAATACGGCGTCATCGGCATAACATAGAATAGTAATTTCCTGGTCGCCCATACTGTATCCCTTCAGTAAACGTACATTTCTTATTATTTTGTCCATAATGATGTTGAAAAGAAGAGGGCTCAGGGAGTCACCTTGTCGGATACCACAGCCTACATTTATTGGTTCGGTCAGGACCTCGTTAATTTTAGCTTCAATCTGAAGTTTGATGATCTGGTTTCAAGATCTGGAATTTTTTGTGAAGTTGAAGGAATATGAAAGTTTTCTTAAGGCGCCGTTGAAAAAAATCGCTCAAAAATTTCTTGCAACACTGCCTGGCGCTCTCTTAAGTACCCCAATGACACAGTAGATTGAAGCTAAGAAACAACGGCAAATGCAGATTCTGTGGGAAAAATGGGGAAACACCAGAACACCTTACCACTGAATGCGCCGCGACAACAACCATTCGTGAAGCCATAAACTTTGGTACGACTGATATCGGAGACAAAGAACTAACCTCTATAAAACCGTCTCAGATACTGGCTTTGTTAAAGTCAAGAGTGCTTCTTTCATACAATTTGCAATGCTAGCATGCAGTCTTTAAATCATTAATTAATACTAACCTTAATATGGCTTCTGGGATTGGTGGAGGTGTTGGCAGATGACTACCGGAAGGTACAAAACCATTCTCGTCAGCGGTATATTGCAAACTTATCCTCTGACCATCTGGAGCAGTGTATGAGAAAGAACCACGGGCTTTGGTACCATCGCCTCTAGCATCGCCAGATTCTTCGGCATTGATACCATTTCCAGTCTCGTACAGCCAATTGTATGTACCATCGCCATTATTATTGTTCACGTACCTAAAAACAACAAATAACAAATAATATTGCAATTCAGAAAGTAAACAGAACCTTTACAATTGTATCTTTTATATACTCAGGCCTTAAGGCAATATAATAAGCTTCTTACCTAACTATTGGAATATTTTGCCCTCCTGAATATCCTCCAGGAAATCCGGAGCCGCCTCCGCCAAATCCTGAACCTCCAGGAAACGCTCCGGCTCCTCCTCCTCCTCCTCCAGGTGCTCTGGGTGGGAGGTAAGCTACATCTCCCAGGGCTACACCGAAAAAGGCGGCTACTAAAATCTGAAACAAAAATAATAGTAAAAAGCAATCATAAAATAGAATAAATAATAATACAGAAAATAATAAAATAAATAAAAATAAAATAGTAATAATGAATAGTAATAAAAATATATTTTCTTATACAGGGTGTTTCAAAAAATATTTAATCATTATATTATATCAAGTTAGATTCGATTCTGCTTGGTTTCGTAGCTACAGAGTGTCAAAGTCTACATTTTTTTCGATTTATTATAATTTTCTTTCAAGTGCTTTTGTCCTGTATATGTTATATGTGCATATTTTTTTCTAATAGTTTCTCTTGAAATGATAGTAATGAATATTAAATAAATGTTTGTATTAATCTACTACCTATTTTGCCATATTATTCAGAAATTATGTTTTTTAACTGAAAACTAAAAAAAAATTCAATAAATTCCAAATTTTCCAAAAAATTTCTTCACGAAAAAAAACTCATAATGGTGTTTCTGTGGTCGAAATATACCACTAAAAATATTTGCACTTATTTAAGACTCACCCTGTATAGTTTAATTATTAATATGTGTTACCTACGCTGGTAATTGGAGTAAGCTGTTGAGTGTTGTAGAATAAATAAATAAATAAATAAATAAATGAATTTAAAAAAATCACACAAAAATAGACAAACTTAAAAATAAGTAAATACAATCAGTACACTGCAAATATAAATTTAAAAGATTTTTGAATATTTTATTTTCTGATTGAAGGGGGAATAATTTACAGTATTATTAATATAATTCACCGTCTCATTGCACTAACTTAAATCCACGTATTTTCACTAATACCACCGAACCCTGTATAACTTATTTGTTACTTACTACTAATTTCATCTTTGGGCAGTCGAATCACTCTGAACTAACCTGCCCGAACTGCAATTATTTATACGGATGGGTCATCCTAATCCACCCTTGCACTTTTGCATCTATTTTGCATCTAAACATCTTCAGTACCCCACCACAAAGCTCATCCCATCGGAAGAATGCGATGATACTCCTATTTCGTGCCAATTTTTAACCTGGCTTCGATTATTGAGAGCAAACATACCGGGACACTTCATTAAGTTTGTATTTTGAAATTTAGAGTCCTTATTGCGTGATGTTAACAGACAGAATGGTTTAATATTCGTCAATTTATTATCAATAACTACACGCATGGCCAAAATTATTGCATATACGAGCCCTAACAACTATATGTTGGAACAAGGCCATATTTTGGAATTATTGCCCTGGTTTATAAAAATGACTGAAAAATATATGTTTAATTTTTTAAATATAAACATAGCCATATATCCTAAACAACTTGACAATATTTTTATGAATTTGTAAATCAATCCATATTTACAGTAGCGGATTTTGTTCATAAAAGGACAAATTTGCTGACAACTAAATGTTGGGACAAGTATTTTTAAATAATTAATATCATCATAGGCGGCTTTGCTATAAACGTCACAAATGTGTTTACTTCAGCATTGACAGCTTGTAAGTGACTCGATACTTTGAGTAGTGAGATTTGCTGTAAGTAATTTTAATTTTTATAATTATCAATTTTGTTAATTTAATTCTAAATAATGGTCCGTGGAAAAGCTACAAATCAAAAACTACGCAAAATTATCATGCGTCAATACAGTACGGGAAAAACAATTCGAAAAATTTCTGATGATTTAAGTATTCCAAAAACCACGGTCTTTAAAATAATAAAAAAATACGGCGAATCTGCCAATGTAGACGTTAGAGGTAAAAGTTCGGGAAGGCCAAAAGTTGTATCTCAGAGACAAAATGTAGAAAATTTTGCAAGTCTGTGAGAAGAAGTACTCTTTGCGAAGTAACAGTTAAATGGAATACTGTAACTGGTTTAAATATATCAAGAGAATGTTGCCGAAAATATATCCATAAATGCGGTCTGGGGTTTTACAAGGTAAACTTTATTTTGTGTGGATAATCAATTACCTGAAGATTATTGATACAAATTCTTATTTAGGCTGAAGAAAAACCGCTACTGACAGAAATTCAAAAGAAAAATCGCTAAAATTGGGCAAAATCTAAATTATCGTGGACACAAAATGATTGGAATAACGTCATATTTAGTGATGAGTCTAAATTTGATGTTTGCGTTGGAGATCATCGAAAACGAATAATACGAAATAAAGCAGAAGCCTTTCATAAAGATTGCTTGAAAAGGGTTGTTAAATTTCCTAAGGGGATTATAGTTTGGGGTTGCATGTCAGCAAGAGGTTTGGGCAAATTAAATTTTATAGATGGCACTGTTAACGCCCAAAAATATCAACATATACTTGAGACCTCACTTTTTTGAGACCTCAATTTTTGCCTAGTGCTCTTGAACTGTTTCCAAACGAAGACTATATTTTCCAACAAGATGGAGCATCGTGCCATTCAGCAAAATCAACTAAAAATTGGTTCGGTAATAATAATATAAAAGTTCTATCCCATCCTGCAAGTAGTCCGGACCTCAATGTTATAGAAACTGTGTGGCATAAAATGAAGCAATATTTAAGAAACCACCCTCAACGAACAATTTTTGTTTTGCGGACAAAACTGCAGGAAATTTGGGATAATTTTTCTCATCAAATGTGCCAATCTTTGGTAAATACACTGCCATCAAGAGTTCAAGCAGTTGTTAAGGCGAAAGGTGATGTAACTCCGTATTAAACAAATTTCTTGTTGTGCTTTCCCAATATATAGTTGTCAGCAAATTTGGTTTCATTTTGGCAAAATAAGGTATTATCAAAAGTGATTTGTTTGCAAAGTTATAAAATATAGTAAAATTGTCTAGATAATATTGTAATGTTTGAATTTAGAATAATAAACAAAATAAATTGAGTCGTTTTAACAAATTACAATTTTTATTGCAAAAAAGACCTTGTCCCAACATATAGTTGTTAGGGCTCGCATTGTTTAAAAATATACGGAAAGGAATTTAAAGAATCTTTTTTTATGCATAGCTTTGATAATCTGTAATAAACATTTTTTTGTTAAAATGGATATGGTAAACAATGTTTATCGTTCAGACCCAATATTATTACAAATTCTTGCACATTTCGATTTGTGATCTCTTGGGTTTCAGAAGAAATTTGACCATTTGGTTTGGCCTTAAAATGCCTAGAAACATTATTTCACAGTTTAATAGAGTTAGAATCGTAACACTGTCTCAACAGGGCTGCCGGCAAGTTACCGGGAGACAAACGAGGTTACACACCGGCCTGGAGGAGGTAGAAAGAGAATTACTACCGCTGTGCAAGACCGTCAAATATCCCTAATTGCACGACGCAATCCCCTGTTTTCTAGTACAGCTATTAAAAATGAGTTAGCTCGCCTTAAAGGAGTAAATGTTTCAAGAAAGACCATAACAAGAAGACTCCATGACAGAGGATTACATTTAAGGAGGCCTCTACGTGTTCCGAAGTTTCATTTACAGCACAAAATTACGCGACTACAATGGGCTGAGGAGATGAGAGCAAATGGACCTAATTGGAATTTCGTCAGTGATGAAACAAGAAGAATAGGCCTAGTGTCAGACTCGCGACGAACTTTGGTCTGGAGAGCATCTGGAAGACGAGCACTCTTAAATGCAGCTCAACCCCGTGTCCCGTTTCAAGGGAGAATCATATGGTATGGGTAGGTATAGAAACGTTTAAGAGTCTATTTTGCGCTCATTCCGAGGGGCAGTGGGGGATGAATTTGTTTACATGGACGATAATGCTCCTCCCCATCGCACTTGAGCTGTTCGCGAATTTTGTGAGAAAGAGGGTATAAGAAAACTGTAGTGGCCACCGATGTCTCCAGATATGAATGTGATCGAGCATGTCTGCTTGGAAGATAATGCTTGGAGTCCACATAAAAATGCCCTAGAGCGTTTGGCCAGAGCGTTTAGTAGTAACTTAAATTGAAAAAATACAAAAAATATAAGACCATACAAATAGATTATCTTTGAAACAGCCCCGGTAAAGTCGATTGGTTTTATTTAAGGTGGCTCAAGGCTGTTGCTGAAGATGGGTTCCGAAAGAATTCTGCTCCGGTAAATGAAAAGCAGTAATTTTTTAATTACCCCCCTTCAGGAAAGCCTTGTAATTATGAGAAGTCTATTTGTCGGAGACCAACCTATTATTACGATTTGCAATAGTCGTAAACAGGCATTTAAATAATGTTTATAGCTAAGTACAGAAACAGATCAAGTAGTTTAATGATTTTAAAAGAAAAGTTTACATAAAAAATTGTTTTGCAATACAGAAAAAAAATGATCCAAATTTATATTGATTGAATTTTAATAGATAAATAATGTTTTTTTTCCATAGCAACTGTTAAAATTTCCTTATATCTATCAAAAATAGTAGATAAAATAGTATTTTAACCGCAAGGGTAGATTAAATGATACTTTAACAGCGAGGATAGGTTAAAAACTTTATTTCTTCTCGCTGGTTTTTTGATTGCTTCCATTTTTGAAAATGTTTGTATTCCTTTTCATAAATAATTCGGGATTTAAATGGAAGTAGTTTGGATATGGCGTTTGTCGCCTCAGCCTGAATATCTGTTGGTAATTTACTTATTTCGTTTTGAGCCATTTCTGCCTCTAATTCAATCAGCAATCGACACGAAAGTGAATTAAAAAATATTGACTCAAAATTGACAACTAAAGAGACAGCTTTATTTATTTGTCAAATTACATGAAAACCAACGCCAACCCAGCACAATATTTTGTCTACTCGTAATAAATTCCTTGAAATAATAATTTCTGAATATTTTTTAAAACGTAACTCGCTATGGAAAATATATTGTTTATACACGACGATAAAATTACATTATCGTATCCCGAAATTAATTCACTCGCGACTTCATCGCTCGTGAATTAATCTTTTCGGTCGAAGATAAAATACCATTTTATCGTCTTGTATAAAAAATAACTATCAAACGAGTCGATTAAATGAAAAATCATATTAGACCTTTTTTGAAGACCGTTCGATTTCCTACAAGAATATGTATTGATGTTTACAGCATTCTGATTTGTTAGAGTGTTAGAGAAAACTCTGTAGAATACTAAATAATTTTTATACTATACTAAAATCTGATTAACTGGAATTTTTCCAAAGCGTTTATTCAGACTAGAGGCAACTAAAGTCTGGTTCACGTGGAGGAGACGCTTCTAGAGCCAAAGGTAGCTAAATATTCTATGGAATATATCACATATACATAGAAAAATTCTGTCACGTCATGAAATACGTGGAAAGTATTATTATTAAGCTTGATTTTTTTTTACTTGAACAAGTAAAGCTGGCAGGTAAAACATTATGAATACGGAACATAATACCTTGAAGGCTCCACAATAATCAATTTTAAAAGATTTTTCCCACGCGAATCTCATCCTAATTAACAATATTTCAGAAGATGCAACGCCGGTGCACAAAATGCAGCAACACATGCTCGCATAAATCTGTTCATTTTGCATTTTCGATCTGAGATGTAGGTCGATATTTTTCAGGCCAAAGGTTAAAATTAACAAATAATCCATCTAGCACGGATCCAATCAATTTTCCAGACTGATTTAGAAGTTCTAATAATTGCGACGTAGTACCTATATATAATGTCAAATTTGATTTTTGGTTTCTTCATGCATGAACACACCAAATTAACCCCATAAATATCATGTACTACCTACACTACATCTTGAAATAACTTAACTCTTAAATTAAATGTTATTATTAAGATATCCATATACAGTATGTTCCCGGGTTGTCTTTACAAGAGGAAATTTTTTTATTGACATTTTGAAAAAAATGTCCTTTCCTGTTAACTGCATAAAATGATTGTATTTTCAAAAGGATCTTTTCATTTTAAAAGGCATTTATGTGGAGTTCTACCTCGAAAAGCAGCTACAATAATTTCTCTCATGTTGTCGACAATAGTTGGTCGAATTTTTTAAATATTGTCTTTAAAATATCCTCATAAAAAAACAGACTAGATAAAATCAGGAGCATTTAGGTATTCTATTAATAATTGGTGAAAGCACACTACATTCACCAACTAATAGAATCATATCAATTCTCTCTGATGTAGGATAAGTTTGCATTTTCGGCAAATTTCTGAGAAATTTTTGTGTTTTAACTGACACAAAATGATAACTAGTTGTTAAAGTTGAACTAATTAGACAACTATATTGAAGTAACGTCAGACATATCACAGCCACCCTAGATTTTATCAAATAATAAAGATCTACCCAGATCAAATCATGTAAATGAAAATATCTAGGAAAATCTTTGTTTGAGGGGTAGACAACCTTAATAGTATTTGGAGAGACATGAATTCTCCATTGAATATCGGAATAATATACTGGATGTTCCATTTAAAATAAAAGAGTAACATGCTTTTAAAGGTGATCAATGTTCAATATTAATTTTGTCTCACCCTGTATAACTTTTTGGGTCAATTTTTAATTTGATTTAAAGTACAATAGTTAAATTTAACTACATATTAGGCTATACCGGGTAAATTAGAATTTAGGTAGCTTTTATTGTAATTTAAAAATTGTTCTTTATTTCTAGAAAATGTCAAAAACCTTACATTTTACCGTACGTCTGCTGGATCTGTGTCTATGAAAGGAATGCGGACAAAAAACATTTAAATAAACACCAATATATTTTATACGTCGACTTGACGAGTACGTCACCGCAAATCGCTCATTTTATTGGCCGCTTGCAAATTTGTCGAATTTTTATTGATGGGACGCGTCGCCTAATTTTTTAAGAAAAACATCGAGAGAATATCGTTTCCCCTCTCACGGATACCCCGTAGCTACAGAACGGACAAACGTACTGTAGTCATATACTTCTCTTATAAACCTCATCTTTATTTTCCTCCCAGAATCCGTGCACGTATAGTTTTTAAGCCTATTAGTTCAGCAAAATCTCAATTTTACATGCACATATAGTTCTGCAATATTTGCAATTTCATTATATACATAGAGGTTATGTAACAAAACGTATAAGCGCTCAATTATTATTAAGGTTCTGATTTCTGATGCACTTGTTCTTTAAAAATTACTTCAAAAAATCCCATTGAAATTCCAAAAGAGGAAAGATTTTACAACCTTTGGGCATGTGAATCCCACGCACATATTCTAAACGTGAACTCATGCGATTAAAGAGTCCATTATTAATTGCTATTTTTACTGGCTATTAGGTCGTTAGATATTACGACTTTTTCGAATTGGAAATGACATGGTGACATTACAATGGCACATTCATATATCAATAAAATAATGTAATAAAATATTGATTGTAAATATATATTATACAGAGCGATCCGAATTGTATTCCGGAAACTTCGGCAGCATATTCTGCAGACAAAGATAAGTAAAAAAGTTCGTAAAAGTGTATGTTCTAAATTGCTTAGTTTCGGAGATACAGGGTGTAGAAGTTTCATTTTTATTTCGATTTTTTTTTTCAAATAATTTCTGAAGTAACGTCAATATTTGGATGAAAATTGGCGTCTTACTCTTCATACAAGTTAAAACATATGTAGGTGGCGCCCTCTACAAGTAATGTCATATTAATAATAATAAATTCCTAATATTGACGTTACTTCAGAAATTATTTGGAAAAAATCGAAATAAAAGTAAAAGTTCTACACCCTGTATCTCCGAAACTAAGCATTTTAGGACATGCGTTTATACGAACTTTTTACTTATTTTTCTCTGCAGAATATGCTACCGAAGTTTCCGGAATACAATTCGGACCACCCTGTATATCAACAGATTTAACCGCATTTAAAAAATAAAGTTGACGACGGCATCTCGGAATTTTGAATAATCTAACAACAATTCGACCTTAAACGCGCACTTAATATTATAATTCTCGTAAAAGAAAATTTTTGCATACCACAGGTGCAATTAAAAGCCTATTAGTCGACTTCTCCTCAAAGGATAACAGTAATTTACTGTAACGATGGCAACACGTTACGTCACAAAGCATAATACTGTAACTAAATCCTTTCTAGAGGCGCTTACCGTGCTTTTAATGTGCCGCGAATTGCGACAGGCGATTGAAGATGCACATTAGAGCTAAAGAAGATAAAACTTGACAGAATATTAACTACTTTGCCTAGGAAATGTACAGGGGAGTCTTAAATAAGTGCAAATATTTTCAGGACTCAAATAAAACCAAAATACTCGAGTTATTTTACTTTGAAAATTTGAAAAAAATTATTTTTTGTTTAAATTTTGCGAACCACTGTATCTTTTCTGGATTTTCTTTCTTGTAAATTTAATCTACTACCTATGTTACCATATTATCAAGAAATTGTGTGTTTTAACTAAAAAAAATCCAAAAACATTTTCAAATAATTCCAAATTTGATTTTTTTTTCGCGAAAAAACTCCTAGACGTTCTTCTGGGGTCGAAATATACAACCCCTAAAAATATTTGCACTTACTTAGTATCACCCTGTATGTAGTATAAATTGTAAATACCAATAAACTAGAAATACACAATCTTTCAAAAGTCATTAATAACGTAGGTTATATTATATAATACTGTCTGGGTCAGGCAATGTACTCTAAAAATAGACTTAAATATACTCGTTAAATCCACTATTCATAACAACTTTTTTTTTATTTAGATTCACCTATAGATACTGTTGGTTTATAAATTATCCTCTAACCACGATTTTATTTGACTAGACTATATTCACTATTCTTCTTAATAAATTATCCTGTATTTCTTATTTCATAATTAATAATTATTAATTCTTTATTTCATTTTTTCTTTTCGTTTTTTTTTGCAAATATCTATCCCTTTCAAATTTACGCTATCTATATTTATTATAAATATTGTAGAGGATAAAATTCTCTACAACTTTTGTTTCAAAATTTCTTTTGTACCTCAAACCGTTTTTGAGATAGAGGGCGGTGAACGCGCAGTCTTTTATTATGTACTATGTACGGTATCATTCAAGAGTTCAACCTGTAGTCTCGGTCAAAAACATGCCGTATAAAGTCTGTTAATTATTGAAAAATATATAATTATAAATAATTTACATTTTTTCTGTTGATATCAAAACAAAACAGGCCACAAATGATGCAGATGTTCTAATTATTGAAACCGCTATTGAAGAATCGAAACATGGAAACACTGCAGTAATAATAGCAGAAGATATAAATTTGCTTGTCATCTTAATTGGGCGTACTCTATCTCATCGAAAAGAAATTTTCTTGAAAAAAGTTGGAAAAGGAAATGTAAAAACTGAAATACACTCTTCCAAAAGTTTTGATAAATATCCTCGTTTGAAAAAGCACATTTTGTTTCTGCACGTAGTGAGTAGCTGTGACACGACTTCTGCGCTCTTTAAAAAAGGAAAAAAAACTTTTGTAAGAACACTTGAAAAACTTCCGGATTTGGATCAACTTGCTGCAGCATTTGGAGACGGAAACTGTCCGGTTCAAAGGTTATTTGAGAATGGAGTGCGAACTTTGTTAGCAATCTATAATGCTCCAAAATCTGATAACAGCATCGATCATCTTCGTTATACACAATTCATCAAATCAACTAATCTGAATAAACCTGTGCAATTATCAAATCTTCCACCAACAAGTGTAGCAGCTCACCAACAGTTCAATCGTGTTTACTACCAAGTTCAGACTTGGTTAGGGCATGGTTTACCCCAGAACTGGGGTTGGATAATGCGTAATGGATTCCTGGAACCTACCACTACTATTCTACCTCCAGCTCCAGAAAATTTGCTAAACACAATATTCTGCAACTGCAAGAAGAAGAAGAAAACTAGAAATAAAAACATGGAGTTCTTTATATTTTTATTCAATTTTTTTAATTTCAACCATGAGAAATGTATGAAATCGTAATTTTTAATAGACATATAAATTAAAAATGTATTTCTTATCTTTTTATTTACTTAAAATGTAATTAGTATAAATCTAACTATAATTAAAATGTAATTAAAGTATTTCTGTTAATAATTTTCGAATTGTACACAGAGGTAAGTGTAAAGATATACTTAATTTAAGAAAAAAATTATTATATTCAATATGATCTTTTATGAAAAGATGTAAATTTTTATAATTATATATTTTTCAATAATTAACGGACTTTATACGGCGTTTTTGACCGCGACTACTGGTTGAACATAGTACATAATGAAAGACTGCGCGCTCACTGCCCTCTATCTCAAAAACGGTTTGAGGTAGAAAAAAAAATTGAAACAAAAGTTGTAGAGAATTTTATCCTCTACAATATTTATGATAAATACAAATAGCCTAAATGTGAAAGGGAACCAAATATTTGCAAAAAATGCGCAAAAAATCGATTTTTTGACCTTTGACTTCAGTTATCTACAAGTCGCGCACACGCTATCATATGTAGGTTTTCACACATGTTTTAGGATGTTCAAATAAAGGTTTATAAGAGTTTATAGCCCGGTTATCGTGAATTCCGAGAATCCTACCCTATTTCGACTAAGATGACAACACTGTGTGTCGATGGCAATGGAATGAGAATCGCTGTCATTTTTTATATGTAAAAATATATATAGAATGTCATCGATGCGCATTTCCAAGCCAACTAGACCGCGTTTTTTGGATCATACGGTATTTACATTAGTTTTATCTGATATTTTAACCTCTTGCGTAAAGTATGGAACGAAGATGGACCTCACGTTTTAAAATATCGTGCGAAATATTTTTCCGATCATCATAACGCACACCAAATACGGTCGAGTTTACTTAAACCGACTTGAATGTTGAGCAACAAAAATGTATACCAAGCTTAATTGTTTAAAAACATTCGATATACCAGGCAAAGAGTTTACAAGTACCTACTTAGTTACACAAATGTTTTTTAATTTTTATTTCACAATTTTTAACTTACTTTGCCTATAATAGTTGACTATGTCATGTTCTATAATTAATAATTTACTAGTAATGTACAATACGATCGATATTCCAAAGTATCGATACTTTGTTTGTATCGATATTGTTCATAACTACTTACTTACTTACTGTCATTACTCGCTGACGAGTATTTGCCATGCATCAGAAGATTGTTACGCAAGTCGTTTACTTTCATCAGCTTTTGTGTGGCTGAAAATCCCGATACGTAATGTTATCTCTCTTCCGTACTCCGGACATTCAAAAATCTCTTCAGTTTCCACTTATCGTCCACAAGCACATCGTAAAAAATAGATTTCGGTAGGCGGTTTTCTTGCATCCTGCATACGTGGCCAGTCTATCTTAAGCGGGATTTAGTAATCATGACTTCAGCGCTCTCGCAACTTGCTGTAATAGTTTATAACTTCTATAATCCATAGTAAATCCTGACATTTTTTGTTAGTTGGCGTATAATAGTTTCTTCTTTGTACTTTACTAAGCAATACCATTGAAACAAACTTACTTGGACACTCTGTATAAGACTAATTCGCGCCTTAGCCTATTGCGACTCGGCTTTTTCTTTACGATCGATATGCATCGATACAGATAACGATTTCTCGTCGTCTGTCTCTCTCTAACTCTCTATAAAATACGGCGTTCCGACAGATTTCTGATGTTAAGTGGTTCTGGCCTGGCATTTGCAACAGCTCCACTTCAATTAATAAGATGATCTTTATTAAGTATCATCTTATTTCGTTATTATTATTATTATTATATAGTTCAAGGTGTCTGTGTCGCGAAAGCACCGTATACAGGGTGTGTCAATTAGAGAAGAAAAAAATCAGATGCATAATAATTAGTGAAAAAATCTGTGGAAATTGAATATCAAAAAATAATCTTCAGTCATTTTTAACCCAAAGTTGTTAAAATGTATCTTCGGTTCAAATTATATAGGCTTCAAAAACGCATATCTTCTTCAGTCTTATATGCTTCTTAGAATATATAAGGGATTCAGAATACTTAATGGTATGTGTTTGTTCAAAACAGTTCTTCATAATAAATCTTCTTCAGGATGTAGGTGTACAAAAAAGCGCGCGAAAAAACGAACATAATTATGAAGACTCTGTGATGGGGAAAAGAGGGAAGAGAAGAAGTAATACAACGTTTCGTAACCTTGGTAATCAATTCATCAATTAGTTTTTCTGAAAAAAATAACACTCGCACTTTAATCTACACCGATCAAGGAAATCTATTAACAACCTTGCCTAGTATTTTGGTGATTATATACCCTTAAGCAGATACACGTACATACGTAAGTGTATTCTGAAAGAAACGTTGAAATAATGATGTCCTTATCAAAAAAATATCGATATAAAAGGTTTGGATATTTTTAAAATATATTTTTGATGTTTTGACATTTCTTTTGTTTCCTTACGAATATTGTTTTAAAGTTTTACAGCTCTATGTCGCTATATCGATACATTTATGGAAAACAATATCGACGATAATAGTATCGATATATTTAAAATCGATATTTTTCGACATCCCTACGCTAAAATAAAAATCAAGACGTTTCTCAAAAAATTATAAACACTAAACTAATTTTAAGAAAGATCACCCTGTACACAAGTTTTTTGTTTCTTTTTTAGTTGTAACGTATATTGCTAAAACATATTAATTAATATACTTCGTTAAGCAGATGACGAGGTTTTGAATAATGTCGAAACGATGGAATATGACACTTGACTTCAAGATACTTTTGTTATATCTATTAATTAAGTAAAATTAATAGCAATGTTTTCTCGTTAATTGTTATTAGTAATTAGGAAAAATTATAATGACTTAATTTTTGCTTATAAAAAATAGTATTTTGTTTTATTAGGAGTAAAAATGGCAGTTATTGCTGTGAGACTGTACGATTGACATACAGGCGAGGCACAAAAAGTCATTTTTACTCTAAATAGAACATGCTATTTTTTCAAACACGACAAATATTTTTTTTTTCATAGCAACTGTTAAAATTGCCTTGTATCTACCAAAAATAGTAGATAAAATAGTACTTTAACCGCAAGGGCAGATTAAATGATACTTTAACAGCGAGGATAGGTTAAAAACTTTATTTCTTCTCGCACGTTTTTTAATTGCTTCCATTTTTGAAAATTTTTGTGTTCCTTTTCATAAGTTATTCGGGATTTAAATGGGAGTAGTTTGGATATGGCGTTTGTCGCCTCAGCCTGAATATCTGTTGGTAATTTACGTATTTCGTTTTGAGCCATTTCTGGCTCGAATTCAATCAGCAATCGACAGGAAAGAGAATTAAAAAATATTGACTCAAAACTGACAACTAAAGAGACAGCTTTATTTATTTGTCAAATTCCACAGAAACCAACGCCAACCCAGCACAATATTTTTTCTACTCGTAATAAATTCCTTGAAATAATAATTTCTGCATATTTTTTAAAACGCAACTCGCTATGGAAAATTTATTGTTTTATACTAATAATATTTTACATTAATTACCATTTTATCGTCTTGTATAAAAAATAATTATTTTTCCTAATAAATTCATCAAAAATAACTTCATTTTTGAGCTAAAATTCCGTCGCCTCAATGGAATTCCACACAAACCCGTCCCCATCATGAAGCCATTAAAATCGCCCGATCCGGCTTTGTCTACAAGCGCTAAACTCCTGTCTAAATTGCCATAATGATGATGGTTCAAAACTGGGCGGTCTATAAATGTCCACGAAATGTCAACAAGGTGTGCCCCCATCTTTATCCTGAACCCACATTTTATTCTAGCGAACTTGACGCTCTTTTCGTTGTCCTTCATCAAATATTTATAATATTTTATTGATTTTAGCGAAAATTTAAAGGACATATTATACACTAATAACACAGATAGCACATAATCTTATTATTTCATTTTTTATTATGTGTTATTAATTATGTGTTATTAGATTATGTGTTATCTGTGCTAATAAGTCAATATTATTCGTTTAGTAAAGAAAAAATATGGGCAGAAGATTGGTATGGTAATCTGCCGATTATGAAAAATGATTGCCTATTTACAAACGCAATTTTTTTGATTTGGTGGAAAGAACTGTTCATTAAAATGTTGTACTCTATATTAAGGTGCGTATTCATTATCCGCACGAACGAACGAACGAACGAACGAATGTTCGCTAGTGGTATGGACGGGGACCGCACGATAGAATCGCACGAGAAGACCGCACGCATTTCTTCATTCGCGCGCCAGTTCAAATCGTCAAGATATTGTTATAAACCTGTTTTTTTTTGTTTATATACCGTCATTGAATTATCGCTAAGCAAGTTACTATGGAGCAGTGCATAAGAATCGGGCTAGGAAGCGAGAGACCGGAGTTCGAATCTCGGCCGGAACATCACTTTTTTTTTAAATACTGTTGTATTCTATAGTTTATTTTTGTAGTATAAGAAAAAGAACTATTTATTCTGTTATTTTTTAATCTCCGTTATTAATATAAATTGATTGTTAGTACAATACCTCATTTAATATAAAATAATATTCTACTTTTTGAAATGTATCGGGCCCTAATTGTACCTAAAAGTAATATATTTTTAGTGATATACCATATTGTAAACTATTTAATATTTCAGTCACTTAAAAAGTTAATTTGCATTGAATAATTGCCTACCATTAAAGGAAATTTGAGCTATATAACCCTTGATGGGCATATTCTGGGTATGCAAATACTTCCTTTAAATTTTGGGCGTCGTTCAACCGATTTATTCTCAAAACCAGAAACATCTACATATAAAAAGAAGCACAGGTCACTAATTATAATAAACTGCACCCTTGGTATTACTTCCACTAATTATAATAAACTTCACCCTTGGAATTACTTCTATCACAATTACAATACGTTCATCTGCATTGGCATTTTCTACTTTTCGATGGGAAACAATAAACTTCCCAACATTTTTTAAATGATGTAACGATTCCTCTTGTGGTTACTTTTCCATAGATATCCTCATCTCTGTCCTCATGTGAATTCAGAGGCAATATAAATGAAAATTATTTACCATAAACATCGCAAACTAAAAACCTAATAAACAATTTATACCGAATATAGAAATAAATTTAGTATTTTTACCTATTATCGTCCAAATCCATGTTAATAGATAATTATTATTTTTAAATATATTTTTGGAACTGCTGGTTTTAGTAATTATTAAATTAAACGAACTAAAAAGTCTTAAAAATAAACAATTCTTAACCATAACCTCAAAAATGCAGATCTCCTGTCAACTTTCTTTATTTTTTATTTATTCATTATTTTCCTAGTGACGTCACAGGTGGTATGCGCGAACTGAACGAAATTGGAGCCGCTATCAATCATACCTTGTATTCTTTGTACCATGACGTCTAAACGCCTTTGATGTACCGACTCGAAGCGGATGGTCGAGCGCACGAACGAACGGCCGCATGCGTTCGGTCCCCGTCTAAATATACCGCACTTTCATTCTTTCGTTCGTTCGTTCGTTCGTTCGTTCGTTCGTTCGTTCGGATAATGAATACGCACCTTAAATCTGAAAGCGCACGCAGGCGAACGCCTTTGATGTACCGACTCGAAGCGGATGGTCGAGCGCACGACCGAACGAACGGCCGCATGCGTTCGGTCCTCGTCTAAATATACCGCACTTTCATTCGTTTGTTCGTTCGTTCGTTCGTTCGTTCGTTCGTTCGGATAATGAATACGCACCTTTATAGGGCTTGTTTCTCTCTACAATTTCCTGTCTCATAATGTACCGTTTGTGTCGGGGAAGGAGTCATAGTTTCATAGTTGTCGATTTTCGAAAGAAATCAGTACATGTATATTATTTCGTATATTTTCATTTTATTGATTTTATGGAAAGCACTGTTCATTAAAATGTTGTATCCTATGTTATAGGTATAGGGCTTGTTTCTCTCTACAATTTCCTGTCTCAAGATGTACCGTTTGTGTCCGGGAAGGGTTCATAGCTTCATAGTTGTCGATTTTCGAAAGAAATGAGTACATGTAAATTATTTCGTATATTTTTCATTTTATTGATTTTTGGATTTTTATTGATTTTTCATTTTATTGGGCTTGTTTCTCTCTACAATTTCCTGTCCCACAACGTACCGTTTGTGTCGGGGAAGGGATCATAGTTTCATAGTTGTCGATTTTCGAAAGAAGTCAATATTATTCGTTTAGTTAATTAATTAAAAAAAAACACATGCTATTCAATATAACACTAGTTCGATTTTGACATTCTTGGCAAAAATTTTAAGATTTTCATTCGTATCATATTAAAATACCATCAACATTTGCATGAAATGAAAAGTAAGATTGGTATAGTAATCTGCCGATTATGAAAAATGATTGCGTTTGTAAGTAAACGAGTATCCAATCGATATTTCATCGAAATACCATATTGAACTGTCTGTCGATTAAGTCGCCGTATGAACTTTAGCGGGAATTGTAAAATGACCGCGATGCGCTCGATAATTTTTCACAAGTAATCCGATAAAAATCTATCGCTAGGTTGGAAACGATCGTTAAGTAATTTTACGCCTGTCAACTTATATATCCATTCGGAAATAATGTTAATTGAAAGAAATAAAATCTGCATTGCAACAGGCCTGCAAGATTATTTAAAATATTATATTGATGGGAAATTAACCAAGAAATTTTTTCAACCATCATTACTTTATGATGTTATTTTTTTAATATCACCAGGTTGCTTTGGGACTATAGTCATATCGACACTGATTAGAACTATATATTAATACTAGCGTGTACCCGCGACTTCGTTCGAGTCGGATTAATCATTTGTAATGGTGATGATAAAGCAAAGCAAGAATTTCCATTAACATACAAACTGGATAAAATTTTCTCACATTTATGTCAGCATGAAAAAAAACAATATGGCGATATTATTATATAACGTGGCCGTTGTTTTAAGATTCTTCTTCAAGGACCAAGCGAATATTCATAATTTCGGCCATATTCAACAAGATCAACGACTTTCGCGCAATCTTCGACAATAAGAACCATATTCAATAGTACACAACAATAATCAACAAAGCCACCTCGTCATTATGAAGAATAACATAAAAAAATAACGATAATTGAAAAAAAATGTAAAACGTTTGTGGCAAGTTCATTTCGCTCTTAAAAATCAACCAAGGCATGTATTGACATGATTGTATGATTCAAAAAACAAAATATTCAGGAGACATGGTTCTGACCGAAAAACAATGTTTTAGGAAAATTATTGCACAGGGTGTTTTAAAGATAAAACCCTGTATAATAAATCAAATACCAAAGTTTATAATAAACTCAGATTACGAATTAGAGCTATAATAGCTAGAAAATATAACATTTAAACTAAACCAAAAAATTTTCCCTTGCGTTTTTTTGCATCTGCGTGTAATATCATTTATCATACGCAAATTTACATAATCCCAAAATTTACATAAATAAATAAACAATCTTACTGTAGCTGCCGATAAAAACCACCAAATAAATTAATTAAATTGTCGATTAACCTGTGACTTGTGTCACTTAACGTCATCAGAACACCCAGTGCGAAGATTAATGTCATGTCGAAACTATTTGGTATGTAAATACATTCGATTCTAACACCGGTAGTTTTAAACGCTTTGATAATTCTTGAATAGATCCATGAATAAATTTGCATAAGTTTGTTGTAAAAGGAATTGTTAATTTTACTATATTTTTCCTGATTTATTTATCAGTTATGATATAGCGAAGAAGAAGTGAAAATTAATTAATTAATTAATAGAATATTAATGTTATTTTTTATACAAGACATTAAAATGGTATTTTATCGTCGACCGAAAAGATTAATTCACGAGCGATAAATTAATATAGCGAGTTACGTTTTAAAAAATATTCAGAAATTATTATTTTAAGGAATTTATTACGAGTAGAAAAAATGTTGTGCTGGGTTGGCGTTGGTCTATCTAATTTGACAAATAAATAAAGCTGTCTCTTTAGTTGTCAGTTTTGAGTCAATATTTTTTACTTCTCTTTCATGTCGATTGCTGAATGAATTGGAGCCAGAAATGGCTCAAAATGAAACAAGTAAATTACCAACAGATATTCAGGCTGAGACGACAAACGCCATATCCAAACTACCTCCATTTAAATCCGGAATAACTTATGAAAAGGAATACAAAAATTTTCAAAAATATAAGCGATTAAAAAACGCGCGAGAAGAAATAACTGTATAAGTACACAATGATAGACCATATTTTTTGGTCGGAATCTTTTTCTTTTTAATCTGTGGCGCGGCGCTGGAGGCCTTGTAATTAACGTTTATGTAACCGCTGTTAAAATCGACAGGATTTTCAGCTCATCTTTTTCATAGCGCACATATTTTATAATCTGGGTCACTGACAACGTTTACACCATAAAATAAACTGTATAGATTTAAACCAGATAGGAATAATTACAATATGTAATAATACTACGCAGGATAATAAAATAAATTCATTTTTGGTCTTAACTAGTACCGTACACTAGATGTAAACGAAATTTTAACCCTCATGAAAATCTGTTCAAAAACAAGGATTAAAAAATTCAGTGTTCTAATAAAATCAAAACACAGAAGCCTTTAATAGTTTATATATTCTAAAATTACATAAAATTTTCTGCAAATTCTGCAATTTTGATAATTTTACCGCTATATTTACTATACTTCCATAGATAGCCAAAAATTCGGCATTTGTGATATTTTTTCATACATAATGTCATCATCATTTTCAGCTTATTCAACCATTTCCAATTATAGTGTTGCCTCCCTCACATATTAAGATACTCTCTTTGTAGTTGTTGTCTATTGTTGTCTATTGTTGGCTATGCGGAAACAAGTTATCCCTACCAATGTCCTAATATCATGATCCCATCTTAGGTTCGGTCTTCTTCTAGGTCTACTAGGTCTCTTAATTCCTCGTGGATACCATGCTCTAATTTTTGTGATCCATCTATTATCCGTTTCTCTGGCCAGGTCCTGCCCATTGCCATTTGCGAGATTTGACTCTATGGATGACATCTATTACCTGGGTCTTTTGTCGTATCCACTCTATTCTTTTACTTTACTGTCTTTCTTGGTTATTCCCAGCATGTTTCGTTCCATTGAGCATTGTGCGACCTGCAGTTTCCTTACGATGTCCGTTTTAAGTGTCCAGGTTTTGCATGTATAGGTCGTGACTGGTAGTACACATTGGTCGAATGTTTTCTTCTTTAGTCTAGAATTACTATAGTCAACATCTTCTTCTTAAGGTGCCGACTTCTTACGAAGGTTGGCGACCATCCTGACCAATTTTATTTTGTTGACTGCTGCCCTGAACAGGGCCCGTATTCTGTAACTTTGATAACGCTAAGCGCTTTTAGACGCTCAGCGTATACGACGTTAATTTTCGCTGAGCGCGCACTTAATTAACGATTTCGGTATTCTCGTCTGACGCGCTTAGCGTCTTTACTGATTGCGCTGAGCGCTTTGAAAACGGTTGTCTTAAAGGATCGTTTTGCTTGTCGAACTGTCAGTGAAAATCGAAAAAATTGTGATTTTGTGCGTTAAATTGGTCTTTAGTGAAAATTACTACATCTTCTATAAATTTCTCAATAAGTAATTGATAATTTACGACTTGGCAGCTATAAATACTGTTCAAAACATCGAAAATGCTGAGAAGCGTCTTCAACACTTCCCTCGTATAATAAGAACAATGACATATCCATAGAAAAATAGCTTGACATAACTCAACAATAGGTTATGAAATTCACGTAACATTGACATTTTTCATTGTTACATCCGTCAGTTATCAATTTTTGACTATTACCTATATTAAAAATTCTGATGTTGCCAATATGTGCTCAACGCGTATCCAGAACACGATTCGCATGGCAACGAGAATACCAAAATCGACTGCCTTGCGTTTCGCTGATCGAATACTTGCGCTCACCGCTTTGAAAGCGTAACGTTTTTATGTCAAAGTTACAGAATTCGGGCCCAGGTCGTTTCATGTACAGTTGAACTATTCTCTGAGATTTCGAAGCCACGACATCCGTCCTCTCCCTATGCTTCTCTTCCCTATTATTTTACCCTGGATAATTAGTTGTAGAAGCTTGTATCTTGTACCTCTCATTACGTGGCCCATATATTGGAGTTTTCTGATTTTCACCTCTTGGGACAATTCTAGATCTTTTGAGACTCTTCGTAAGACTTCTTCATTGGTAATTCTGTCAACATATGATATCTGGAGTACCCTTCTGTAAAGCCACATCTCGAAGGCATCTATCTTTTTAAGCATTTGTTTTGTTAGAGTGGCAGCTTCTATACCATAGAGCATTATTGCAAATATGTAGCATCTTAGCATTCGTATTTTAAGGTGGTTACTTAAAGTTTTGCAACAAAAGAATTGCTATTTGAATTCTCGTTTTGAATTCTGATGGGTAATCATTGTTGTCGTTGATCAGGGTTCCTAGATATTGATATTTATAGACTCGCTCTATTATCTGATGGTTTACGATCAGTTGAGTATTTTGATTTGGTGTTTTGGTAAATATCATGAATTTTGTTTTATTAAGGTTCATATTCAAGCCATAATGGATACTTGTTTCATACATTTTTTGGACCATTCATTGCAGGTCCTGTATACTTTCTGCTAGCAGTACGGTATCATCTGCGTATCGTATATTGTTTATATGAACTCCGTTTACTACTACTCCAGCTGCTTCATTGTGTAATGCCTCCCTCATGATGACTTCCGAGTATATATTAAACAATAGCGGGGAAAGTATACATCCCTGTCGTACACCACGTTTGATGTTGCTGTTTTCCGTGTATTTATTGTATATCTTGATGTTTGCTGTTTGGTCGTAATATAGGTTTTCAATAATTCTGGCATCTGTGGTATCTATTTGCTTTTCTCTCAGAATGTTGATAAATTGTTCATGACGGACTCTGTCAAATGCTTTCTCATAGTCCACAAAGCAGGCGTACACATCCTTGTTAACATAAATGTAATAGTCAACATAAATGTATATAAAAAACAGAAAAATTCTGTACTCTTTCTTACTTATTTATTTTTATTTTCTGATCCAATAACAAAGTTAACAAATGTTTCACTAATTGTGCTATACAAATTAATTTTTTGTGTAATACATCTAATCTAAAATACGTGTAAATTACAACATGAGGTGTAAACCAACGCAATTACCAATAAAAAGAATAATTATTACTCTCACTCTCTATCGAGATGACCATGAACCTCTAACGTTATTTAAAGCAGGTTAAGAATGGTTTTGCGTATATTTCTGTAACAGACGTTGAGAAAAGAGTACTACATCGAGTACAGAACCATTCTACATAAAAATAATCGATATTTTTAACTAACTCGTGCTTATAATTTTTTCTAATATTTTTTTAAATTTTTTGTTTTATTTTTTTTATTTTATTTATTTTTATTTTTTCAATTTCTTTTTATATTTTTGCTTCAATTATTGTTTCAATTATTATTCAAGGAAAGTTATTTAGAAACTGGTCTTAAAAAGAGTTACTTTATTTAATTTTGATATACAGGGTGGTCCGAATTGTAATCTGTAAACTTTAGCAAAATATTCTGAAGAAAAGAATAAGTAAAAAAATACACGTTTCGGAGATACAGTGTGTAGAAGTTTCACTTTTATTTCAGTTTTTTCTAACTAATGTTGATATTTGGATGAAAATTGCTGTCTGAGTGTTTTTTATCATGATAATTTCAACTTCGATGTTAGTGATGTTAGTATATGACTCATATTTGTAGGGGGCACCACCTATACAGGGTGAGTCTTGAATAAGTGCAAATATTTATAGGGGTAGTATATTTAGACCCCAGAAACACGTCTATGATGTTTTTTCCCGAAAAAAAATTGAAAATCTGGAATTTTTTGGAAATTATTTTAATCTTTAGTTAAAAACATAATATGGTAACATATAGGTAGTAGACTAAATTTAAAAGAAAGAAAACCCAGCAAAGATTCTCAAAATTAAGCGAAAAATCATTTTTTGGAAATTTTCAAAGTAAAATATCTCA
This sequence comes from Sitophilus oryzae, assembly GCF_002938485.1. Taxonomy (NCBI): domain Eukaryota; kingdom Metazoa; phylum Arthropoda; class Insecta; order Coleoptera; family Curculionidae; genus Sitophilus; species Sitophilus oryzae. Next base: position 841,136 of record NW_022146225.1, on the reverse strand, counting down.
GTTCTTTAATAGGACTTTTTTGAAAAACGGTAAAGACTACCACCCCTGAAAATATTTGCACTTATTTAAGACTCCCTTCTGTCTATAAAATCACATAAAATTAAAAATTTAAAAAATATTATAATAAGTTCACTTTTTATTTAGTCAGAACGCATCGTCAGATCGCATAGAATAAAGAAAGAAATACTGAAACTATACTTTTTTTTTCTCTAAACCTTGTTATAGTGTATTGATCACGAATACGAGTGAAATATTTTTGTTCGCCGATTTTGTGCAACAATCGTGAGCATTCTATATATTTCGGTCTCCGCCATTTCTTAGAAATGAAAATCGCGCGGTGCAATAGTAACCTTTTGACCTGCATTCTATCCCGAAGAACTTCGTCGAAGAGCTCATTTTTTTTTGTCTTGTTTGTTTCTTCACCAAAACGTGATATTTTGAAATTCGGTCAACTATTGAAAGAGCAACTTAACCGCGTCAAGCATCTTTGTTTTTTCTTAAATAATATTTTTTGTCTCAGACAGATAAACACACATTTTCATATTTCTAATCATTTGATCATTGATTCTAAAATCATTGAAAAATTCTTCAGTTTATACAAATAATATAATTGTTTAAATTAATCTTTTGACAAGCTGTATATTATCAAATTCTTAGATTGAATGAAGAAAGCCTCATATTTTTCGTAACTGGCCAACTAAATATACTATTTACTCAGCATAAAATAAATAAATAAATAGACGTTTTTATCTGTGGTTACATCGAATTGAAAGACTTGTTAAATCTTCTATTAGTTGTTCACATGTCATGGGATTCTATAAGAGCTCGTGTCTCACGTTTCATAATAGTCGCTTAGGGGTTTTAGCAGTACCTACCAATGCGATGCAGTACTATCAGCTCGTTAAGAACGGTTACAGTGATTTAGTTACTCTCCTTTGAATTTTCAATGTAGTAACTGCTTGTCGTTAACTGGTAAAATGTCAATTTACTAAAGAAGAAAATAGATACATCAAAATTTTTACCTTGCTGTAGGTTTATATATTTTATGCCCGGTCCAGACCTTAGGTCCAGACCAAGCAGACAAAACAATGACAGGACAGAAACATTCATGTTTTAAGAGAAAGTTGTGACAAATCCAATACATTTCTGCGAAATTTTGTCGCATTTTTGTTTTGTTTCAAAATTCGGAGATTTTTCCATGTCCCGTCTCGAGTCGGTAAAGATCAAAGTGTCTATGTTTTGTTCGTATATTTTGCGAGAAGTTGTCGGCGCAGTGTGGATGACGTGTGTCAACAGTAGGAGACCAGTGAAATCACACATGGTTAATAAAACTCATTCGCAACAACTAAACTTTTGACTTTGTTGTGCTTTTGTCATTGCGGTGTGGACAATTTGTCTCAAGTTTGTCTTCTCCGGAGTCTCAATTTTTTGTGACAAGTTTGTCTTATTTTTATCTCAAAATCGTGCTTACTTTTTCTCGCCTTGGTCTGGTAGTCCAGTCATCTTAGGGGTTTCACGTCGGAATTCGAGATAACCGGCTGTAAACTCGTATAAACCTTTATTTTAACATTCTAAAACATGTCTCAAAACCTACATATGATAGCGTGTGTGCGACTTGGAGATAACTGAGGTCAAATGCCAAAAAATCGATTTTTTGCGCATTTTTTGCAAATATCTCTTTCCCTTTCGCATTTACGCTATTTGTATTTACTATAAATATTGTAGAGGATAATTCTCTACAACTTTTGTTTTAAAAATGTTTTTGTACCTCAAACCGTTTTGAGATAGAAAGCGGTGAGCGCGCAGTCCTTCATTATACAGGGTCCGGCAATAGTGCGTCGGGCATCTGTAGCTCTTAGAATAAAAAATTTGGGAATTTTTTTTAAGTGCAAACCTAAAGTATGTACCAGGATGTATTTCAGGAAAATATTTTAACTTCTATAGGGTGGCTCAAAAAAGTGTGAGTGGATCTGGATGATTTTTTTTAAATGGAACACCCTGTATATTATTGCATTTTTGGCTTTCTTTCAGATCACTTTACATAACCCTAAGATATGAATAAATAAATTTCGATAGTTTCAGAGATATAAAAAAATAAATCAAAAATATATATTTCTCAGCCCTTCTTAAAAAAATTATTAAAAATACAAGAACTGCTCTGAAATCAAAACTATTTTAGGTATTTACTTTAAATGGTCTGTGCTTACTTTGTTATAAATATGAAAATCGTAAATCATACAGGATGTTCAAAATTCTACGCCAAACTTTCTAAAATATAAAATAATTTTTCTTCGTTTTTTTAAATGGTAACACCCTGTATATTATTTTTTCAATAGACGGAGAATTAAAAAATGAACATTTTTTGTATTCAGAGTATTTCAAAAATTTTAACGGTTTCGCAGATATTTGCGGTTTTATATTTCATATGGCATTTTCAACAGTAAATTTTTATCAAGGCCCCCCCCCCGCCCAATGATCTTTCTCTCGTATTTTACCGCTGATAGCGCCATATGAAATAATACTGCGTGTATCTGCGAAACCGTTAAAAATTTTGAAATACTCTAAATACAAAAAATGTTCATTTTTTAACTCTCGATCTAATAAAAAAATAATATACCGGGTGTTCCATTTAAAAAAACCAAGAAAAAATATTTTATATTATAGAAAGTTTGGCGTAGAATATTGAACATCCTGTATGATTTACGATTACCATATTTATAGCAAAGTATGAACAGACCATATAAAGTAAATACCTAATATACTTTTGATTTCAGAACAGTTCCTGTATTTTTAATAATTTTTTTAAGAGGGGCTGAAAAATACATATTTTTGATTTATTTTTTAATATCTCTGAAACTATCGAAATATATTTAATCATATCTTAGGGTTATGTAAAGTGATCTGAAAGGAAGCCAAAAATGCAATAATATACAGGGTGTTCCATTTAAAAAAAAATCATCCAGGTCCACTGACACTTTTTTGAGCCACCCTATAGAAGTTTACATATTTTCCTCAAATACATCCTGGTACATACTTTAGGTTTGCACTTTAACAAAATTCTCAAGTTTTTTATTCTAGGAGCTACATCGACGCACTATTGCCGGACCCTGTATACGGTATCATTCAAGTTCAACCTGTAGTCGCGGTCAAAAACAACATTTCAATCGTGTTTACTACCAAGTTCAGACTTGGTTAGGGCATGATTTAGAACCCCAGGACTGGGGTTGGATAATGCGTAATGGATTCCAGTAACCTACCACTACTATTCTACCTCCAGCGCCAGAAAATTTGCTTAACACAATATTCTGCAACTGCAAGAATGGTTGTGGTTCGCGATGTGGATGCAGGAAATCAGGGTTGCCTTGCTCGTTAGCTTGTGGCCAGTATAATGGGCAAGCTTGCCTCAATGCTCCACCCTATCAGAGTGAGGTCAATGAAGATGGTACATTTGACCCCGAAATCCTAGAAGACTTGGAGACAAATGTCGTTGAAGATGAAAATGAAGAAGAATTGGAAAGTCCACAACGATCAGACGATGATGATGATGAAGAAGAAGCAAACTAAAAATAAGAACATGGAGTTCTTTTTATTTTTATTAAATTTTTTTAATTTCAACCATGAGAAATGTATGAAATCGTATTTTTTATTAGACATAAAAATTAAAAATGTATTTCTTGTCTTTTATTTACTTAAAATGTAGTTAGTATAAATCTAACTATAATTAAAATGTAATTAAAGTATTTCTGTTGATAATTTTCTAATTGTACAAAGAGGTAAGTGTTATTAAATGAAGATATACTTAATTTATGAAAAAAAATATTATATTCAATATGATCTTTTATGAAAAAATGTAAATTATTTATAATTATATATTTTTCAATAATTAACGGACTTTATACGGCATGTTTTTGACCGAGACTACAGGTTGAACTTGAATGATACCGTACATAATGAAAGACTGCGCGCTCACCGCCCTCTATCTCAAAAACGGTTTGAGGTACAAAAAAATGTTTGAAACAAAAGTTGTAGGGAATGTTATCCTCTACAATATTTATAATACATACAAATAGCGTAAATGTAAAAGGGAACGAGATATTTGCAAAAAATGCACAAAAAATCGATTTTTTGACCTTTGACCTCAGTTATCTACAAGTCGCGCACACGCTATCATGTAGGTTTTGAGACATGTTTTAGGATGTTCAAATAAAGGTTTATACGAGTTTACAGCCGGTTATCTTGAATGCCGAGATTCTTACCCTATTTCGACTAAGATGACTGGACTATGGACCCGGCATTAGTATTTGAACAGTAGTAAAAAATAAATATCTACTGAAGCTAAACTACAAAAAAAAATATTTTAATGTAAATGCTGTTATAACCTAATTTTTTTTAGTGCCGAATTGGCTAAACTTGCTAAAATTGGCTTGCAATTTTACCGGCAACGTCATCGGGCGACAGTTGAAGGCATAACATAATAACGTTAAAAGTGTTTAAGATGCCGACCTTAAATTATGATTCTGTCACTCCTTTCTAGCAGAATAAATGTATAATGTGCATTGTTTAAGTCGTTCGAGATCAGCCCATGAGATAACCCAGATCTTAGCAACGAAAAAAGGTCAAAATATTGTTTGGTTTAATCACTTTGTCTCACCATCTACGAAATAGATACCTATTAGTAATAATCTTCTCAAGCGACACAGTTTATTATATTTATTACTTGGATGATATATATTTATACACGGTATCTTTAAAATAAAGTATTTTAAGGAGTTAAAAAATCTGTTTACCATTTTTAAAATAAATTTGAAAATTAAAAAAATCTTAAATCTGATGATCAGTTTAGTGTTTGGTTTGGAGATTGGAAATTGGAATTTGGAAATTGAGCATACTAGCGAAACATTTGGAGCCTTTGTTGCTTTTTGCTATGATTGGGAAATAATCAGCAAATCCTGCTTATAATGTAATATACAGTGGTGGCTACTTTTTAAAATATCACAGAAAATATCTCAGGAATATAAATGAACAGCTTATCAGCAAATAAAAGTATTCCAAAAATTACACAGCGAAAAAAATCTGTTTAGCAGTTTCTGTAGGAGAACAATAGATTTCTTGTAGCCAAAAGTATGGAAACCATAAATAAATACATTAAAATTATTTAGTTTAAGCTGATAAACGGTACGATTTGCTTCAGATAAATATAAACATCATGCCTAAGTCTAAATATTTCTCTATGGATTTAAAAAATAAAATAGTTGAATTATACAAGAGCGGTTATAAACAAATTCAAATAAGTCAAAATTTAAACATTTTAAAAGGCACCGTTTCGAAAATAGTTCGTAAATTTAATAAAACAGGGAACGTTTCAACAGCTTTTAAGTCAGGAAGACCAAGAAAGTTGTGCAACAGGACAATGAAAGTAATGAAGAGAATATCAATGGGAGATCCAAGTAAAACATCCACAGACATTTCTCGAGAAAAGGGTGAAAGGGGAATATCGGTGTCTGCACGCACGGTGAGAAGAAGGTTGGATGACATGGGACTTTTTGGAAGAGTTGCGGTGAAGAAACCACTAATATCAAAGAAAAATAGGATGGCCCGCTTTATATTTGCTCAAGATCATCTCACCTGGTCTTATCAAAAATGGAATACTGTACTGTTTAGCGACGAAAGCAAGTTTCAACTGTTTGGTAGTGACGGGAGACGTTATGTCCGAAGACCAAAAGGTACACGGTACCAGATGCCCACAGTAAAACATGGGGGGTGGGAGTATAATGGTATGGGGGTGTTTTTCTCGCTCAGGTGTTGGTCCTCTTGTTAAAATTGATGGGATAATGGACCGTTTTTTGTACAAAGACATATTGGAGAATAATATGCTGCCTCATGCTGATGAAGAAATGCCATGATCCCAAGCACAAATCTCGGTTTGTTCAAAATTAGTTAAATGAACATAATGTTCCACTAATGGATTGGCCCTCACAGTCTCCGGATCTTAACCCCATAGAAAATTTATGGACCATTTGGACAGCAAAATTCGAAGCCATTCTATTTCAAATAAAAATGAATTATGGGAAGCGCTAAAAACTGAATGGGCGGCCATTTCCATTAAAGATTGTACGAGATTGATCGATTCGATGCCACGAAGATGTAGAGAGGTAATTAATTCAAAGGGATATTCCACTAAATATTAGTAATTTTTATATTATCTTGAATTTTAATAAACATTCTTCTTAAGTTTCGATACTTATGACCAAGAAAATATTCATAATTTTTTATATATTTTTTGATAGCTGTAATTTTTTATTTAAATGTATTAGGCTTTGTAGGAAATTATTTGTAGGTCACGATTATATAAGTCGTTTTATTTCATATTTTAATTTCTCAGCATAAATGACAAATTAAAAAAGTTTCCATACTTTTGGCCACCACTGTACATATTATTTCTAATTCACACGTTCATATTATTTGTATTTTATTTCGTAAAATTAATACTTATATTTCATAAAATTTATATAAAAATACTTTCATTTTTTAAAATGTTAAATTTTTATTTTATGTACCTATTAACGCGAGAGAATATTAAAGGCTATTGTATTCTAACACCCCAAGTTAACATTATTATGCTAATAATATCAAATAAGATTCGAAGTGTAAATATTAAAAAGAAAGGTGATAATTTTGTTTAGAATGTATTATAATAACTAATTATATATACAAATATATTATTTAACGTAGATAAAGTAGATCTCAAAATGAATTTAGCAAAAACTATAGTAACGTACAACAAACTGGAAGAACGAATAACACAATTCTGGAAATAGTAGATGAATATTACCGGGTGTTGCATCGTCGAGCGGGACATAGGAAATCCCATGTAAATTTTAATGGGGTCAATTATTGGCTTCCTTAATTATTTTAGAGAATAATTCTATTTAGGTTTATTGAAGAGCACTAAAACCCACATTCAAAAGAATAACTTTAGATATTTTTGATTAGCCCATTTACGAGTTATCGCCGATTTCTTTTTAAATATTTCTCCTTTCTTATGGCCCTGTATTTACTTATGAGCACCAGTCAAGGTAAAAGATAACTGTCAAATGAAGTTGTCATTTCAGAAATTTATCTATTTAGTGCTTTATTATTATTATTAAAAACTCATACCTACATCGAAAATATTAGCCATGAATTTCACTACCGAAGAAAAAGTATTGATGATTAAATGGTATTATCAAGGAAATAGTTATCAAAAGGTGTCGGACATGTTTGCTGCTCTGTATCCGAATAGAACCCGAATAGACCGATACCTGGAAAATCTACAATCGCAAGGAATATCCAGAGATTTGAGACCAAAGGTACCCTAATAAATAACTGCAGATGTGAAGCAAGGCAGGAACAAAGAGAAGATGCAAGAAATGATACCGACTGGGAAGTTTTATTGTGCGTGGAAGAGAACGATGGAAAGATCAGCACAAGGAAACTTGAGGATGAAATAGGAATAAATCACACTACAGAGTTTCGAATTTTGAAACGACATAAATACTATTCCTTCAAATATGAAAAGCACCAAGAGCTACGAGATGGGGACGAAATACGGCGGCAGGCGTTTTGTTTTGATATGATGGAAAGAGCAAACACGGATAGGGAATTTTTAAAAAACATATGTTTTACTGACGAATGCACGTTTACCTTAAATAATGAACCCAATGTTTAAAATTATCGATATTGGAACAAAGAAAACCAGCACATGTTTGTCGAAACAAGGACGCAATATCCACAGAAAGTAAATGTTTGGACAGGGATATTCGGACACAATATTATCGGGCCATTATTTCTTACGCGAAATTTAAATGCAGAATATTATTTGGAACTACTCGAAAATCATATTTTACCTGCTTTACATGATGCAGCTAGGGAAAATCAGGAAGTTTGGTACCAAAATGATGGCTGCCCGGCTGTTCGGGAATATTTAGACAATAGTTTTAACGGAAACGTTATTGGCCTAAATCATACAGTAAATTAGCCAGCAAGGTCTCCTGATATTTAGCCAAATGATTTCTTTCTCTGGGGCCATTTAAAAAACAGGATATACAAGGATAAAAAAATACTCAAATCTAGACGAGTTAAAAAATGCTATTTCTGCTGAATGCAATAGAATTTCAGTTTACCAACTAGCGAATTTAAGAAGAGAATTTTATGATCGCCTGGGTTATGGTCTAGTAGTCGATGGAGGAATATTTGAACATCTTCTTAAATCCTAAAGTTCTGACAATTTAATAGTACCTAAATTAATAAGTTATTCAATATTGTGATAATACTATAATTAACCTTGTTATTGATTACTTTATTTTACTTTAATTCATATTAATTTGTATTTATAAATACATCTTGAAGATTTCCGATGTTGGAATGAATTTGCAATAATAATAAAGCTCTAAATAGGCAAATTTCTGAAATGACAACTTCATTTGATAGTTATCTTTTACCTTGACTGGTGCTCATAAGTAAATACAGGGCCATAAGAAAGAAGAAATATTTAAAAAAAAATCGGCGATAACTCGTAAACGAGCTAATCAAAAATATCTAAAGTTATTCTTTTGAATGTGGGGTTGAGTAACCAACCTAATCAATAGACAACAATCAGCCCAATTACAAAGATATTATCTGATGATATGATGATATTATTTTACCAAGGAGTATAAGTAAAGTATAATATTATAAACACAATTAAGAGACACAAAATTAAGTCTTGACCTGTCTTTATTTAAAGTTATATATTACAAATGTGTATAGTATCAATAATGTTTGCAACAAAAAAGTGAAATACACTGACTGCATTTGCATCTACCCCGAAGCCTACACAATTAAAATAAACCAATAAAATATTGTTATTGTTAACTCTTTCAATAAATATCCTCCGTCTATTCATTAATAATCTAAATAAGGAATCCGGCAAAAGTTGCCCAAGATCGCATCGGTTAAATCAGATTTGGCCTTTGCAATCTGAACACATATACTTCTTCTCAACTGCCAAACTAATTGAATTACGACGGCGTTACTTAAAATGCATTAAAAACATAAATCACGAATTTTTTTGCTACAATGGTTTCTTCAATAGAAATTAGGGATGTGCAAAAGCATCGATATTAAAAAATCGCATTTTAAATTTCAATCTAGAGTGCCATGGCTGTGTTAAAAACACTGTTTTTTAATCAAAGAGCCTTGGAAAAATAGATTTGATCGTCTAATGTTTTAGTGTTTTGTCCACAATCAATCGTATCAAATCATATTTTTAATCATATCTCAATTTTTTCAAATGGAACAAGGGTGGCTCATTAGTATATTTCGAAAAAGCATTTTTGTACGAATAATTTGGTACCACACACTTGGTATTTCATGTCAAATTTTCCTTATGAACCGCATGTTACAATTTTAAATAAACCATATGCTAAAATGCCAAAGTTGTCATTCTGTTCAGAGTGTCATTTTCTATCGAATAAAATAAAATATACCGAGGGTATCATTTAAAAATTGTAGTCAATTCCGGTGAAGCAGGAAGTGACCGAAAACAATTGAATACGTCAATCAATCCTAATTTATGTCATATAACATACCAAACCTTGTTTTTTTTCTTTGAAAAAAAAAGTTATAGTGGTGAGCCACTTTTGAGACTCACCCGGTATATTGCATTAAAAAAAAATACATGTTTATCATTTTGTAGGAGAATGAATCGACTTGAATTGTCATTCACCAGCCGTCTTTGACGCCATTTTTTTTCAATCGTTAGGTAGTTATTCTATTATTCGAGATAGAGATCAAACAAATCAGAGATCCTCCTAATCAATCCAGACATTTTTGAGTTCTGAATAGTGTAACTAACCCACTTTCTTTTATTTACTTATATTAATATCGATATTTTTTTATAGAATGTACATCCCTAATAAACAACAATTTGAACCGATTTACCTTCAAACCCAACGTGAAACACGTATGTTATTAATTTCGCGCATTAAAAAACCATCTTCAGAATCTTCTCTACCTTCTAAAAATTTAATTAATCTATAAGATAACCTTTTGTTAAATGTAAACACAATTTTAATTATACCTAGTACAGATTAAACGTGAAAAAACATTAAAATTAGTCCATATAATTTGTGAAATTAAAAAATAAATGTTTTACCTTCAAAATTAATGTAGATTTCATGTCATTCTTACTTTTTTGTATTAAAAAATAATATTCTAATGAGACAGGCACGCCAAAAGTAAGAAACACATTGTTCTAGTTGTTAAATTTGACATACTAATTATAGAAAAGGCTAAATTACGTTATCCTGGATACCAGAAGGGCACGAGTGTCACAAGGATAACAAAAAATGATGGGACTGAGGATGTAACCTAAGGATCAGAAAAGGATCACAAAAAACCAGGAAAAATTGCATTGGAACAAGTCAAATAATCATCTAGAAAAATCTAAACTGAAGGCAAAATAATTTGTACTACAACCAAAAAAAAAATTTTATAAATTTTCACAATTTTCTTCAAACTTGGTGTTGATGTAGGAACATCTTTAATTTGAATTTTTTTCGTTTATATTGTTGTAATCATACCAAACATGGTCATCATATATTTCTTAAGTATTACCAACAAATACCACGCTTGATTTAATGTATAAGATACAAGAAGTATTTTTTTGTTACATCAAAACGAGAATATACCTAATATTAATACTGCCAATAATGTGCAATTATATAGCTTCTTCAAAAAAAAAGACGCGACCTTGCCAAGTCATTTTCAGGTATGGCCAACATCATTTTGCAATAATCGATGCTTCAAACGTTTTTTGTCTTCATTCAGCAGTAATTAGCTGATGTTTTGTTGTCTTAGAATTCTGTGAGAAATATTTTAATTTGAATTGTTAAGTTTTTATTTCAAATGGAAGTTACATGATATATTGAAATAATTAAAAGTTATATTTAAAGGCGCATATATTAAGGCAATAATAGAAGCCCTAGCGAAACAAGGTATTGACAGGCCTTATATAGAAACTCTCTCCAATATATACAAGGAAGCCAAAGCAAGAGTAATGATATAAGTCAACGTAAAATAAGATACGGCCAAGGGAATCAAAATTTTCCTTTAACCCAGCACTATGAAATTTGGCAAGTGATACCGTGTTTCACTACAAGTATAGGGAAAAAAGCTACACCACAATCGCCTGTGCTACACATTTTTGGTATTTCTTATAAAAATAATACTAAACAGTAAAATCCCAGCTGACAAAAAGCTGTTTTTGCTTTAAGTTATCTAAGTTACATTAAAAGAGGCCGCAAGTAAACTTTAAATTTTGAACCGACAAATATCATTTTCCGATGTTTTCCGTCATCAGTGTTCGGGTGTTCAGTAAAATGTCAGAGTATGAACTGGATCATGAATCAAGGACCGTCTATTGGTCGAGTCAAAAACGGTAAATAGACAGGATCAAAGAGACAGGATTGTTTAATTCTTTAAATAATACATAACACCTCTGATAACACGTACTTTCGTTAGGTTTGCACAATTACGTCATCGTTACGTCACACTTCCACTCGTAGGCATACGTGAATAATATTCAATTCCTATTTCACTTCCTCCCATATCAGCAAGAACTGCAGTTTATATGGACAAATTTATTACCGATTGTTTACAATTTTTTAAACAGACTAACCGGTCCTAATTTGTCCATAAAATCGATTAGTTTCGTTTTCGTGACATCAATTTTGACGTGGTTGCGGTGTGGGGGGGAACGAATATATTGACGAATACAAACGAGTGAAGGTGAGACACTCGTATTCGTGCTTTAAAATTTGGCGAACGTACGTCTTTCTCTTGGTCTTATTGGATAGTTTACAATTGTGGTCATGGATGGCTACACAATGCTACACATTTTTATGGTGAAGTTCTACACAATCAAAAATTTTCTTGTGTGGCAACCCTGGTGTCAGGCAGTACGCAGTTGCAGTTGTGCTTGGACGGGTCGGTCGTGACAGACTAGGAATACGACGCGAGGAGTGCCAGTATTTATTATTTTCATTTTAATCCTTCACTTCAGGCAACATTTAAAATAAAAATACTTAAATATTTATTATTTGAGTGTGTTTATAAGCCAAAACTAAAAATAAATAAATTCTCTAACCCCAAAAACTAAAATATTATACAAATAAAAAAAAGTTATAACAAGTGTTCAAAAGACCTCTTATTGTGCTAGACAGAAGCCTGAGCAGTGAAGCTGCAAAATCCCCCGTCTGACATTAGCTAACATATCAGGGCTAATAGTTTGGAAGAAGCCTCTCATGTATTTTTTACTTGACTCATCCAGATTATTAGCCCTATTATATATTTTACTGGATTTTATAACCCCACAAAAAGAAATCATTGGGAGAAAGATCTGAGTGATCTAGCGGGCCACAAAATAGTTCATCCACTAATTAAACGGTTGGGGAAAAGTATTGTTCAAATATTCTTGAACAATACGGGCATTAATGAGCAGGGCAACCACCTCAGCAATTTGATTACTTGAAAAGCATTAGGATTTTGATCAGCAGTAGCGCAAATGAACCTTGCTTTAACTCTTGTTCTTCATTAATCAACATCAGGCTTTTGTGTTTTGTGGGGACACGCACCGACGTGTTTCAAATTATTAATAACTCTTGATATAGTAGGTAAAAGATAGAATTGGCCTGTTTACAAAGTTTGTGGAAAAATTGTTTGTATATCCCGATAAGACCTATTTTGGAAATACCAGTTTACAATTTGAATTTTCTCACGAACTTCGTAAACATCCATTATCTTACTTAAAAACTCTTTATACGAGAACTGTCACGAGAATCTAGCCATTCGTTTTGGCTATTAAACACGAATAAATACAAATTCTGAAACATTCTTATCACATATCAACTATTTTATTTTTATCGCATTTTTTCGCCTGCTTTTTATCCGGCGGACGGGTATACGTTAATTCGTCCCGGATTTCTGCCTATGTTACTACATGGTCCAGAATATATTAAGGCAACAATAGAAGCCCTAGTGAAACAAGGTATTGACCAGGCTTTTATATAGAAACTCTCGCCAATATATACAAAGGAAGCCAAAAGCAAGTAATGATGTAATTCCGATATCTCTCTAATAACTGTGCCGGTCAGGCGCTGTGCACAATTTTAGAGGCCATAAGTGGGCGTGCTATGTGCGCAAACTAGTCACCTAACTAGTGCCCGATTCCGAAAATTGGAACCACGAAAAACAATAAAGAAATATCAAAGATTATAATCTGTGGTTCAACTCCGTTTTTTTTTTAATTTAGATTAAATGGTTTATTTTTTTCAGTGTAATAAATACTCTGCTTTATTAATACCATTGCCGAAGCTTTATATATTATCACAATGTATGTTTGTCGGTAGAACCAAAAAGGAAATAGGAAATTACATACACGTTCTTATGTAAATCTGCTCATTGTCTTAGCACGATCGCATATTACCAATGTAATTCCAGCAATGCCAGTAGTCTCACTCTAAAAATGTCAGACAAAATGTTAATGAATTCCTAGCATCGTAAATTTACAGAAGTGATTCATTTTCAGGTTAAGAATAATAAACAAAAATATTTATTTTAATTTTTAAGGTCGACACTTTGTTTTGTATGTTTATTTATGTTATGTTCATTAAAATCAAAGAAGCGATAGCCATACATTACTAACAGATGCATGAGCAATACATTTATTTATATTAGACTACATTAAAAAAGCCTCTTTTATTCTTCGTTTAGAGGCTATCGCTTCTTTCATAATAATTTTTACGTTATTAAAATCTACTCTGTGCCCTGTGTCCCATGAATGCTGACAAATCTTAGATTTGCGAAAATCGCCCTTTCTTAAATAATTTTTATGTTACAGTTGAGGGTTGGAACCTTTGGTGTTACACAGCAAAATAAAACACCAAATCACCACAATACACCAAAACACATATTACTTTTACACTGGACGCGCGTTTCGCTAACCATGTTAGCATCATCAGCAGATGATTATAAACTAAAATATAATCTACAATTGGAGCGTCTATATACTCGCTCAGTGGGCACAGAGTGGGCGTGGCAAGATCTAGCCAACCGAGTCAGAACCCACCGAGCGTAACAGTTAGATTTCCGCCACTAGAGTAGTAGGAACAAAGAACTTGAAGGAATTGTACCGTTGTCTCTGTTCATACTATCTTTACATTTATTAATTCTGATGCTTTCATATGCATCTAATTGCCTGTAATTTGAGACTTGTTTAATTAATTTCAAGTTATTAAGATCTATACAATGTTCTTTATCAACAATTTGTTCGGCAACACAAGATTTATCCGGTTTACCATATCTTATCTGAGCTAAATGTTGTTTAAATCTAGTTAAAAAATAATTAGAAAACGTAGGTATAGGTTTAATGATTTCTGAAAATTCGACTTTTCAAGTGGAGAAAGATACGTCAAAATATTTTTCAATACCGTTTGATAGACAGTTATCCCGTGGTCTAAAAGGAATTTTTAAGAATGTCAATTATAAACTTGTTTATAGTGCTAATAATAAATTACAACAATTATTAGGTAATCCAAAGGATAAAACACCTCTACTGGAAAGGTCGGGTATTTATGAAATTTCTTGTAAAGATTGTAATCAGAAATATGTTGGGCAAACTAGAAGATTAATATTAACTAGATTTAAAGAACATTCAGCTCATATAAGATATGGTAGACAGGATAAATCTTCCGTTGCTGAACATATTGTTGATAAAGAACATTGTATAGATCTTAATAATTTAAAATTAATTAAACAAGTCTCAAATAACAGGCAATTAGATGCATATGAAAGCATCAGAATTAATAAATGTAAAGATAGTATGAACAGAGACAACGGTCCAATTCCTTCAAGTTCTTTGTTCCTACTACTCTAGTGGCGCAAATCTAACTGTTACGCTTGGTAGGTTCTGACTCGGTTGGCTAGATCTTGCCACGCCCACTCTGTGCCCACTGAGCGAGTATATAGACGCTCCAATTGTAGATTGTATTTTAGTTTATAATCATCTGCTGATGATGCTAACATGGTTAGCGAAACGCGTGTCCAGTGTAGAAGTAATAAGTGTTTTGGTGTATTGTGGTTATTTAGTGTTTTATTTTGCTTTTATGTACTTTAACTCGAACATTTATGGGTCTAGATGTTTCATCAATATAAAATTTATCACATTCACATGGAATTTTATATATTACATTTTGTGTTTGTTGTCCAATGTTGGGTTTAAATGCATCTAAGTGTATTTTTTGTGTCTTGAAGATACCTACAGTGTGCATATATATTTTTACTGATATCCTTCTAACCATTTTTTATAGAAATATGATAAATAACACGATATTAATTATTGATGTCAGAAATTAAGTTGATTTTTAAATGTCAATTTTTTAGATGTTTACAGTGTCAGTTTCTAAAAAACCTGCTATAAAAAACCTCAACAAATTATAACAATCTTATAAATCGTTTTATAGACATTAATATAGCTATCACCTCGTTAAGCACAGATAGGTCTATAAGCTTGTGGAAAATTGCATTGAGCAACCTACGATATTTAGATACTTGCTATTTATTACATATATTATCGAAATTACACATTAATTGGCTATTTAAGTATCTATATAATGATAAAAGATGACAAAGAATACAATTTTTCTACCTTCTAAGAATCTCTCATTAATCCTTGATCTTTTGCTGTATATCCTGTTATATATTTTCTGCAATTTAACTATAATAAACCACGAATAATACAAATATTCGAAAAAGAAGCATTGGATCTGATATTTGCGCTCGCATGATCCACGCTTGACCAGCAGGCAAAGACGACCGAAGATTGTTCATGGTTCAGCGGGTTCAGGATTTGTACCAAGGTTCAGGTTGCACAAGAAAATACTATATATCTTTCTCTACTGGGTACAACCGCGGGTTACTTCAGTAGCATCGTGCTCACAAGCTTTGTAATACCAGATATATTGGCAGATATACAATTATATATAAAATTTTGATATATTTTTAAGATAAATATATTTTGTTCTAGTGGTCCGATTAGATTGCTTATAATTCGGTTTTAGTATATTCTTTTAATGGTAATTATGTTATTTAATAATGAATTTATATCCACCCAACCGAAAAATCATACTCCTTCAGCTAATGGTAAACTGCTGATGGACACATGCCATCCAGTTCATAAGGACCCAGTCCAGGGAAGTTTTCTCGTTATAATTTGCCTCTAATATATTCTTTTAATGATAATAATGTTATTTAATAATAAATTTATACCCTCCAATCCAGGAATCAAACTTCTTCAGCTAATGGTAAACTGCTCATAGACAAAGGCCATCCAGTACAAAAGGACCCAGTCGAGGAAAGTTTTCTCTTTATAATTCGCTTTTAATATATTCTTTTGATGATAATAATGTTATTTAATAATGAATTTATACCCTCCAATCCAGGAATCAAACTTCTTCAGCTAATGGTAAACTGCTGATGGACAAAGGCCATCCAGTTCAAGAAGACCAAGTCCAGGAATGTTTTCTCGTTATAATTCGGTTTTAGTATATTCTTTTGATGGTAATAATGTTATTTAAAAATGAATTTATACCCCCCAACCGAAAAATCAATATAGTTCTTAGCAATACGTAACCGAACGAAGCACAATGAG
>NW_022146225.1:806234-823887 GCF_002938485.1 Sitophilus oryzae | reverse complement strand
CTAGTTACGTATTGCTAACACTTTTTCTATATGGACATCTTCCAAAAGTAGGGTAGTAATTTAACTTTTTATAATAATTTATTGTATCCCTACGTCTATTTTTATATGCACAACAGCCTTAATTAAACAAAAATAATTAGTAAAATTATATAGTAAAAATTATTGAAAACATTACTATACAGTATGTCCCTTGAATTGTTTTTACAAGAGGAAAACTTTTTTTATTATTGACATTGTGAGAAAACGCATATTTATAAAAATATTTGTTCTAAAATAATTAATCCTGTTTATACTTTTCCATATTTTATTTATTTTTTGTTTACTTCTTTGACCTTCTTTTGTATAATTTTGGTTAACTTATTCTTGGTCTTTGGTCTGCTTTTAATAATACACTTTAAATATAATTTAGGATAATATTTACTAGTATTCCGACGTTTCGATCATCTTTAGATCTTTTTCAAGGAACAACATTGAACGTAGATATATCTTGTCAGTTGAAAGACCAAGAATAAGTTAACCCAAACTTTTCCATATTTCGATACATTTTCAGATATTACATTTCCATATTTCCATACTATTTTAGAGAAAATTATAAAAAGACATGAAAATATGGTTGAATTTGTCCTAAAAATGAAAAGGCGTTTTAGGCGAAAGGCGAAAAGGCTACGGTAATATAATTTGGATTTCATTGTTTGATAGATGGTTATTATTAATTTTGATTAACGTCAATTTTTTTGCTGTTGTTAAAGTATAACATTTTCCTATAACTATTATCACCCTTTCCATAGCATTGAACTAAATAAATTTTTTGCATCTTTAACATTTTAAATCAGAAAAAAATATGACAATAATTAAAATTTTATCAATTACAATGTGTCAAAGAATGAAAACGAAATTATATTGCCATAGAAACGCCGTGTGATTTGTAGGACTTATTTATAGTATGTTTTTATTTATTTGGAAAAATATAAACTGGATTTTAAAATAACGAGATTGCAAAAACAATCCGGGAAAATACTCTGGGTATAGATAACCATAAACACTTAGTGCATAGTTTAGTAGTACCTGAAATTAACAGAAAAGTTACATACAATATAGTTACTACCAGAAATCGACAGAAGAAATAAGTTTGCAAGGAGTACTTATGGAAGAAACTTAATCATATTCAAATCTAGAATGCCACTTTATCTAAAGAAGAAAACATTCGACCAATGTGTACCACCAATCATGACCTATGCATGCAAAACACAAGCACATGGTCACTTAAAACGGACGTCATAAGGAAACGGCAGGTGGCACAGCGCTCAATGGAACGAAATATGCTGGGAATAATCAAGAGAGGCCGTAAAAGAATACGACAAAAGACCCAGGTAATATATGTCATCTACAGAGTCAAATCCTTCAAGTGGCAATGGGCTGGACCACTGGCAAGGACAGGCGACAGATGGACCACAAGAATTACAGCATGGTACCCACGAGGAATTAAGAGACCTAGAAGAACACCGAACCCTTATGGAAGCATGATATTAGGAAATTAGCAGGGATAACTTGGGTCCGCGTAGCCATCAACAATAGACAACAATGGGTTCAACTACAAAGAGAGTATCTAAATATGTGAGGGAGGCTACACCATATTTAGAAATGGTTGAAGAAGCTGGTGATGATGATGATGAAACACTTTATATGCCAACTAAAACTTAACCAGTAACCAGCAAATATATCAACACAGATATAATATTTTATTTCAGAGCCTTTTCCTTATCAGCCTTCAGAAACTAAATGACGAATTCTCGAGGTTTTTCGTCTGAAGATAAATTTCTGTGAATTTCTGCTCAGAATTGTCGTCTCGAGAATTCTCGAGCAGAGATATTAACTTATTAATAGTGGAATACAATTAACAATAGTAATACTACGTTAATGATATAGCGCTACAATCTGTAAGATTGCTCTTAAATAAAAGTTTTAGACGGTTCCAATCTAGAAGAGTCGCAGACTAGCAATTAATGTACCGTATGATCGAAGAAAAAACGGCGTCAGCGATGGATATGAAATGAAAATCGCTGTCATTTTATATGTAAAATTATATAGGATAACGATCGTCATTTTCAAGCCACTGGATGCCGTTTTTTTCCGATCATATGGTACTTATAGAAAAGTCGTTTGATAAAGAATTTCTTCAAAAAAGTTCTAGGGGTATTTCGCCACTATAAGAAAATCTTCAAAATAAAATAGTTTTCTACAACTGCTGCGTTAATCCAACGGAGACCAATTGTCAGCAATGGTTTACTAATAAACAAGTTTGCATAAGGGACAAAAATAGGCTGAACGTTTCGGTAAGACATAGGTCTCTTCCTGTCGTCGGAAGCAAAAAAAAACAGAGAACAAAGAAAAGAACGTTTTAAAATATCTAAATGCAACTATTATAGAACACTTTAGTTTTTTTTTAATAGATACGTCTATAAAACCGTTGACGTTATGTTCCAATTATAGTTCAGTAGGTTATTTCGTTGACGAAATACCCATAGGACTATTTTAAACAGATGAATCCGCCAAAGAGACAGTATTTCTGTTAAAAAAGTTGGCCTTCGATCATTATGATATAACACTAATGGACACCTCTTTTATGCATAGGCCACCATATATCCTGAACCAAGTGTTTATTTCATAACCACTTAATTCGACGCTATATTTCATGTGCTAGGGAAAGTACTTGCTCTTCTTTCTTTATTCGTACATCTTATTGTATCGACTTGAGCTTTATGACTGTACTTTTCGTACAAACGAAAATCTTCACCCAATTTCAGACCTTGCTGAACTTGTATATTATCTCATATCACGTTAAGAAATTGATTATGTTAACAACGCTTGTTTTTTTTCTGATCACAGTACTGAATATCTAAATTATTTGAAAACTATATAGAACTCACAGATAATATAAAATGTTTGTAGATATTATCTTACAACAGTTTATATCATAAGCTTGCAACTAAGAATTCTAAAAGAAACTCGTTTTAGAGATTCCATCAAAACGGTCTCGGATAACCTTAGCATACTATTTTAATTTCCGTTTTTAATACGCATCTGAAATTGAGCCAGCGAGCAGGGAATTGTAGCAAAAGCTTTAAGAAAATGTAAGAGCTCTTTTATTATTATTTTTTAGACCACTTCCTCGCAATGCCTTGCACTTATGAAATTGTAGGATGGCGTACAGAAAGCAATTTTCTCATCTAAAATCAACCTGCTTTTCTTAGGGATTAAATTTTCAGGCGCCGAGGAACGCAGATTGCGAATCAGATATCGGAGGACTGGTTTCTGTATTTTGTTGTAATCTAAATTCAGAGGCCAAAAATACATTTGGGTTTGTTTGAATATTTATATATATCAAAAAATGGACTAAATATATTGATACCCATCCATGGATTACTAATTTGAACACAGATATACATACACCTATATATAAAAAAACAATATAACATACGAACATCTTTCAAAACACAAAATACACTTAAATCCATTTTTCTAAATCCATATACTTAAATCCATCCAATTTTATATTGGTGTAACACTTAGACCCTTAAATGTTCGAATTAAATAACATAAAGATTATTTAAGAAAAGGCGATTTTTACAAATTTAAGATTTGTCAGCATTCATGGAACACAGGACACAGTAAATTTTACAACGCAAAAATTATTATGAAAGGGGGGCTTTTTAATACACTCAATAAATGTATTGCTCATGCGTCAGTAGAGGTTAGTAATCTATGACAATCGCTTCTTGATTTTAAAGAACATGACATAATTAAAAATTAAAAACACACAGTTTGAGACTTTTTGGTTTTACCTCATTAAGTAATTATAATCTATTATTTAAATTTATTTTTTTTTCTTAATCTTTAGAAAATGTTAATAAATATACTCACAGGCACGAAAAACCGGCACTTTTTTTATGTATTTTGATTTAATTGGCAAAATTTTGATGTATTTTAAAGTTTAATCTGTGGTTTAATATATTTTGTTCTAGTGGGCCGATTTTGATAATTTCTTAAGCAGTTTGTAGCTAAATTATTGGACTTTTTAGTATTTCTTTCTAAATTAGAATGGAAATTTCCGTCTCCAATTATACGAGGAAAAACAAATTATTAATATTTTGGTGAAAGTTTGAAACGCTCTGTGTAATATGTTAACAAAGCAAGGAATTTAAAATTGTTATCATCTAGGTACGTCTTTTCTCGATAGTTTGTTTTTTGATTCATCTCAATACCTTTATTTTTATTGGAGATATTCGCTTTAGATGAAGACAGTAACGAGTTACAGCAATTTTAGCATTGATTTTGGGTCCCCATCAACACACTTATAAAATAGTGTTTATTGTTTTTGTAATGTTACTTTTATTGAAAAGTCATATTATGATTATTGGCGTTTACTCTAGTAGAGATGGTTTTTAAGTTCTAGACTATTTTTAAGTATAGACTATTGGTGTTTTAATTGATCATAAACTCTACTTTAGAGAAAAGATAAACCTAGATGATAAAATAATAGTTCTAAAATTCTTTGCCTTTTTAACGTATCAGGGTATTCGAACTTCCATCAAAATATCAACATTTTATTTTCCCTCGTATAATTGGCAGATGGCAACTTTCATTTTTAATTTAGAAAGAGATACTAAAAAGTCAAATAATTTAACTACAAATTGCTTAAAAAATTATCAAAATCGGTGTACTAGAACACAATATATAAAACTTTAATGGTGCAAGTACTACTGTAATGGTGCACTCGGCGAGGTGATCCGAGGCCGAGACGAGGCGAGTGTGTACTTGTGGCTCTCGAGTCGTCTCGGGTCGCCTCGCCATGCACTCTGAACGTTTTGTACCAAGTACACGCTCGCCGGGGGGACCCGAGGCGAGGCAAGGCGAGTGTGTACTTGGGGCTCTCGTTTTGCCTCGGAGCCTCTCGCCTCGTCTTGGGAGCGCTCGGTCTAAAGGCGGTCTCCAGCACGAGTCAAAGGAGACGAGAGCTATAGAGAAACTAAATAAAAGAGAGACACAATAGATTTTATATTTCTCTATGGCGAAAGCGTTACGTAGGAGGTCCCGCGAAAATATTTATTTATTTACTTTCCGTAGAAAAGAAAAAGATTCTTTAATGGTCACTTTCCGGACCGTTTAAGAAAGAAAAACACGTCTATTAGAAGCTATGCACGAGGTTTTCATTCCGTTTGATGGAAAGTCTTCAAAATCAACTGCCAACCTAATATAAACACCCATTAATTTCTATAAGTATCTACGTTTATTTTAATAATTGAGAAGCGATCAAACAAAACGAAATAAATAGTTTGATATATTAGAAAAAAACGTGTCGTTATTGCGTCTTTTAAATGAAGAAAATTATAATTTACGTGAAAGATATAATGCTACAGACTTTCCAGGCACTGTTTTCGCTTTTTTGTCATCATTAAAATAAAAATTATTACTCTAATTACAAAAATTATTGATTAATCTCTTTTATCTTCAGTTAAAAACAAAGATTTATTTTTTATAATGTAAAAGTTTGTTTTAATATTGCAGCATTATGTTGTTTTTTCATTTAATCTATTAATTCTTTTATTAAATTTCTTAATACACCAGACCTCGGCAACATAAAGTCAAAAATACAGTTTGTGTTTCGATCCAAGTTATGTCATAATTTTTGACATTGTATTGGTTTTCATGATTTTTTTTTCATGGCACGGACAATAGAGTGACAATCTGTGACGTAACAGCCAAGGATCAAAAAACCAAAGCGTAGATGAGTACGCGTCAATAAAATACCAGAAATACAATTTAAACAAAACTAATCACAGGTGGATTTATCCTTTTCTGTTTGAAACTGGTATAGCTTCAATATTTTGTGGATTTCCCTGTTTTTTTTTATTTTCTCGACTTTCAGGTCGGTTTTAAATGGGATTTAAGAAAAATTTTTGCCCAAATTTTCCCAAATGTGTTATTAAATTTATCTCGTTGAGCGCCTGATTGTTTTTATTATTACAAAATTATTCTTTAGAATATATTTATTTATGTACTGCAAAATGTTATTGCTGTGTTTTTGCGCTATGTCTCGGGACGCCTCGGTGGACCTCGCATTTTTTGTGGCGCCGTGTATGTCAAAAACGTGACCTTTTGTTTCTCTAATGAAACTTACCTTTATTTTACACCCTGTAGAACTCTATATATTTAAAAAATGCTCTTACGTAATATGCTCACAAAATGTAATTTCAAGACTGGAGCTTCCACGTCTTATTAGAGGCGCCACCCTGTACATAAACCGATTTTAAAAATTTATATTTTATTTATTTACCTCAGTTTTAATTCAATTAATGGAATATCGGAGTTGCAAATCTCCAAAGATACTAATACTACATTTAACTTACCCACTTGAATTCCACAAAACTCTCCCGAAAACTATAAATTTGCTTTGGTATGCATTAATTAAGTAGTGCAGAAAATTAGTGGTTAATGTAACCTAGGTATTTCGTTTAAAACGGAATTAGCGTAATGCAGGTTTTCTTAATTTCTTCAGTTAAACCTATCTTCCGCTATATTACATTTTCACCCGCCAAATAGTTTAGATTGCGTATCGAAACATCCAAAGAGAACCGGTTTCCGTATTTTACTTTATTCTCTATTCTGAAACTAAGAATATATTTAGGATTTGTGGGAAGATTAAAAAATGTATTAGCACATATTACGATTCTTATTTCCATTTCCATTGTCTAACGGGAAATTGCTTTTATCAAGAAAAAAATATAAAAGGTAGGTATTTGTTTAAAAGCAGTAGCATTATTTAAAAGACATTTTGTGTATACTAATAATTTTTTTCATCCACAAAATATTGAATTCGGTTAATATAATAAAATCTTAATCTGAATTAAGTTAACAATAATTATTTTTTTAAGTTGTGGTTAAGTGTACAGGGTGCTCATTTTCGTATGTTTGATAGGGTTTCTTGTTTATGAGTAGAGATACAAAGATGCGGTTTTCACATCACTATGCTATTTTTTATGAAACTAAAGATGCTAGACACAGATTTGTCCTAGCCTTCTTAGTTCCTGAAATACATTGCGAATGTGAAATTGTTGCATTTTTTATCCCCTTTGGTATCTTGGTTATCATATAACTTATCGAAAAGATGAAAACTGGGTTCCATAGAGCTTTTCACGTAGAATCCAGTGGCGTAACTAGTTTTTCGCTGGGAGCTGTCCCATTTTCGTGTGTTTTATAGGGTTTTTCGTTTATGAGTAGAGATACAAAGATGCGGTTTTCACATCACTAAGTAAGTGCACGGCCACACAGAAAGCGTTTTTTGCGTTTTTAGCGTGAAGCGTCTTTTGCGTCTAAAACAAAATAACAGGATTATATAGGAGTGGCCCACCAAAAGCGTCTAGCGTTCGGCGTGTCTCGCAAAAAACGCAAATGAAAACAAATCAATTTGTTTTCGGTAGCGTCTTTAGCGTTTTCTATGAGACCCCGTCATAGGCGGACGTAATATTTAATAATACAATAAAAATAAATTAAATACATAGTATGCATTTTTTTTCATTTTAGGATATTATCTAAAAATATTTTTATAACATCTACTGTTTAGGAAGATTCTATTAAATTCAAAAATTTGAAGGAAATGTTTGAAATGTTGAAAAAGTAATAAATTAAAGGAATATTTTCTTACGCGTAAAAAATAGTTTTTATGCGTAAAAAGTGTTTTTTTCTGCGTAAAAAAGTTTTTTTAACAAAAACAAATAGTTTTTGACGCGTAAAATTTTTTTTACACGTAATTTTTTTTTCCTGTAAAAAAGTTTTTTTACCAGAAACAATAAGTTTTTGACGCGTAAAAATTAGTTTTTTACGTGTAACAAATAGTTTTTTACACGTAATTTTTTTGGGTAAACAAGTTTTTAGCAGAAACAATAAGTTTTTGACGCGTAAAAATTAGTTTTTTACGTGTAACAAATAGTTTTTTGCACGAACATTTTTTTTTTGCGTAAAAAAGGCTTTTTACCAGAAAAAAAAATGTTTTTTTTACCAAAAACAACAAGTTTTTTCAATAATAAGACACGTAAAAAAATATTTTTTTACGTGTTAACATATAGATTTTTACACGTAACAAATAGTTCTATACGCGTAAAAAATGGTTTTTTACGTATAACAGTTTTAATCGCGTAAAATAATAAAAATAGTTTTTTACGTGTAACAAATTACGTGGTTTTTTACACGTAATAATTTGATTCACATTTTGATAAACATGTGGACTGCTCACAAATACACGTCGCGTCACTACGTATTTCTAAGCCGTTAACACGTTTCGTTACTAGCTCGTGTGTCAGGGCTGCGGCCGTCTCGCTAGCTCGTATCTCACGACCTTGAATGTTTACTCCCAGCGCGCGTAAAGATGTTTCACTTCAAAAAGTTTCATAAATCATGTCCTAAAATAGCGTTAGCAATTAGTAATATATACATATTTACTAATCTATTATATAATTATAATTCTTTATTATATTATATTATAATTACAACAAGTAACCACAATACTACAAGATAAAAAAAACCAAACCAAACCAAACTAAAATTCGTAAAATAAATGGCAAATAATAATTATTTTTACACACACCACTGGCACTAGCAGTAGATTGTGTTTGTCGCCGAATATATGCCCCGGCCCGTCCACAATTCAATCCCAGCATCTTTTATCTTCGTCTCTTCAACGCTAACCGCGCCGATCTCGCCTATCTCTTTCTCACAGGATTGATTGTTGAACGGGCCGGGAATCCACGGGCTTGCGACATTACTAATGACATCTTGATAGAAACTGCAGACCTGCCGCGTCTTTCGCGTGTTTTTTACTGGACACAAATCGAAAAAAACGCTTAAAACTGTAAAATTGCAAAAAGCGCTTGAGACGCAAAAAACGC
This sequence comes from Sitophilus oryzae, assembly GCF_002938485.1. Classification (NCBI taxonomy): domain Eukaryota; kingdom Metazoa; phylum Arthropoda; class Insecta; order Coleoptera; family Curculionidae; genus Sitophilus; species Sitophilus oryzae. The sequence continues at coordinate 814,945 of NW_022146225.1, read as the reverse complement.
AAAAAGCTAAAAACGCTTTCTGTGTGGCCGTGGGCTAAGTATGCTGCTTTTTATGAGACTAAAGATGCAACACACAGCTCTGTCCTGGCCTTTTTAGTTCCTGAAATACATTGAGAATTTGAAATTATTGCATTTTTTTATCCCCTTTGTATCTTAGTTATCATATAACTTATCAAAAAGGTGAAAACTGGGTTCCATAGAGCTTTTTATGTAGAATCCAGCGGCGAAATTAGTTTTTCGCTGGGAGCTGTCATTTTCGAAATATGAGCCAAACTTATGTTTTTTTTAAACTGGACATCTTGTTAAGGGACATCTTATCTACACTAGTCCAATTTTCATAATTTTTTTGTAAACTGTAAATAAATATATCAACTTTAATTCGTAAATCAATTTTTTTATAAACTTTAGTATTGGGGTTTATTATACAGGGCTTATCGAATCGTTCTTTTTTACCTTAAATATAAAACACCCTGTGCAATAATTTCGTGAGAAAGTTTTCCTAAAACATTATTTTTCCATAAGAACCATGTCTCCTAAGCATTTTGTTTATTGTCACATGTCAACACATGCCTTGGTTAATTTTTAAGAGCGAAATGAGCTTGCCACCAACAATTTGCAATTTTTTCAATTGTCATTACTTTTTGACGTTACTTTTCAATATGGCGAGGTGGTTTAGGTGACTATTTTTTAGTAATATCATACATTACGACAAGAAGTCAAAACAAGAACAATAAGAAGAAATGTTTTTTTATTACTGACATTTTGAGATAAATGCATTCTTCATATAAATTTATGCTTGTTTTAAAATGGTTTTTCAAAACTACAAAAATGTCCATAAATACACATGGCACCAGGACACCAGACACCTTAAATCTATAATAGATTATATTATTATAAAACGAGATACCAAATAATATAACATTAAGGATACGAGAGTATATAGAAGGATTGAATGCGGCTCCGACCACTGTTTGCTAATCTCGAAAATTTGGATTAAATTCAACATAAGTACATATACAACGAATGACTCCATCCCAGTCTACCATCTCGAGATGAAAGATAAGTACAATCTTGATAGCTTATATGAATCTAGTAGCAGAATCCTCTTCCACAGTCGTCTAGATAAAAAACTAAATGATCAGTATCTGAAAATGCCAACAACCCAACTCTATCAACATAATATTGGAATCTCTGCACGTGAAGCTCTTGGTATTAAACACGAATTTACACAAAAAAATAACAATATGACGTGGAATACCGAGTTACATAAACAGAAGACTCATAAACAACAAGCATATAAAAATTGGCTAAGCACAAATAATAATGATGTCCACTTAGTCTACAAACTAGAACAAAATATATATAAAAACATGATCGCTAACTACAAAAATGAGACATGGGATAGGAAATGTAAAGAAGTTGACTTCTATATAGATAGAACGAGGTCGTCTGAAGCCTGGAATCTGATCCGAACGTTAAGAAAAGAAACATCTCACAACACAAATATACAGTCGATACCTATAGAACAATGGAAAGAAAACTACGCAAAAGAACTAAAATAAGACAGAGAAAAATATACTTTATACTCCCCTGAACATTGCACTATACAAAGAGAATACATAATCATCGACGAAGATGACATACAAAAAACACCAAAATCCATGAAGAATAAAAAAGCACCAGGACCAGAATGATTACCAGCAGAATTATTAAATAAACGGATCATATAAATTAATACTGCACCTGAAAGAACTAATGACAAAATATATAAACTGTGAGCTAATACCACTAACTTGGAAAGGAGCATGGATAACACCAATCCACAAAAAGGGAAAAACAGATGAATGCTCCAATTATAGATGCATCTCGGTCACAAGTACTATCAGTAGACTATATGGAAAGATACTGCGAAATATAATTGAAAAGGAGTATGCACCGTATGAGGTACAAGAACAGGCAGGGTTCCGTACGGAACGATCGTGTATGGACCATAATATTTACTCTGGTCCATATAAATGAAAAAAAGTGAAGGGATTAACCATTTTAGAACAAGCACATTTTTTTACAAAAAAGGCTATATTTGAAAATAGAGTAGGTAACCAAACAAAGAACCTAATACAAAAAATGTCTCTACCTGTGGCGGTTTTTTTTTGTTTTTTTCTCGCGTTTTTAAAAAATGGCGGGTTTTCGCAAATCCAAGGTTGGTCAGCATATACAACAATATAAAAAAGTCACACTTAATTGTATAGAATTTCCAATGCACCTGTTTACAGTATGGCAGAATACGATATGCCAAAAATAGACAACATACGTTCTTCGTTATATGATTATTAAGGAAAAGTCTAAGTGAAACCAAAACATTTTAAATACTGTAAAGATATTTTAGCTAAATTATACATTAAACTCATGCTATAAGGATTCCGTATCGAAACACTGAAGGAGAATTGGTTTTTCGTATTTTAGTTTAATCTCTATTCAGAAATCAAGAATATTGGTATTTGGGGATCGTGGGAAGACTAAGGAATGTATTAGCACATTATTACAATTCTTATTTCCAATTTCATTTTCTAAGGGGAAATTGCTTTGATCAACGTGGAAAAGTTTTATAAAACACATTTTCCTATTGTTTTAATCTCATATTGCATGAATATAATAAAGATTTTGTGAGCTTCAAATTAAGTTAATACTTAATTTTTCGATATTTTTCTGAAAAAAAAAATTATTCTTAATTTATTTCTAAAATTAGTTTTTGCTTATGATTTTTTCTTTTCATATATTGTAATTCGCCAGTAACATTTTTAATTCTACTTAAAAAGTTTATTTTAAAATTTATAATAACCTTTAAACAGTTTTTAGAATAAATAACAATATAAGCTGATATAGATAACTAAGCAATCCGACACTAAATTACAAAAAGTTTGTTAATATATTCTAAGTTAAATTGAAAACCCTTCTCAGCCTAACCGTAGCTTTAAGTGTTGCAATGTGTTTTTGGTTAAAAGGAAAGGAGGATAAAAATTACATTTTATTACAGCCTTTTTAGACGAGTATTTCAAGATTTCTTTAAATTATTAAGATTGTAAAATGGACTAAATATAATAGTGTTAATATTACTTTGAATGTAGTAGACAATGATTCAGTATTAAAACTAAAAGAATTTCGACCTCTAGTGTCTTTTTCTTTAATATAATCAGATTAAATAATTAAAAAAAAACAGAGTCGGTTAGGTTAGGTTGCTGGGGTTTGCGATCAAGTTTGATCCCTCACTCGGTGGCCTTGGGCCCATTGCGATACTACTGTATTGTTGTACCAAACCCTCCTCCGATTCTTTCTTTGCGCTAAAGCACTTCCAGCTCTTTGCAAAGTTCTCGATGTTGCTGGTGTCGACTTCTGCTGCTTCCTCTAGTTCCTCCAAAAAACCTTGCCCTAAAGTTTTAAAGCGTCGGTATTCCAGTGCCGGACAGTGGCACAGCAGGTGCTCGATTGTTTCTTCTTCCTCTCCGTATTCTCTGCAGTAGTCGTCGTTGGAAATCTCTCACGATGTTTATCCCCGTGGGGTAGTTTCCTGTGATGACTGATGACACCACAATAATCGTACTAGGTTCTTTTTGTGTTCTAGTAGTTGTTTTGTCTTTTTGCTATCTACCACTGGACATAGTCTTCGAGCTGTAGCGCAGTCCTCGCGGTGTTGCCACGTCTCTTGCTGCTTGGCCTTGATGGTCGTTCCTATAGCTTTCTTCAGTGTGTTAATCGTGACAAGTGGTGGGTCAGCTGACACGGCCTCTCCCCTGGCGTCCTCTTTGGCGAGTCTGTCTGCTTCTTAATTTCTCATCACATTGCTGTGGCCTTGCACCTAGCACAGAGTAGCCCCGCCTTGACGCAGCCAGGAGAGTGCTTCTCGGCAGTCCATCACAGTGTTCGATCTCACTGATTGCATGGTGATGCTTCTTAAAGCGCCCAAACTGTCAGAGTATATCACGATATCCACTATTGGTCAGCATTTTTTTCTCGTAAACTAGCCGCTTACTTTATGGCGTAAACCTCTGCTTGTAGAACATTACAACCATCCGAGAGCCTTGTAGACTGTTTAGGAGGGAAGTTAATCACCGCGACCTTATAGATCTATTGGGTGTTCCCCTTTCTTGAGTTATAACAAGTTATAACTTATAATAACCATCATACAGTCTCAGGGCTTTAACAAAAGCCAGTATCTGAGACGGCTCCACAGAGGCCAGCTGTCCATCCTCGACATCAGCCGTACCAAAGTTCATAGCACGAATGGTCGTCGTATCGGCGCACTCAGTGATAAGGTATTCTGGTGTTTCCCCATTTTCCCCACAGAATCTGCATTCGACGTTGTTTCTCAGCTTCAGCGTACTGAGGTGTTCGTTGGGGAGACAGTGTCCTATTAGAAACCCCGTAACAATCCGAAGATATTCGATAGCCTTAATGATCGTCTGATGTCTAGTTTCTCTGAGAAGAACATCTGTATAGACTGCTATCTCTTGAATGTTCATTACTCTGTTGCTTTTCCATTCTTATGTTGTCGGGATGCGAATCCTTATCTTTTCTTCAAAATCATGTTTGGTGAGCATATAGTCCGTTTTCTGGTCTAGCAGATGTGGACTCGTGTTCGCCATGATTTTCCCTATCACTGGCAATATCCTTGAGTGACCGTAGTTGGTCTGGTTCTACAGACTGGATTCCCTTATTCTTAGGGCACCCTTAGCGACCAGATATTTCACGAGCCAGTCGATTTACTGCAAGTCCAAAATTGCTTCTAGCGCAGCTTGCGCCGTGTTGTTCCTTGTTCCAGTTGTACTTAGAGCTGCTAATCGCTGTACTTTTGAGAGGTTTTTTCTATTAGTCTCTTTAAGTGCCGCTTCTCACCATACTAGTACTCCATAAGTGATGATTGGTTTAACTATAACAGTGTACATCCAGTGTATAATGTAGGTTGTAGACCCCAACTCCTTCCAAACAGTTTTTACATGCATAGAATGTATTTATTCCTTTCCTCATGGTCTCCTCCGTGTTCCCTTTTCAGGAAAGCTTCGAATCCAGAATGATTCGTAAATGTTTTGTTTCCTTAACAAGTACAAGTGTCTTTCCTTTCAGCTTTGGTAGTATGAACTTGGGTATCTTGTGTTTTCTTGTAAACAGAATGAGTTCGGTTTTGTCTGGGTTGATGCCCACACCATTCCTTTTTGCCCATTTCGTTAGCTCCTTCAGAGCAGATTACATGATGTCACTGATCGTCTTTACCAACGATCAATATTACCACGTCGTCTGCATATGCATTTATCCTAATTCCCCTCATTGTTAGAGAAGTCAGGATTGGGTTCATTACAATCAGCCACAGCAGAGGTGATGCGCTCTTTTTGGCTGAGCTGTTTTTCATCTTCAAAAAATAAACAGAGTCGGACTTGAAATTATTTTAAATAATAATTAAATAGTGTTGTTTTGTTGTTAAGGTACCCAAAACAAAAAAATATAAGTATAAGTGTGGCATATCATTTTACTTAGGCGACCGAGTTCTTTTGAAACCTGGTATAAGAAATTGCTATTTCTTTGACGGATTGGGCGAGCAGTAGATGTTAAATTAACATTCCAGTTCAATCGAGTATAAATAAGAAAATATGCCGATATGGGTTTACGAAATACTTTAGAATCATCTGTCTATATGAACAATATGAACATGGGTATATAAAACTATCAAGACTGGAGAATATCACGCGATTGATTGTTGGTAATTATAAAAATTGAGGTCGCGGAATATCGATTGAAAGAGATCAGAAATTAGTATTTACTCGTTATTGTGGTATATTTGTGTATTATTAAGGAGTGATAGGAAAATCACATCACAATATAAGTTAATTAAATTGTTTATTTACATTGTATAGTTTTTCCCATATAAGGTTTTTCACAATATAGCTGAGCGTGATCCGCCAGTAGTTATTTTTTACTAATATTAACAATAAGACGAATAGATAAATATCAATGTAAACACAAATCACGGCATATATATATATATATATATATATATATATACAGGGTGAGTCTTAAATTAGAGAAATATTTTCAGGACTCGTAGATATCGATAAAAGAAACATATTTTTTCTTTACCGTTTTTCAAATAAGTTATTTTACTTAACCTGAAAATTAAAAAAAAAAAATTTTTTTTGCTTATATTTTGAGAAACACTTTTCTTTTCTGGGTTTTCTTTTTTGTAAATTTAAGCTACTACCTATGTTGCCATATTATCAAGAAATTATGTTTCTTAAGTAAAAATTAAAAAAATATCCATTTTTTTTTTTCAAAAAAAGTCCAAATTTTGTTAAATCTAAAAATATTTGCACTTATTTAAGACTCACCCTGTATGTTTCCGTCCCTTTGTGGGACATAAAGCTTCCAAGAGATGTTTTCATCTGATCCTATTACGGGCTGTCTGTTTGATCTCTCCCATGTTTTTCTAGTCTCTTGGGCTTTAGAGGTTACTGTTCTTCTCCAGGTATTCCATGATCCTCCGCGTGATGGCGCGTCTCCCCTGTGGATTCTATTCTACTGCCTGTCTTGCGATATCTCTGTGAGGTCTGCATAGAATGAACCTAATACAGCCCCACCCCTATATACCCTATACAGTTGGGAGTATTTGACTTATTTTTTTTTGGTTTTCGTCACCTTGATTTGAAGATCGACTTTATTAGCTTTCTCATGGAGTCTAAGAAGTTTTTGAGACATATCCGAAAGTGAATGGGTAAAAACGCATAGAACGTCTGCATAATGCAGGTCTTCTAGCCTGTTTAAGAGGCCCCGTTGGATCCCCAGTGGTTCTTTTCTACACAATTCTGTTTTACACCTATTGCAATAGAAATTTTCTCCCCAACTTGACCTTTATGTAATACACAGCTTGTAGCATCACGCTAAAGGATTTTAATCATGCGGATTATTTTTTCAGGTACGTCTTTTTCTCTCAAAGCTTTCCAGATGGTTATTTGTTTTATCGTATCGAAGGCTCTTTGAAAATCCACTAACGACATATATTACGCCGATCTCAATCGAATTTACTCAATAGAATTTAAATTAATATATAATAATATTAATTTAAATTAAATTCTGTTGTATGTATATTATTACGTAATACGTATCAGCTAGCTTAATCAAGAGAATCTTGCCTTCTGAGGTGATAATTTTTTGTACCAACACCAATTTTGCTTGCAAACAAGGCAAAGCAAAGGTATGCTTTTGTTCTATACTCATTAGCTATCAAACGATGTAGTACAAGTGCATTGAATACCGGCTGAATAACTTATTCCCAAACTAGCTCAATATGCTCAATAGCAAAATTATATTCTCTTTGTAAATTAGCTTTAACGTAGAAAGACATTGCGACTACCAAAGTGCATATTTGATTATGTAATATTTGTTGGAATTGCGTTATCGACTATTGATTATGTTTTGCTCGACTGACATCAAACAGTATCTCAAAACTATCTAATAAAAATACCGTTCTTGCAATTATTAGATATAATAATAATAGTTTCATTCTTTTTTAACTTGAATAAACAACGTACATAAACATATTTAAATTAAGATCATATATTTTATTGAATGTGTGTAAACCAACTTTAACATTAATTAATATTAATTTTTCATTATTATTTGTGGAGAACCTTTATAGTAATAGCAAAAAAAAATGTAACAATTATTAATAATATTTTAACAAAGATCAACGGTTTATAGTAGACGTACGCAACCGTTAAAAAAATAAAGTGTTCATAAATAGTTGCATTTAGATATTTTAAATAGTTTTTTTCTTTGTTCTTTGTCATTTTACCTACTGATTTTTTTCTTAGGATTTGTCTCAAAATGTATGTTACAGGGGGTTTATCAAAAAAGCGATAACCATAGTAACATCTACAGATATCTAATTAACTTAAGCAACACATTTATTTTTTAATTGAATTAGAAATAGTATCTTTTATGTTTCATTTCTAGCCGAGCGGTTTTTCAAAAGTAAATAATTTTTTTCTTTCTAATAGTTTCAATCAGGCATTTTAAATAAGTTTTCTTTATTTTTTTTTCGGTTTGTGTTCTTACAACGAAGATATACTTCTTGAAACGACAAATTTTGTTTACCAAAAATCACTGAAAAGCTGGCTTTCGTTTATTATTAGAACGTGGTAACATTTTACAAAAATAACTCTTATTCTTTTAGATTTTCTATTTGTCAACTATTCAGGAGATTTTTTCGAAAACTAAATACGTCACAAACGTATAAATATATTTTAATATGCTGATACTTATCAACACTCGAAGAAGATAATAGTTCTCAAGTTGAAAAAAAATCTCTTGAGTAAAATACTGTTATAATGGTAGTAATAATTAGTTAGATATCAATTAGTCATCAGAGTAATATTATTACGAGTATTATAACTTGATTAATTGAACCAAATTTCATTTATAGGTAATTATTGAGCAATCATAATATATATAATATAATATATATATTTAAAACAAACAAAAATATTTATACTCAAGACTTATTAAAATAAAGCAAACTATTGTGAACAAAACTTTTTTTCAAGACATAACAATTCTTTAAATCATTGTGGCGATAAACGAATATTTTAGATTTTTGAAGTTTTCAAATTTTCACATTACGTGAGAAAAAAGAGGACAATAGCAATACGTAACTGAACGAAGTACCA